>NC_073304.1:220448499-220748499 GCF_027595985.1 Sorex araneus | reverse complement strand
ATTAGCTTCCCCCAGGGCTGATATGTGTTGACAGGACACACCTACAGGAAGTGTCTAGCACTGTGTCTGCCTCATCTCCTCGACTCACACCCAGAAGCCCGGGCTCCATCATTGCCAGGCAATGAATCCCAGCACTGGGAGGGAACCCAGGGCTAATGGGGAAAAGGCAGGGACCACTCAGAGTCACTAGCTGATTCACTTCATGGGGCCCTTCAGCCCCGCCCAGAGCTTGCCCAACTCACTGGGCTTGCGGGTGAGGGAACCACGATGCTCAGTTCGGCTCCATCCTCCCGAGGTTCTGGCTGGCTGCTCCCCTGGCAGGCTGCGCTGGTCAGCTCGCCCACCAGACCCGAATGCTGCTGGCATGGAGTCCTCCCTGCAGAGACAACAGGGGGAGTTCCCAGTGGTGGCAAGTCCGGGAGCCACTGTCTAAGGATGCTCGGAATTATCAAATGCTTCCTTTTCAGCAGGTCCAACTTCAGGGGGCGGGGGGGACTCCAAAGAATAATAGTGAGTTTTTGTTGAAATATTGAATGTCATCAAAGTAAAGCGAAAGTAAAGTGAAATTTATCAGCTACACAGGCGGGGTGGGGGGCTGAGGGGGGCGTGGAGGGAAGGTTTACTGTGGTTCTTCGTGGTGGAATATGTGCACTGGTGAAGGGATGGGTGTTCGAGCATTGTTTAACTGAGATTTAAGCCTGAAAGCTTTGTAACTTTCCACATGGTGATTCAATAAAAAAATAAATAAATAAATTTTTTAAAAAAGAAAAGGCTGGGTCAGGCAGGGCTGAACTGATGTAATGGGGTGTGGACGGGGCGGCACAGGATTTGCTGCTTCCTGGGTTAGTTGGCAGGTTGGCACAGAGTCCTTCTGGGCTTTGCTGAATTCTGACAACACCTTTGGAAGTTTTAAACAAAAAAATACCCTGTATGACAAGTTGCCCACTAGGATGCCCACCACGGAAATCGTAAGTAGGGAGATATGCTGCTTTGTGATCTGAGCACAGAGCAAACATCTCTCTGAGCCCTCCCCATGGGGACAGGCCTCCTCCCCCGCAGTCCCTCTGCTCCCCCAGCACAGAGGGCAGCAGGTATGAGAGCTGAGAACCTCGGGCAAAGGAAGCTGACAGAGCAGAGACAAAGGATGCGATGGGAAAGGGAAGTAAGTACCTTTGAACTCCTAAGCAGCCTAACTGTGGGCCTGCAGTTAGATCAGAAGCCCAGGCCCCAAGACTCCTTCCTGGGACTTGGAATTTGGTCACGTGGGGACCATTTTATTCTCAGAGCAGTGAGGTGCTGCTGGTTTACCTCTGTGCTGTGGGGACAGAGTGCATTTGTTTCCTGGTCTCTGCGCCCAGAGCTCAAGGCTTTTCATGTGGGCACAAGTACAGACATGGGGGAGGGCACCACTCAGTCCCCCCCCAGGGGGTTTGAGCAAGGCCTTCTCTCCTCTCTGCATGCTTCTGGGGCCACAGGGAGCCAGTGTCCCTGTCTCTGTGGACACACACCCTTACACATTCAGGCACACGAGTCTCCTTCTCAGCCTTCTAGAATGGGCACTAGGCTAGTGTTTTCTCTTCCCTTGTGGAGGTTTCTCTTATTGTAGGGCCAAGAGACAGTAGCCTAACGGTGGCCCACATCTGCCCCTGTGGCTGAGAGTGCAAACGCCCAAATGTGGGCTCATGGGAAAGAAGACTTTTATCTGATAGTCTCCTAGCTGAGCTTTACTCTGACCTACCTTCATGAATCAGATCTTTCAAAACATCCTAGTCAAGAAGAGGTGATTAGAGGCTGGAGCCATAGCACAGTGAGCAGGGCATCTGCCTTGCACACTGCTGACTTGGGTTCAATTCCCCCAGTTCAATTGGGGGCACCCTAAATACTCCCCCACCTGGAGTGATCCCTGAGCACAGAGTCAGGAGTAAACCCTGATCATTGCTGAGTGCAGCCAAACAAAACAAAACAAAGGTAATAGGGGATCACCTACACATTTATGGTCAGCTTTTTAATCAAGGGCACCAAAATATCTGGATGCCAATATTTTTGTTCTTGTTAAACAAATTTTGGTTTTGTGCTGCTGACGATAAACCAACAGGAGGGTTTGGAGTGATAGTACAGTGGGGAGGGTGTTTGCCTTTAGTGTGGCCAACCTGGGTTTGATCCCTGGCATCCCATATGGTCCTCTGAACACTGCCTGAGTGCAGAGTCAGAAATAACCCCTGAGCACCGCTAAGTCTACCCCACCTCCAAAATAAATAACTAAACAAATAAAACCAAAAAACGGGAAAGACAAAAAGAAAAATTTCAAAACAAGTTTAAGAAAGTTCATTTAGGGAGGGTAAGAGTGAAATGGTCCTGGGTCTATATATGTTGTAGAGGAGGATTTTCAAAACATTTTCTACTTGTCAATTTTTGGCAGTTTTTTGTTAGTTTGTGGGCCACACCTGGCAGCGCTCAGGGATCACTCCTGGTATGTTGAAGTTCAAGCCTGGATTGGCTGCAAGGTATGAGCGCTACCAGCTATACTATCTTGTCATCCCAACTTATATGTTATTAACAGAAATTATATAGTAAATGTTGGTGAAAATCTTAAACACTAAAACATATACTCCAAGGGCTGGAGAGACAGTACAGGGAGGGGTTAATACACTTACCCTGTATGTGGCAAATGCAGGTTTGATCCCTGGTACCACATGGCCCCCCAATATCACTGAGGACAGAGCCAGAAATAGCCTCTGAGCATGGGAGGGTGTGGCACAACACCCTCCCCTTCCCTGCTGTGCATTTGTGTGAGTGCTCCCAACTTCTTAGACTGCGGCTCATGAGCCCTTAGGGTAACTCACGGAAACTGAATGTGAGAGGGTTGTGAGTATGTGGGCCACAGGAGAGTTATTATTTTGGGGGCCTTACCTGGCGATGCGCAGGGCTGACTCCTGGGTCTGAGCTCAAGGATCACTCCTTGCAGGGTTCAGGGAACTGTAGAAGATGCCAGGGTCAAACCTGGGTTGGCCATGTGCAAGGCAAGTGCTCTCCCCGCTATCCTATCTCTCTGGCCCAGGAAAAGCTTTCTGAACTGAGCACTCATTCAAAATCAAGCTCCTCACGAACCCGAGGTGCTTCTGGCAGCACTTGCGCAGGGTGGCATCTCAGGAGCCAAGAGGGGCGGCGAGTGGAAAGAGTGTAAGAGGCCCCCTGGGTGCTCTAGAACATGGAACTGCTGGGGATTTCCCAGCCCAGTGATGGCTCCACCCCCACCCCATTTCTGCCCCCACCCCACAGCCAAAGCTCACCTGTGGGTGATGGCTTTCAGAGGAGCCAGAAGGCAGGCTGTGACAAGGGCTTCCACTGAGCACGCTTCTTCCTTTCATCTCCCTCCTCGGCGAGGATGTGCTTGGTGTGCAGACAGTGGATGAACATGGCCTCCAGGGCACTGTACACGGTGTTGGCGTCGGCATCCTCACTCGTCACCACCGTGTCCCAGGACACGTACTGCTTCTGCAAGGCCTTCATGGAGCCCACAAGCCCCTTCTTGATGACTTGGAGGATGGCGCAGACAAACACCAGGTTGGTGGCACCCCTCGAATGCCACTCTGTCCTCCACCAAACACGGGATGAGACACACCCTCAACAACGCTTTTCCCTGCTGATCTACCGAACTAGCACCACCTGACACTAGAGGCACAGAAGGAAAAATCACACATGCACACCACTCAGAGGAAGCCGCTGTTTTTAGGTTGTTTACTTATTTGGATACGGGGTGGAGAACGCAGATTTCAGGAGGCCCAAGGACCCCTCCAGTGATTCTCAGTAGCTGGTATGGCAGTTCAGTGCGAGGGCCTAATGGTCTGTGCTACCTGTACTGTGCAGTGCTGGGCATTAGCTGGGTCACCCCTGGATTTTGGTGCCACCAAGCCATGCCCACTGATGCTGGGAGACCAGGTGGTGCTAAGAATGAAACCTAGGTCAGGTGCACACTAAGAGTTGCCCTAACTGCTATACTCTGTTCTAGTCCCAAGTAGCAATTAAAAAGTTTTTCAGGGACTGGAGCGATAGCACAGCGGGTAGGGCATTTTCCTTGCATGCGGTTGACCCAGGTTCGATTCCCAGCATCCCATAGGGTCCCCCCAGCACCGCCAGGAGTGATTACTGAGTGCATGAGCCAGGAGTAACCTCTGTGCATCGCTGGTGTGACCCAGAAACCAAAAAAAAAAAAAAAAGGTTTTCAAGGGCCAGGGAGCTATGCAACAGAAGGGGCATAAGCTTCACAAGCAGGAGGCTTGGGTCCAGCCGAGCACCACCAGGAGTAGGCCCCAACACCCGCCCGCCACACCCAGCCAGGAATAGCCCTTGAGCACCACCTGTGTGGCCCCACCAAAAATTACCCAACAAAATGTTTTTTATGCTTCCTCTTTCCAAAGCTTCCAGAAAATGGGCTGCCAGGATGACTTTAGCACATGTAGTAGCACCAGGGTTTGGACTTGTGGCCTCATGAGCTTGTGACCTCATTCAGGCTTTAAGCCACTGGACCACCTATAGCCCCTGGTGTTTTTTTTTTTTCTTAAATAGAGGCTATTCCTGTTATGCATCGGTGGGTGGGCCTGAGAATGTTTTGGGGATGCAGTGACTGGGCTCAAAATCAGGGACTTAAAGACAAGAGCTGGCCACTGGCCACCTTCTCTATTTCTGAAACATGTCTTAGAGCTACATGGAACTGGGATTCAGAGGTGGACTCCCTCAGAGGGGCTGCTCCGGAGCCTGGGGAATGCCTCTAGGCAGGGCTGAGCTTTTCACCTGATGCTAGACCTAGACTGCAGAGCATCAGTAAGAGGAAAAAGTACTGCATTAGAGCCAGAAAACAAAGGAAAGACAGGCATTTCTTTCTATGGTAAGAAAGAGTCTAGGGACCAGATCAATAATAGAGCAGGGCTGGCCCTTGCCCTGCATATGATCCCCTGAGCCCTGCAGGAGTGATTCCTGAGTATAAGCCAGGAGAAAGTCCTGAGCATACGCCAGATGTGGCCCCCAAACAAAATATTGAAAGGATTCTAGGGCGTTGGAGATGCTCAAAGGGCTGAGCACATGATACCTGGCATGTACAGGGCCTGGCAATCAATCCTCTACACCGCATGCAGGAACTCCGGCGCACCACTGGTGGAGAGCAGCACTGCTGGAGCCTCACTCCCACCCAAGAGGGAGAAAGACGTGAGACTGCAGAGGCCTGAATTTAGTCCGGCTGTGCCTGTCACCAGTTGGAACATCTAGACACTTCAGGTTCCTGAGTCCCAATTTCTATCAGATGGAAATAAATTTCCTCATCTATATCACTGAAATTACTACACTGAGGACAAGGCTGGATTTTTTGTTTGTTTGTTTGCATTTTGGGGTCACACCTGGTGATGCATAGGGATTACTCCTGGTCCTGCACTCAGGAATTACTCCTGGTGGTGCTCAGGGGACCAGATGGAATGCTGGAAATTGAACCTGGGTTGGCCATGTGCAAGGCAAATGCCCTACCTGCTGTGCTATTGATCCAGCCCCATGGCTGGATTTTTTAATGTACTTTTCTGTCCTCCTCATTTGGCACAGTTCCTGGTACATGGAAGCTCTCAGTAAGTATTTGCTGAAAGAAGAAATTAAGTGGGGCAGAGGTGATGGCTCAAGGCCTTTGCATGTGGGGGACCTAGGTTTGATCCCCAGTACTGCATGAACCTTGAGCACCACAAGTCTTAGGAGTAGCTCCTGAACTTTGAGCACTGCTGAGTGTGGCCTGGAAATCAAGAATAAACAAACTTGAAGGAGGGCAGGGAAGACAGTTTAAGTAGGTGCCGGCACCATATGGCCCCCTCGGCATGCTGTTCTGATGGTCTGAAATCACCAAAATGTTGCCATGGTGCCCTGCTAGCACCTCTGGGCTAAGCATGAAGAGCACCACAAATGGTTCCATGATGCGACAATTAATTTACAAGAGATGTTCAGAACTGGAATATCTATAGAAATAGAAAACATCTGCATGGCTGCCGCTGCCAGAGACCCAGGGAAAGTGGAACAGGAGGAACTGCTACTGGGTGCTGCAGTACTTCTTTCAAGGGGGTGCGAATATTCTAAAATTACATTGTGGCAACAGTGGGTGTGAATAAAATAAAAACCACTGACCTGTGTATTTCTGATGAGTACATGTCATGCCATATATGTACTCATTGACTATTTTAATATATTACCTTGAGAAACATGTCTTTAAATCCTTTATTTTTAACTGGATCTGCTTTTTATTGTGGAAGTATAAAAGGCCTTTATATATTCTGGCTATTAGACCCTTTTAAGGTTTTGATGTTGGGCCAGAGACACAGTATGGGGGTTATGGCACTTGTCTTCCATGTGGCAGACTCCAATTCAATTTGCTCGTACCACATATGGGCTCCCAAACACTGCAAGAAATATTTACTGGGCACAGAGCCAGGAGTGAACCCTGAGCAGTGCTGGTGCCCAATGCCCCACCTCCTTCCCCCCATAAATAAAGGATTTTAAATCTTTATGGAAGTTCAACTAAAATTTTTTTTCTACATTAGATAGTATTACTATATTATATAGAAGGTCCAATCAGGGGTCAGAGTGATAATGTATTACGTAGTGCTTGTCTTATAAGCAACTGGCCTGGGTTTGACAACTGGTACCTTCTATGAGCTTGAGGCTGCCAGGTGATCCCTGAATGCAAAGCCAGGAGTAAGCTCAGTAATCCCTGAGCACCGGAGGGGAATGGCCCCAAAACAAAAACAAAACAAAGATACAATGCTTCCTTCAGCTGAACTTCTAAGGGGTAGGGTAGGAAGAGACTACGAAGGCACATATGCACCAGAAGCCTACTGCCTAAAGACTCAGTCCTTGTCAGGATGCAAAGCCAGCCAGTGGCTCTGCCCAACCTCTGAGGAGCACTGGGAAGGTGGCATAGGGAACGGCCTTCCGAGGAGAACCAGCCTATGGGACAGACGTCCCAGTGGCCAGGAGGAGAGAAGACAAAACTGAAGCTCAAAGTTCTTTGCTGGCAGAAAGTTCTCAGAATAATGGAACATCAGCAAGGAGAGAAAGCAAGCTCAGCTTCTCCCAGGAAGACACCTCAGAATTTGGTTTCCAGACAATCCAAACATCGTTCTCACACTCTGCCTCTCCCAGGGAATGCAGGGCCCATGGAGAGGCCAGGAGAGCCCAGGCCCACAGCCACCAACGGGTCCCCTTGCAAGGGCCAGAAGGAGGTAGTCTTTCGACTACATGGAAAGGAATGGACATCATGTGAGAGGGGAGGCTGGGGGAGCACAAGGTGAGGAGCCTTAACATGTGCAGGACAACTCACACACCATTCTGCGACCACACAGTGGCATCTCCACTTCCCCAGGACAGCAACGTGACTGGAAGGACTGGGTCCTGCAGCTGCAGTGGAGTGAGCGACTGAGGCACCAGCACTCACCTTCAGGGATTTGGCTGCTGCCTACCAGGCGGGTGGCCAGCACAGGGAGTCCAACACCAGTGCCAGACACACAAACCCCAGGACAGCCCAGGGAGACAGAAGGTGAGGAGAAACACAACACGGGCGGCCCCCCATGCTAGCTGACCACTGGAGACCTTCAGGGGCCAGTCCAGCCAGCCCCCTTAACTGCCAGGTTGTGCGCAAGCGTCTGTATTCGGCTGCTGTGGGGCAGTGAGGGGGGTTGGCAGAGGGCTCTGAACTTTCTCAGACCGCATGGGGACTGGGTCAAGGGGCGATGGGTGCGGAGCTGAGGCCGCGGGCAGAGGTGCAAGGACCTTGCTGGGTTTGTCATAAGACCGATGAAGAAGCGGAGACGGGGGCCAGGGAGGACCAGGAGGACACGGGAGTGAGGCGCTGAGCTCGGGCACATTTAAGGGCTGGTCCAGGTTGTCACCAAAGCGCTGGGCTCCACCGGCCACTCGCCTTGGCTGTGCTGGTAAACGTGTGGCCAGCAGAGATGGAGGGGGGGCTTGGAGGAGGGGACCCTGGTTTTTGGCTTTTTTGGGGTAGACACCCGACAGTGCTCAGGGCTCAGTCCTGCGCTCCGCACTCAGGAATCCCATACGCGATGCCGCGGGGGATCGAACCCGGTTCCCCGGGAGGGCCTCGGGGTGCACTGCAGGGAGCTGAGGGAAACTGGGCTAAGGGAGCCGAGCCCGCGAGGGGCAGAGCGGCGAGGGCGGCCCCCGGGGTCGCGGGGCGACGGCGGGCCGGGGTCAGGCTCGTGGGCTCGGGTGGGGAAGGGGCTGGCAGACGCCGGGCTCGGGGCGGGCGCCCGGGGGGATCCGCGGGGGCTCCCCGCCGCCGCGACGCTTCCCCTCTGCTCGCCCCCTCAGTCGTCACTCTCCACAGGGAGCCGGGAGGCGGTGACGGGCGCTCAGGGCCGCGGCAGCCCCTCAGCTTCGCTCCGGACACGGTGGCCGCCTCGCAGCCTCAGACAACAGGAAGCAGCGCCCGCGGCGATGACGCAAGCACGTGGTCTGGAGGTCGGGTCACGCCCCCACGCGACGGCCCAATCGCGGAGCCCCGAGGAGGTTGAGGGCGGGGCCAGTCATTAGGGGCTTCGCCCCAGATCCCGGAGGAGCCTGAAGACCTTCCCCCTAGTGGGGCTTGCCACTGTCGCAGGTGTCTTAGGCTCTAGATCCTACTGGCTACCTTCCCTTGCCGGCCACCTTCTGTGTAAGGATCGGGCCGTCTGGGCTTCTGTGAGTGAAGCTTGCCCACTTGTGAAGCCGCCTGTCTTTGCTTTCCCAGGCCGTTGGTGCTGGGGACCAACAGAGCTCAAGCACCTTCCTGCCCAGGGGGCTCTCAGGAAAACGTGTTTTCCCTACTCCTTATAACAGGAGCCGCCCTGAAAGCCCACCGCGATGTTTTATAGTCAACTGATTGGCATCTGTCCCAAAGACCCAAGACATTTGCACCCTTCTGGTCTTTGCAGCACTATTCACAATGGCCAAAGTCTAGAGCCGACCCAAATGTCCAAGAATAGAGGACTGGTTAAAGAAGCTGTCTCTATCTTTAAAGGTACATCTAGAATGGAATACTACTCAGCTCTAAGAAAAGATGATAGCATGTAATCTGCTGCTTATGTGGATAGATCTGGATATTATCAGGACAGATTTGTCAGGAGAAGAGACCCAGAATAACCTCCCTGACATATAAAAATACGAATCAGTACTTTGGCTCCTTCTTTTTCCGGGTGGGATGTGGAGATCACTCTCAGGTCTGTGGTTGGGAAATGGTCACTCCTGGCAGTGCTTCTGGGACCATGAAGTGTTGTGGATCGAACCCTGGCCTCCAGCATGCAAACTCTGTGCTCAGCCAGTGAAGGCAATCTCTGCAGCCTGTGTGACCTTTGATGGCAGCCCCAACTTATCCTTCCCTGCAGGGCGGGATGAGAGTTGGGAGGCTTCAGAATTCAACCCCAGCTCATGGTCTTGGATGTGTGAGCTTGAGCACTTGAGCACTGGCTGTCTAGAGAACAGCCATCTCTTGCTCCGCATCCACAAACTGAGAGCCCTGACAAGAAAGTGATGGGCAGTTCACTCAGCACACTGACCTGCAGAATGTGCTGGCCCCAGGCTCCTTGCAACACACTCATTTCATATGTCCAGAGTGTCAGCATTGATGTTGTGCTCCTTTAGGTAGGTGATCAAATCTGACTCACTGCTCATTTTCCTCGCTCATGGATTTAACTTTTCCTGGCTTACAAGTGCACGGGTGATATATCAAGATGATTACTTTTCTTTTTGGGTCACACCCAGTGATGCACAGGGGATACTTCTGGCTCGCACTCAGGAATTACTTCTGGCAGTGCTTGGGGGACCATATGGGATGTGGGAATCGAACCTGGGTCAGTTGTTTTCAAGGCAAATTCCCTACCACTGTACTATTGTTTCAGACCCCAAAGATCATTATTTTGGAGTATCTAAAAGTTATGAGTATCTTTGTTGGAGAGGGAGATCTGTGCTTCTTCCACTGCTACTGGGGTTCTTGCTGCCACAGATCTATCTCAGGTGGGATGGAAGGTGGGGTGCATGAGACTGGGATAAGCCCACTGGACCCAGGAGAGCCTCGGGCAGTACCTGGCTGCACCAATTTTTGGTTTTGGGGCCACACCTGGAAATGCTCAGGGGGTTCTCCTGACTGCACTCAGGAGTCACACCTGACCGTGCTCGGGGACCATATGAGATGCCGGAGATCAAACCACGTCAGCAGCACGGAAGACAACCACCTTTCCTACTGTCTCTCTGGCCCCTCTTAATTTTTAAAAAAATATTTTGGGGCCATACCTATCCAGGTATGTCCAGACTCTTGGCTCTGTGCTCGTGGATCACTACTGGCAAGGTTCAGGGGATCATATTGTAGGGTCACGGATCAAACTCAGGTCACTTGGGTGCAAAACAAGTGCCCTACCCACTGGTCTATTACTCCCATCCCTCCACCAATGTTTTCTGAAATCGAGGTGGAGAAATATCATCTTAGTCAACTACTCCTCACACATTCATCTTTACTCTGTGCCTCTGGGCATCTTGCTCACTGCGGAAAGAGGGGTTTGGTTTGTTTAGCTTTTAGAGAAGTGGGGCTTCGTCCCAACCTGGTGGTGGTCAGAGGATATTTAATGCTCTGTATTCAGGGGTGACTCCTAATTGGGCTTGGGGGACCAGAGGTGGTGCTGTGAGTGAATTACACATTGGTCAGTAACCTGTAAGGAAAGGGCTCTCTTTCCAGCCTGGAAAACTGTGTTTTTCATTGTGTTTGTGTTTTAAAAGAATACCAAGCCAAAAAAAAATGAAAATTTTCTGCAAGGTTTTAAGGGAGGAGAACCTTCAATACTAAGATAGGGCATGCACTTGTGAATAAGTCTGAGAGCTTGGGAAAACAGACAGGCCTTCAGCATCAACAGCAGTATAGACACAGCTGCAAAAGTTCTAACCATTTCAAGAGCCCGAGAGTGTGACCATAAGTAGGGGTAGGAATTGAATCTGCTGTCATTAATTGCTTTGGCACTTGGGGAGCACTTGGACAGAACAACAGGACTGCTTGTGATTTGCTTTAATACTCATCCCTGCTGGAGGATGATGGCTTTAACAGCTTTTCAGGAACGATTATTCTGGGGCCACAGAATGATTATTCTGGGGCTCCCATCCTCCCATTCTCCCACTCCTCGTGGACCTCATCCCCGCCTCGGGGAGGGATTCTAGCTCACATCCAGCATTTTCTGCCAACAGCCTTTATTGGTTACATGAACGTTGACCTTTTTGGCTTTACTTCCCAAGCCCATCGCTGGACTTATTCATGTATGCATTTTAAAGTGAGAAAATAGGTATTTTACAGGAAATGCTGAGAGGCTCTTCAGAAAATAAAATTTCCAGGTGGTGTGTTGCAGGGAGCTGCCTGCTCATGCAGGGTCCTTATTTGGACATAGCCCTAGGAGCTGCCTCACACAGAGGGCCAAGAACACTTGGCATAGTTCCCTGTACTGCCACCCCCAGTACGCAGAGAAGCTATTATATTGCCAACCCAAGCCTATAGAGATTAATACATTATCACCCTTAGCCTGCTGAGAAGTTAACAGGATATTGATGTGTTAATAGATTAGTAATCCCATCAAGGGCCAAGATCCAGAGACAATATAAAACAAATCTCCCAGAAGCACGAGGCCACTTTGTGGCTGCACAACCACTTATAGTCTAGCCCACTGATGTGCCTAAAGCAACACCCATGTGTTAGGTTTTAACAAACTTGCTTCTATTCACTGATATACACTCTCCGTTCCTCTCAGAGAGCCTGGCAAACACCGAGAGTATACCGCCCACATGGAAGAGCCTGGCAAGCTCCCCGTGGCATAATTGATATGCCAAATACAGTAATAGTTAAAGGTCTCATTCCCTTGACCCCGAAAAAGCCTCCAATCATTGAGAAAGACAAGCAAGGAGAGGCTACTAAAATCTCAGGGCTGGGATGAATGGAGACTTTACTGGTGCCCGCTCAAGCAAATCGATGAACAACGGGATGACAGTGATATAGTGATAGTGAATAGATTATTAGGATACACACGTAGCTGTACGGTCTGCTAATCATTAAAAGGTTTAGGAATGATCAGGTTGTTCCCCATTGCATTTTGTTATGATCAAAGAAATGTATGATCTTAGGAATATGCTTTTTGCCATTACAATGGATGACAATGCTTGCCAAGTTCCTGATAGAGATGTAGAAAAGGCTGCTTCAAATAAAGATCGAGGCTGCTGGTCCACAAGCACTCAGACCTCTCAACCACTTATTTGTCTGTCTCTTTAAGATCCTCACCTTCCGTCTTAGCCCATTCCTTTGACAGCCCGCATGCCCTCTAAGTGGTGCCAGAACTAAGGGCAAGAGGAACAGAGGTGTGTGGCCTGGAAAAGACAAGGCAGCTGCGGAATAGGTAAGGAAGTCTGGGGCGGGACAGTTATTGCTGAGTAAGGGGGGACAATGGAGCAACAATTAAGTAATCAAAAACTGTTTGCACAGATGCTTGCTTTCATGATTCAAAGTGGAGGTTTAAAGTAAAATAAAGTCAGATTGTAAAATTTTTGCAGCATGTACATTCTGTTTCTCCTTGGTTTCCTAGCCAAGGAATTCTAAATGAGCCAACTCGGAAACAAGAGCTTGGATCAAGATCTCCAGCAGCATTTTAATAATTGTGGTCCTGATAAAACTCCAGTAGATAATTTTGCTCTCTGGACATTTATTATGGAAGGGATCTGCTTCCAGGAAGAAAAATGTGTTCCAGAACAAAAAAGGGAGAAAATAGAAACTAAGGAGGAGCCAGAACAAGGGACAGTCCTTCGGGTCCTCCCACTTCCACAGCTCCTATAGTAGCTGTTTTAGAAGAAGAAAGTACTAACAATCTTATAGCAGATCTGTTACAAAAATTAACTGTTGTTCCTATTAAACAGGATGAGAATGCTATTCGGGTATCCCAAAGAGGAATCAAAAGAGCTATGCTAGGAGTATCACGTCTCACTCAAGTGAGAGAAGGAATCTGGAGTTCAGACCTCCGTCAACGGTCAAGAATCAGGGACGATGTCTCATTTGCCAAGGCATCAAAAATCAGATGGGCCGGACATGTAATGCGATTCAGAGACTGGTCTAGAATTGTTACCGACTGGATTCCACGGGACATCAGAAGACCCCGTGCCGCCCACCAATGAGATGTTCAGACTTCTTCATCAAAACCCTGAATGAACAGTTTGAGGCTCTTCCTGTTCCTGGAGCTAGCAGATGTCATTGGGCTACACTAGAATGCGACAGGGACAAATGGAAATGTTACTGGTGCCCACTAGAGCAAATAGAAGGTCAATGGGATGACAAGTGATACAAGTGATATTCCTATTAAGACTCAAGAAGGAAATACTCAGCTTCTTCCTCCATATTCTGGGAGGCAATCTGTGTGGGAGGAAGCGATTGCAAAGGCTACAGCAGCAGGAGAGGATGTCAGGGAATTTACTCTATATCCTGTCAGACTGAATGTGCAAGGAAACCGTGTGCATAATAGTCTTACCCTCAAGGAAATTAAATGGGTGTGGTTTGGGTCGCACCCTCCCTGGATTTTCCCCCACGGTCACTGTCGAGTGAGCAGACCCAGTAGTTTGGCTTTCTGATACACCTGTCTGAATTGAGCAGTGGCCACTTAATAAAGAAAATCTCGCTGCTGCAGAATAGTTCAAGGACAATTATATTTGGGACATATCGTGCCTTCTAATTCTCCCTGGAACTCACCAATTTTTGTAATAAAAAAGAAATCTGGTAAGTGGAGGAGGCGACGAGATCTTAGAGCAGCTGATGACATAGGCAGACTATGGGAGCTCTGCAGCTGGCCTGCCAAGTCCTGTTGCTATTCCTGGTCTGTATTACAAAGTTGTTTTGGATTTAAAAGATTGCTTTTTTACTACACCTTTGCAAGAAAAATATTGTTGTTGCTTTGCCTTTTGTGTTCCTGACATTAATTTACAAAACCTTATGAACATTATTATTGGGTTGTTTTACCCCAAGGAATGAAAACAGCCCCACTTTGTGTCAAAAGTTTGTAGCTAAAGCTATTCAGCCTATAAGAAAATTATATGAGCGTGTCATTATATTACATGATATGAATGATATATGTGTATATATATATATATATATATATATATATATATATATTTGCTTTTTGGGTCAAACCCGGCGATGCACAGGGGTTACTCCTGGCTCATGCACTCAGGGAATTACTCCTGACGGTGCTCGGGGGATCCTATGGGATGCTGGGAATCAAACCTGGGTTGGCTGCGTGCCAGGCAAACACCCTACCCGCTGTGCTGTCACTCCAGCTCCCTGAATGTTATTCTTATGGCTGCCAGAATTGAAGATTTAATAAAAGAAGCATATGTGGCATTACAAGATAATCTTAAGAAATGGGGACTTGTAATAGCACCAGATAAAATCCAATGGAAAGCCCCATATGAATATTTCAGCTATAGGTTATTACAAAACCGAATTGTGCCACAAAAAGTGCAAATTTGGAGAGATTGTTTGAAAACTTTAAATAATTATTAAAAATCACTTGGAGATATTAATTGGATTCTACCTGATTTAAAATTAACTACTGGGAAATTAAAACCTCTCTTTGATATGTTAAAAGGAGATGCTGATCCTTTATCCCCCAGGGAGTTAACTCCAGAAGCTTCCTTGGCATTAGAAGCAGTAGAGGAGTATCTTCAAGCGGCTCAGCAAAAATACTTGAATTATAATCATCATTATCCTGGTGATAGATTGTTACAACTTGCCTTAAAGACATCTTTTATCTTTCCCCATGTTGTTAAAGACTTCTATTGCAGGGGCCTTAACTGTATTTACTGAGGGCACCTCTAAAGGATTTGCTAGTATAGTGTGAAAGATACACTTCAGTTGTTTTCTATTTCTATTGCATCTGCACAGCAGTGAATTATATGCTATTTGGAAAACTTTGCAATTATGGAAAGACACTTTGAATATATATATATATTTTTTTGCTTTTTGGGTCACACCCAGCGATGCTCAGGGGTTACTCCTGGCTTTGCACTCAGGAATTACTCCTGGCGGTGCTTGGGGGACCATATGGGATGCCGGGGATCGAACCCGGGTCGGCCGCGTGCAAGGCAAACGCCCTACCCGCTGTGCTATCTCTCCGGCCCCAAGACACTTTGAATATTTTTATGGATAGCTACTATATAGCAAAAAATTTGCCAGCAGTAGAAACAGGCATTTTGTCTCAAATGAGTACCTCTCCCATTGTTACTTTGTTTATTAATAATCAGCAATGCTTGCAAGCCCGGACCTCTAGGGTGTATATAGGACATATCAGAGACGTGTGGTGTCTATATAGGACATATCAGAGCCCATTCAGAGTTACCAGGTCCTTTATCTGAAGGCAATGAGCAAGCAGACCTTGCTCTTAGATATCATACTATTCTTACACCTGAACTGTCACTGTCATCCTGTTGCTCATAGATTTGCTCGAGTGGGCACCAGTAACATCTCCATTGTGAGACTTGTTGTTACTGTTTTTGGCATATCAAATATGCCACGGGTAGCTTGCCAGGCTCTGCCATGTGGGCGAGATACACTTGGTAGCTTGCCAGGTTCTCCGAGAGGGGCAGAGGAATCGAACCCATGTTGGCCACATGCTAAGCAAACGCCCTAGCTGCTAGGCTATCACTCCAGCCCAGGCTATCGCTACACCTGAACAGTCAAATAAATTACATCCTCAAAATGCAAAAGCCTTTCAATATCAATTTGGACTTACTAGAAAGGCAAAAATTGTTAAAAATTGCCCTGCCTGTGCACGTCATTTCAGAATAGTTTCTGATGGGGTTAATCCAAGAGGACTCCTTCCTAATGAATTATGGCAAATGGATGTTACTCATGATCCTTAATTTGCAAAATTGAAATTTATTTATGTTTCTGAGGACACATATTTAGGTCTGATCTTTGAAACGTTACAAACTGACGAGGCCTTTAATAATGTATCATGTCATTGTTTTAGTCAATTTTTTCAATTTGGTATTCCAGAATCCTGTAAGACTGGTAATGGCCAGGATATACTGGTAACGCATTTTATACTGGTAGCACATTTAAAAACTTTTGCGTTCACTGTGGGGCCTCTAACACCATGTCCTCCGGTGATGGTTCCTATTGCTCCTCATCAATCTGAGTTGAGATCTCCAGTGATGACAGGATCTCCTGGGATCTGAAGGACTCTCGTGCACGGAGGACCTGTGGAGCCTTGATGGACTGTCGTGCTGAGAGGGGCTGTGAAGACCTGATGGACTGTCGTGACTGGGGGGGAGTCTGTGGTGTCGGGGTGTCATGTAGAGATTTGCTGGTCTGTCGTGCCAGGGGGACAAGTGGTGTTGGGGGGCGCTGAGATGCCTGAGTCTTCCGTGCTCCCTGGGACTTCATGGCTGCCTTGGTCTCCTTGGCTGCTTTCTCCTCAGGAGTCAGTTCTGCTGTTTTCACTACTCCGACCTCCCTGAGCTCCCTGGAACAAGAAGAATACAGTCAGCTCTCGCAATGGACGTCCCCCCTCTGCACCTCTTCCTGACTTCAATTTGGTATTGGACCTGTCCCATCATTTACCCTTGGTTTCTGTTGAAAGTCTCATCCTCATCAGAGGAATCTTTGTCGTGTAGCTTCCGTGCCATGTTTTTCTGACGTGTGGCATTGAGTGGCTGATACATGTCCCTCAACCACAGGGGCCACCTTCGCCAGAAAAAGTCCTCCTGGAAAAGGCAAGGGGAGCTCGTGATCCTGTACCCCGGCCCACTCCTGTCCTGCCTCAGTGCCCCTCCCTCCCATTGCTTACCTGAGGCTCATGTTCCACTAAACTTCTCCTACGAAACAATAATCCAAAGAAGATCCTTGGAGGAAAATACGGACACACATCATTCATCATTCGCCCATTTCCCATGCTTCCTAGGATGGAGGTCTCTGGTCTTGTTAGGATAACTACATCGGTACCTTGGTCTGGAGCCATAATGAGTCAAACCACTATGACCTGACACCTTGACAAAGTTTCCATGCATACCTGTGGCAGTTTTTAGACATTTTTTGGGTCCTTCCAAAGGGACCACACAGTCTCTCAAGAGACCATTACATGTAGCCTGGCTAGAAAAACAGGAATTATATGTAGTTGTGCTAACCACCATGGCCCCAGCAAATGCCCTGTGCAATGAACAAACTGCCCACCACACTGAGAGAAAGCACTAGAGTCTGTTCAGAAGCCTTTCCACTGGTTGCCTCTGGATTTAGTCTCTCAAGCACCCTTTACCGGAAGTTGGGTTGGGGGAGATGATTCTATCGTCCCAGCTGCTTTATCCCAGATGCTGAACTAGAGTTAATGCCTGTGTGCAGTTAGCCAAGCTCTTTAGCACACTAGCTTTCATCCTGCAGACAATCGCCAGTGAGCAAAGAAGCCACAGGTATCAGCATCAAAGGCAGGAACCACACTGAGGCACGGCGATGGGTTTTGAGTGTGAACAGAGGAGAGAGCAGTCTCGCGCTTTACAGGCAGTGCGTGTGTACAGAGCAAGAGGGCGCTGAGTGGAGGCAAGAAATGCAGCTCCCAGTTCAAGGACTCTGGTTATCAATGGAGAGGCCCCAAGGGACAGGGACCATGCTCTTTCCCACTCACCAGCAGTGCACCCCCAAGGGCAAGGTAGTTTCCATTTTCCCTCGGTTCTTTCTTATAAGAGTTAGAGACAGAGGTTGTGGGATGTGCCTCAATGGTAAAGTACTTGGCTTCCATGTGTGAGGCCCTGGGTTCAATTCCTGGCACCACACTGAGCGCTGAGGCTAGAGTAGTCCCAAGCTACTGGAAAGAGAGTTAAAAGGGCCTTTTGGGAGTGAGCCTCCAACTTTGGTCTCTGGCACCATATGGCCTCCCTGAGCACAGGTGGGCTGTGATCCCTGAGAGCAGAGCCACCCCACATGGGGGACTGAGCAGCCTGGCCTTATGGGGCCCTAAGACACTAATGCTCAACTCAGGCCAGGTCACAGGGCCAAGTAGCACACGGAAGGGCTCCAGAGTCCCTAAGCACGGCTGGGAAGGACACTCCAAGGTAAATGAAAGATTGACAGACTAATATTTACCTGGATCTTCCATCTTTACACTCCTCTGGTCTATGAGAATAAATCTGTTTAAAAAAATATGATCATGATTATCGCGGTGACCAATCTCTATACAACCTTCTTAATTCCATTGATTTTGCTGTACCTACTCACTGATGTCACTTTTTTTTTTTGCTTTTTTGGGTCACACCTGGCGATGCACAAGGGTCACTCCTGGCTCTGCACTCAGGAATCACCCCTGGCGGTGCTCAGGGGACCATATGGGATGCTGGGAATCGAACCCGGGTCGGCCGCGTGCAAGGCAAATGCCCTACCCGCTGTGCTATCACTCCAGCCCCTGATGTCACTTTTTGAGAACAGGAATTTTCTCCTGATTAATAGTCCCTGGACTCTCCTACAGCACATGACTTAAGGGGCACAGTTAGGAATACAGCTTAGTGACTGTTTTAGATAAATTCAGCACATTAATCCAGATTTAAAATAAAAAACTGAGGTAGGAAACAAAGTATCTGCCAATACCCAAACACAGAAAGATTCTTTTTAACAGTGTTTTCTAAACAATGTCAAGAACCAGTCTGATGCCTTTCCCATTACCACTATTCATCCCCAGTGAGGAGTCCTCCTCAATGCAACGAGCAGAGTCGAGTCTTACAGGAGACAAAACTTGGTTGCAATTGCAATGTTTCCTCCCCAAACAAACCAAATCCAATAAAGCTTCTATGATATATGTCGATTCCTGGAGCTATAAATATCATACAGTGGATGGGGCACTTGCCTTGAACGTGGTTGACCCAGATTCGATCCCAGGACCCCAGATAGTTCCCTGAACCCTATTGGGAGTGATCCCTGAGAGCAGAGCCAGGAATAAGCCCTGAGCACAGATAGCCCCCAATAAATAAATAAATAAATAAATATGTCAACTCTTTGAGCGACTTTGACTGAAATTTCAATACTTTAAACATTTCCGTGTTTTTGTCCTTAAGGAGATAAAATGGAACAGTGGAATAAGGAGCACGGGCTGCTTTGCATGTGACCCTCATGTTTGAAAGTGGGATGATGGGGCTGGGGAGGTAGCTCAGTGGGAGAATGCCTGCCTTGCATGCAGGAGACGTGGGCTGGGTAGCCAGCATGACAAGAACAGCAAGAATGGAGGGATGCTAATGCTGCCCTTAGAGGACTGCGAGGATTAAACCAGACAACATATAGGAAACGCCTTGTACTGTGGTTGGCATAAATCAGTGCTGCTTGCTGGTGATGTCACAGACGAGCAGCTTACACATATCAAAGGCTCAGAGAGCTCTTCCTCAGCACCGTCACTTCTAATTTATTCTAATTCTTTGTTGGTTGTTGTGGTGGTGCCAGGGATCGAACCCAGGGCCTCACACACGCAAGACAAGTGCAACACCACAAACCTAGATCCCGAACCCCTTCAATCACATTTTGCTGTTGGTTTTTTTTTAAGGCTCTACCTGGCAGTTGGTACTTGTGGGGGCTACTTCTGGAGTGGTACTCAGGGACCAGGTAGCACTATGGCTAGCACCTGGGGTTCCCATGTGCAAAGTGAGTTGAAGTTTTAGTCTTTTGAATTATCTCCCTGGCCCTTAAATCACTTATTTAATGTGCCTGCTGGGAAAAGTCAGTGGTGTGTAATTGAACAGTAGACAGATGTAGCTGAGCTCCTTGGAGTAACTACTGCACGCCTGCCATGATCAGAGTAGCCCAATGAGGGCTCAGGCTGCAGTATGTGTATGTTTGGTTTGGGACCCACCCAGCATATGCAGGAACAACTTGATTTCCTCTTTGGGAGGAGCTCCTGATGGCCCTGGTGGGTCTGCGGGACCATGTAGTGCTGAGGATAGAATCCAGGTCTCCGTCATGCAAAGTATGGAAACTAGCCCTCGGAGCTATCACCCCTGTCTTAGCTGCAGTTTTAACTTCATCTACCAGGACGGACCTTAAACCTAAAGAGGGCTACTGCACTGATCAGCAGGACAACAAAACCTTTATCTTTCAGTCCCAGGAGGGTGGTGACTCTCCATTTTGATCCATCCAGTCAACAAGGAAAGTAATCAGTAGAAGAATGTCAGTGAGTGGTGAGTACATCAAACCACTGACATTCTTTTGAATTTAAAAGAGGAAAAAAAGTTTATATTGGGACCAGAGAGTGAGAGAGCTGATGGTCAGAGTGCATGCTTTGCATGCAGAAGGTCCATGCTGGATCCCTAGCTCTGCAAGGTGCCCTGAGCACCACCAGAAGTGACACTCCCCCCACCCGCCCCCCACACTGAGCTGGGGGGCAGGACCTGAACATTGCAGGGTGTAGTCCGCAAACAGCACACAGGGGGTTCATCTTTTTGTTTCATCTGTATCCTTCTTATCTTCAAAGTTATCTAAGAGCTTGTTATTTTGGTTTCACTTCCACAGTGACCTCCCAGGAGTCAGGTTTCTTCACAAGCCCTGGGATCATCTTTGCAATATGAGAAGCAAGCACACCTCATTACTCAAGATTGAAGAGGAAAATCAAGTGTCATAGGAGGAAAAGGGGCTTCTATTTTCCATTTGTAGCCCCTGAATCTATTATAAGACAGATTAAATCCTGGAAGTCTGAATGAACTGTTCTTACCTCAATGAGACAGAAAATTATAATCAATATCATCACGAGTACAGTCACAGATATTGCCAAGAATAATTTGTTATTATAGCCATATCCTGGAACTTCTTTTGTGAGCTGAAAGAAAAAGAACAGTTATTTTTATGCATTATTTTTTGGGGGCCACACCCAGTGATGATCAGGGGTTACTCCTGGCTCTGCACTTCGAAATCACTCCTGGAGGACCAAAAGGGATGCTGGGGATAGGATTTGGGGTGTTGGCATGCAAGGCAAGTGCCTAACCCACTGTACTATTGCCCCAGCACCCAAGAACAATTAGACAAAAAAATGGGAAGGATTCTTAAGCACATTAGAAAGAATGGCTAACTATTCTTATACAGTCTAAAATCCCATTCTCTCAAATGAGTGGACTATAGGCTTTTGTTTGATATGTTTTGGGGTTGTTTTGTTTTTGTTTTCAGCCCATACCCAGGGTCCTCAGAGCTACTGCTGGCTCAGTGCTCAGGGGCACTCGTGTTGAACTTTCTCCTTGGCCCCAATATGTTCTTACAGAGCACACCAGATACGTTACACCATCTTGTCTGTAGCCTTTCCTTCTACAATTTATTTATCTGGTGTGTTAGGTCCTCTCTTACCTCTCCTAGGAACAGTGCTACCTTTCTATAAATGAGCACAGGGACCATCATTATTGTAGTCAAAATTGTGTGGCCACAAAAAAGAGAGCGAGCAAGTAAAAGAGGGAGAGCCAAGAGACCCTGGTCTTCCTGCTCGTGTTCTTTCATGGCATGGCCTGAGAGCCCCAGAAGCCCCTGAGCCTGGTCACTGTGATATACAGTTACAGAGCTTTCCTGATTGTGAGCCAGTTTCAGCCATACAGTGCTCCAACACCCGACCCTCCACCAGTGTACATTACCCCCCAACAACATCCCCGTATCCCTCCTGCCACCTCCCCCCGCCCTCAACCCACCTCTCTCTCTCTCTCTTTCTCTCTCTCTCTCTCCTCTCTGTCCCTCTCTTTCACCTTTTATTTCCGCCTCTCTTTCCTCTCTTTCCTTCTTCCCTCTCCCTTCTCTCTAACTGTCTCCTCTCTCCTCTCACTCCACACCCTCCTGTTGGACATTATGGTTTGCAATGCAGATACTGAGAGGTCATCATGTTTGATCCTTTACCCACTTTCAGCACACGACTCCCATCCAGAGGGATCCCTTCCAACTATCATTGTTATCGTGATCCCTTCTCTATCCCAGCTGCCCTCTCTCCCAGCCCTTGAGGCAGGCTTTCAACTGTGGACCATTCATCCTGGTCATTGTTTCTAAATGTCCTTGGGTGTTAATCTCATACTAAGATTTAATTTATTTTTTAACATCCCATAAATGAGTGCAATCATTCTGTTTGTCCTTCTTCTGACTTATTTCACTTATGAGACTCTATGAAAAAAAATCTGTCCTCACCTCACTTTCCTCTGGCTGTTTCTGTTCATCCTGGCCTTCGGTATTGTCACTGATGAAGTTCTCAGTCTTCCACTGGTCCGTATCCCATTCTGGCTTGGGAACCTTTCCTTCCTCCTGCTCACTGAGACGCTTCATCAGGAGGCCGGTTTCAGAGAGGAGCGTGGCACATGCCAGCTTCAACTGAGGCTCAGAGCAGTCCGTTTTTAGAGTCCGCATCATGTGAGCAATGAGCTTCCTCACGTTGTTGTTGGGGATAAGGGACCGCAGCTGCTGGATGTATTCCATCTCCAGTTGTTCTCTTGGGTCTGGTCTTTGTGTGGCAGAGACGATGTCTGTGGCCACGTTGTGATATTCCCACTGCATCTCGCTGGACTGCTTGACAGTCGGCGTGAGGTTGTCCACCATCGGGGCTTCCATCTCATGGGAGGTGCCTTTGCTACCGACAGTTTTCTCTGGCACCGTGATGCCTCTGGTGTTTGTCCCATTTGCAGCATGCGTGCTTTCTGCAGTCCTTTTTCCTGCAGATGAGTGTGAAGGTTGAAAGGACTGGAGCAGAGGTTTGTCCTGATCTCTCCAAGACAGAGACTCCTCTCTTGGCGGGGACTTGATGAGGCTCTTCACTGCAGCGAAAGGAGGCCGCTTGGCGTCTCGCACCGGCCTCTCCGGTGCTGATTCCTTCGTCTCTGTATTCGATCTGGCTTTGGCCCTTCTGCGTCCCAGGTGAGAGTAAGATTTCTGAAAATTATAATTTGTTCCATTGTGTGGGATGGGCCTGGGAAACTTCATGTTCCGAACCCTGGCATCTGCGTCTTCTAAAACGCGGAGAATGTCCCTTAGGTCTTTGGGGTTCTCGGGTGGGACTTTAGGAGTGGCGGCAGATGGGCTGCCCATGGAGAATTCTTTCAGGGGCATGGAGAACACCGCCTTGTGCTCCTGGATGGAGGAGGCCTCTTCATTGAAGGAGTTTTCCACCCATTTCCTGGGCCTCCCTGCCAAGGGAAGCTCTTTCGGTTCTCTTGGGGCCGGCTGCATGAGCCTTATTTTTTGGGCAATGTTCCCCGTCGCGGGCAGAGCCTCCCCTTTCCTTAGGCTGTGCTGATTGCCCCCTTCTTTGAAGCGCCTCTTCTGGAGGCCCCCGGGGTTCTTGATCGTGCTGCTCATCTGCAGTGGTTGCCTCTCCCCCTCCTCCACCTTTCCTAAGTGCTTTCTCTTTGGCCAGACAGTTTTCAATTTCTTCGGAAAGATTTGATGTTTCAGTTTGGGCCCGAAAAGTATGGAACTGACCAGCGTGGCAGTTTTCTCTCTCTTTCTAGCTTTGTGAACTTTTGCTTGAGTTCCTACATTTATCAAGCTTTCCAGAAAATGGAGACTTTTCGACTTATTGTATGTTGTATTGTTGGATTCGAGCTGTAGAGACATCGGAATTGTGCTATTCTTCAAATGTTCCAGAGGATTTGCTCCATCTTGCATATCTGAAAAAAGGAGCTTAACGAAGGATAACAATGTTGATTCAAAATCTCCTATGTTCCCATCCAGGAGAAAAGGCACTACGTAATTTAGCCCAGTAATGGTATCACTCTCATCATTCACGTCTAGCTGCTCGTTCACTAAAAGGGACATGCTGTTTCTCTCTGGCGAGGTGTTCTCCGATTCAATGGTTAGCTCGGTGCTGGTTGTCATCTTTCGGGCCTGTAAAACCTTCATGAAGTCCCCTTTGGTGTTGCTTATGGACTCTTCCTCATCTGTCAAAAAGAAAGAGCTTGCTTGTCATCATGAAAGATGACTGGGGAGAATTTTGGGAGCATCGACAGACAGAAATCCCAGGCAAGCAAATAAGTAATCAGTAAATGAATGCCATATGGTGGGACGGGGAACAGGGAAACCCTAAATTTACACCTATGATTGACAAAAGGCTGGCTGGAGCGATAGCACTGCGGTTTGGCATTCGCCTTTCACGTGGATGACCCGAGTTCGATTCCTTCGCCTCTCTCGGAGTGCCCGGCAAGCTACCGAGAGTATCGAGCCCTCGAGGTAGAGCCTGGCAAGCTACCCGTGCGTATTGGATATGCCAAAAACAGTAACAATAAGTCTCTCAATGAGAGACGTTACTGGTGCCCGCTCGAACAAATCGATGAGCAATGGGATGACAGTGACAGTGATTGACAAAAGGAGAAATGAAGTGGTCATCACTATTTATTCAGAATAAATAAGGCATGAAGCTCAGTACATGTCAGTATCACTGTCATCCCATTGTTCATCTATTTACTCGAACAGGCACCAATAAGGTCTCCATTCCTCAAAGCCCAGAGATTTTGCAGCCTCTCCTTACTCATCTTTCCCAATGACTAGAGACTCTTTCAGGGTCAGGAGAATGAAACCTATCATTACTGCTTTTGGCATATTGAATACACCACAGGTAGCTTGCCAGGCTCTGCCCATGTGAGTGGGATTGTCTCAGTAGTTTGCCGGGCTCTCAGAGAGGTATATGTATATGTGTGTGTGTGTGTGTATATATATATATACATATATACATATATGTATATATATTACTCTATATGTCACTGTCACTGTCATCCCGTTGCTCATCGATTTGCTCAAGCGGGCACCAGTAATGTCTCTCATTGAGAGACTTATTGTTACTGTTTTTGGCATATCCAATACGCATGGGTAGCTTGCCAGGCTCTGCCGTGAGGGCTCGATACTCTCAGTAGCTTGCCAGGCTCTCTGAGAGGGGCGGAGGAATTGAATTTGGGTCAGCTGCGTGAAAGGTGAATGACCAACCACTGTGCTATCGCTCCGGCCGCTCTACATGTATGTTATGTATATATATATATATATATATATATATACATACATACATACATACATATATACATATATATACTAATTTAATAGCTATAGATAAATTCACTCAGTACATGTATTTAGGATTATTCCACTGGAGGGCAGAGTGACAGTAGAGTAGATAAAGTACTTGTCTTCTACGCAGCCAACCTGGGTCTGATCCCCAGCACCCCATAGGGTCCCTCAAGCCTTACCAGGCCTGACCCCTGAACACAAAGTCAGGAGTAAACTTTGAGCACCTCTGAGTATGCCCCCAAACAAGCAAACACATAAACAATAATAATATGATTATTCCACTGGTCCCCAAGGACCAAATTCCTAGTATTCAAGACAAATATTTGCTGCCCAGTTAGACTCTTTACAGATCAACAATGACTTCTGTTTTATTTTTTGGCCATTCCCAGCCATGCTCAGGGGTTACTCCTGGTTCTGCTTCAGAATTCTAGCAATTATGATTTCTAGGAATTCAGAATTGAAGTATGTTGAGTTATGAATTCAACATAATCTGGTTCCAACTGTATTCTGTGAATCTGAAAGTATTTCAGATCATTAAAAACTAACTAACCTTGGGTCTGTGATTCAGCCACAGGACAGGATTGATGCACAGCTGACTTAAATAACATGCATCTTAGAGATAAGTGACCTTCCTCTATGATTAAGGAGGAGTGTTTTAGATAGAGAAAAATTAAGATTAAAATTGAGCAAGTTCCAAATTCTGATTTAAAGTCTACACTTTTTGAGTAAAATATACCTTTCTTAATGTCTACCTGCTCTTCATGCTTATTGGTTTATATAAACACTGAACTAATTTAATAATTTATTCTTTGTGCTGATAGTTTTACTCTTTTAATAACACAATTTAACACTAAGGTCCATGTTAGAATCTATCTTATAACTGTTACAAGCTAATTGAAAAATATTAATGCCATCAATCACTATTAACATTTGAAAACTTTTCATAATGTATCATTGGGATGGCTATGAGATTAGTTCCTGGTATGTCAAACAAATCACATGTATTTGGATCTTCTTTAGGTTTATCAGAGAAACTATTTAATAAAGTTTGCAAACATAATAATGCAGCTATTAGATAATTCAACCCTGAGTTAGAGAAGCATAAGAATAAGCCCAAGAACAACCTCAAATGTATGATCATCTAATCTTTGATAAGGGAGCAAGAAATGTGAAGTGGAGCAAGGAAAGCCTCTTTAACAAATGGTGCTGGCATACCTGGGCAACCACATGCAAAAAAATGGGCTTAGACCTCGACCTGACACCAGGCACAAAAATCAGATCAAAATGGATTAAAGATCTCAACATCAGACCACAGTCCATAAGGTACATCGAAGACAAGGTCGGCAAAACCCTCCACGATATTGAAGCTAAAGGTATCTTCAAAGATGACATGCAACTAACCAACCAAGTGGAAACAGAGATAAACAAATGGGACTATATTAAACTAAGAAGCTTCTGCACCGCAAAAGATACCATGACCAAAATACAAAGACAATCTACAGAATGGGAAAGGATATTCACCCAATACCCATCCGATAAGGGGTTGATATCAAGGGTATATAAAGCACTGGTTGAACTCTACAAGAAGAAAACATCCAACCCCATCAGAAAATGGGACGAAGAAATAAACAGAAACTTTCCCAAGGAAGAGATACGAATGGCCAAAGGGCACATGAAAAAGTGCTCTACATCACTAATCATCACGGAGATGCAGACCAAAACAACCATGAGATACCACCTCACACCATAGAGAATGGCACACATCCAAAAGAACAAAAGCAACCACTGCTGGAGAGGATGTGGGGAAAAAGGGACCCTTCTACACTTCTAGTGGGAATGCCGACTGGTTCAGCCCCTTTGGAAAACAAAATGGACGCTTCTCAAACAACTAGAAATTGAGCTTCCATTTGATCCAGCAATACCACTTCTGGGAATATATCCTGGACAAACAAAAAATATATAGTCAAAATGACATCTGCACTTATATGTTCATCGCAGCACTGCTTACAATAGCAAGAATCTGGAAAAAACCTGAGTGCCCTAGAACAGATGACTGGTTAAAGAAACTTTGGTACAGCTATACAATGAAATATTATGCAGCTGTTAGAAAAGGTGAAGTCATGAACTTTGCATATAAGTGGAACAACATGGAAAGTATCATGCTAAGTGAAATGAGTCAGAAAGAGAGGGACAGACATAGTAAGACTGCACTCATCTGTGGAATATAAAATAACAGAGTAGGAGACTAACACCCAAGAATAGTAGTATATAATACCAAGGTTGGCTCCATGGCTTGGAAGCTGGCCTCACATGCTGGGGGAAAGGCGGCCCGGATAGAGAAGGGAACACCAAGTAAAATGTGGTTGGACATCCGGCGCGGGAAGGGAGATGCATGCAGAAAGTAGAATAGAGACTGAACACGATGGCCACTCAATACCCCTATCACAAACCACAACATCCAAAAGGAGAGAGAGGACAAAATGGAATACCCTGCCACAGAGGCGGGATGCGGTGGGGAGGACGGGATTGGAGAGTTGGAGGGATACTGGGTTCATTGGTGGTGGAGAATGGACACTGGTGAAGGGATGGGTTCTCAAACATTGTATGAGGGAAACACAAGCACAAAAATGGGTAAATTTGTAACTATACCCTCACAGTGACTCACAAATTAAAAAAATAAACATATTAAAAAAAGAAGAAGTTTAAAAGGAAGCCTCCAATTCAACCCGTGGTTCTCCAGTAGATGGAGGACAATTTAATTAGTGGAAATCTAGTTCAGTTTGGTGAAATCCAAGAAGACACAAGTTGCCCTGTTTGCTAATAGAACAGCTTATCTCTTCCAGGGTGGTTGAGAGAATGATATCAGATAGGTCAGGTGAAAAAATGCGTCATTGCAGCAATAGATACAGATATAATATAAAATTTTCTCCGTAATTTCTAAGCCTTTTTGTTCAGGATGAAGAGACTTTCACAGAATCCTCATTGAAAGTATGAGTTAAGTTAGTGAGGCATTAACATGCAAGGTATGAATGTGTTCAAAATTGGGGGCATGTAAAGCTAACCTAAGAGAAGGTACTGAAAAGATTGTTTAACAAGAAAGGCAGGTGCATGCCGGAGGCAAGGATATTATATGATAAGCAGGGATGACCCAGAAATGCTCAAAATCTATAATCCTAGATAAGAAAGGTGGCTGTGCAATCAGGACCAAGAGGTTACGGATGGCTCTGGGAAACCACGATTCCTAAGAGAAATCCAAAAATGTGGAAAAATATGGCCTTTTTAGTCGAATTCTGATGGGTATTCTTAAATGTGTCTTGAATCTTTAGGGAAGAATAAACGAGAATACATAGTAAAAAAAAAGAAAAGAATAAGCCCAAGAAATTTGAATGGTTTAATGTACTACAAAAATAATATTTTTTATTTTTTTAGTTAGTTATTTTTATGGCTCACAATTATCACGTTTGACAAACGTTTAACAAAACAAGCCTGCTGTTGATCATAATAAGGTGTACTAAGCAAATATGTAAAATGATATATGATAAAGTTTAGACTTGGTGCTCTGAATGCATCAAAAAGATAAACTACATTTGAAAAATAGTTGGATTTTTTTGGGGGGAGGGGACTACATGGCAATGCTTAGGGGGTACTTCTGGTTCTGCACTCAGAAATCACTCATGATAGCGTTTGGGGGACCATATGAAATGCCAGGGATTGAATCCGGGTTGGTTACACGCAAGGCAATCACTTTACCTGCTTTACTATCTCCAGCCAAAAAAAAAAATCTTTATAATGGCTAAATATTTACTTTAATTAAATTTTACATGTGCCTATTACTTATACTTGTTTGCATAATTGTTGATAGTATTCTTTTTAAATAATATAGAACCGCCTTATAAAAGTAGATAAATGCAGGGCTAGAGAGAGAGTACAGAAGGTAGAGCATTCACCTTGCATGTGTCCAACAAAGATTTGATCCCTGGAATCTCACGTGTTCCCTGAACACTAGCAGAAGTAATTCCTGAGTGCAGAGCCAGGAGTAAGCCCTGAGCATTAATGGGTATGGCCCCCAAAAGCAAATTAAAAATTAATTTTAAAATCTTTTTTTAAGGTAATTATGTCCATCAGGCTGGAGTTATCAATAGAACAGTGGGTAGGGCATTTGCCTTGAATGCAGCCAACCCGGGTTCGATTCCTCCGTCCCTCAGGAGAGCCTGGCAAGCTACTGAGAGTATCCCACCTGCACGGCAGAGCCTGGTAAGCTCCCGTGGCTTATTCGATATGCCAAAAACAGTAACAACAAGTCTCACAATGGAGACGTTAGTGATGCCCTCTCAGCAACTCGATGAACAACGAGACAACAGTGCTACAGTGCTACAGTGCTGCTCTCAGAAACTATTCTGGGTGGTGCCTGGGGGACCACATGGGATGCTGGGAATCGAATCCAGGTTGACTGCATGAAAGGGAAGCACCCAGGGACTGGAGCGATAGCACAGCAGGTAGGTCATTTGCTTTGCATGTGGTCAGTCCGGATTCAAATCCCAGCATCCCATATGGTCCCCTGAGCACTGCCAGAGCCAGGAGTAACCCCTGTGTATCACCGGTTGTGACCCAATAAAGAAAAAAAAAAGGCAAGCACTCTTTCCATTAGATCATCTCTCCAGTCCCTTAACTATGACTTGTTATACTCCCATACCTTTATCCTGTCCTGCCCATATAGAGGACTTTTCTCTCTACCTCTTTTGGGTGATAATATTCTTATTACCATCATAGACGAAGAAGAAATTCTTCCAAAAATCAGATCCTCATCTGAATGCACCCTTCCTCCACCTACCCACTAATTCTTTCGCTTATTAGCCTTTAGTGTGATGTTGTTGAATCTGGGCAGATGTCTAAGGATAGGTTAATGGATTTGCCAGAGTATATGTCAATGTGCAATGTTGATAAAATCTAGAAAATAATCTTTTTTGTATTGTTTGTGGACCACAATTGGTGATGCTCAGGGGTTACTCCTGATTCCGTACTCAGGAAATCACTGCTGGTGGTGCTTGGGAAACTATATAGGATGCCGGCAATGGAACCCAGGTCATCTGTGTGCAAGGCAAGTCCCCTACTCACTGTACTATCTCTCTGGCTCCTGAAATAATATCAGAGCTACCAAAATTGGGGAATACAGCTCTTATAAGATGTGTATTTTGTCTTCACTTACTTCCTATTATTTCCAGCTCTAGTTAGGGGACCATACAAAATTTCTGACTGCTAGAAGGTCAAGTATAACATTGTGTAGTTGGGTTTCTTTTGGGGGGAGGTGGGGCCAAACCCAGCAATGTTCAGGGGTTACTTCTCTCTCTGTGCTCAGGGATCACTGCAGCTAGTAATTGGGACCATCTGGGATGCTAGGTATCCAACTCAAGTCTGCCGTATGGAAGGCAAGTGTTGTAGCTGCTAGATGATCTCTCCGACCAAACTCTACTGAAGAATTCAAAGTGCTTTTGGTGGTGGTGAAGTTTAGAGAGGGAGTTAAGGGAAGTGAGGAAGAAGCATGGACTTGCAAAGAGTCCCAGACTGGGAACACGCAATCTAGGCATTAGACACATTTAACACTTTTAGTTTTGCTTATCTTCACCTAAAATAAAAAAACGTTATTAGTATTTTATTCTGATTTCGATTATTTGGTTTAGTTATTCTCTAAATAACATTATTGCAGTTGGAGTAACATGGTTACAATAGTACCAACGCTATTGGTTTCCATGTACAAAGTAAACCTCACCTGGACCACCACCGAAGTGTCGAGACACCACAGTTTGTACATCCCTTTTAGTCTGATTCTTCTCCCCGCCACACCCCCCAAATTCCCCAGGATTGATGTTCATCTTATGAAAGGTGATTTGAAAATGATTGTTATGCCCACCTTTGTGAAGGGAGTGATAGACTTGCTAAAAGTTGATTTTAACAATAACACTATCTTTGTGTAAGAAGCAAAGTGATCGATGTGCCCAATTACTGTTAGCAAATCAGAGTCATACTATCCCGGCATGAAAACACTTTTTTGGGTGTTTCATGTGTGTGTGTGTGTGTGTGTGTGCGTGCGCGCGCGCGCGCCGCGCATGCATGCATGCCCCATATTCAGTAATACCCAAGGAATACTCCCAGCAGTGCTTCAGAAACTGTTTTGTGGGGGGTGCACTCACACCTCCCACATGAAAACTATGTGTTTTAACCTATTGTTCTATTTTCCTGGGCCCTTAAAAACACATTTTGGAAGTTATCAAGCTAACGTCAGTAAACTTACTATGTGGAAAAATACTTAAGGGCGCCTGAGTGCTTTGTAGATGGAAGGTTTAAAGTTCTAAATAGGCTCAGAGGTGGGGATGGTCTAAGAAACCACAAGGCCATCCATCCTTAGAAGGATTGAGTGGCAACCTCTGCTTAGAAAACCAGAAATTCTCAGGCTCTAAGCAAAATTTTCATAAGACAGTATGACTTGTACTTGCCTATAAAATTACAAAAACACATGCAATAAAGTAGCGACACCTGTCCTATGAAGAAAAGGGCGCTTGAGATCTGTTGTATATAAAATCTGTTTACAAACTGCATCCTGTGGCTGAGTCTCATCTGGAGGACCAGTACCTTGCCCACAGTGCGGCCCTCATTTGTGACCATTAGTGTTAGCTCCCTTCCCCACTTCCATCCCTTTCTTCCATTCCTCTGATGTCTCAGGTCATGCATAGACTGCTAAGGTAAAGACGTAACTGAGATTCTGACTTTTACCAAGGGAAATAGTTCTTAGAAATATAGGGAGTTGAAGTCTTAATAGAAATAATGCAACTACATAATCAGTTTAAAATGGGCCATCAGTGATTAAAATTAAAATAAAACATAAATTAAAAATCTATCAGCAGGCAATTCAGACTCACCACAGTGTGTGGTACTGGTAGAACATTGAGTGGTACAATGTAGTTTGACTGTCTCGCACATGATTTCAATAATAACTTTAAATTGACAGAGGCAGCAGGTGAGATGCCTAGGTAATATCCTATGAATGGAAACACAGAGAATTAAGTGCAGAGTAAAGGGGTTACTTTAAGTAGGTAGAAGAGGCAGCCAAAGCCACTGTGCAGCTATTCAAAATGTTCCTGAGAACCATGGATGAGGTGCTGCTCGAACTCAGTGGTGGTGGGAACCCAACTGGGAGGTGATGCATGCAAAGCGTGTACCTTAACCCCTCTAACTATCACTTTAGCCCTCAGAAAATTGAGTTTTGTTTTTGAGTCATATCTGGTGGTGCTCAGGGATTACTCTGGTCTCTCGACTCAGGGATCATTTCTTGCAGGCCTTGGGGAACCATAGACAGTGCCAGACTGAACAAGAGTTAGCCACATGCAAGGCAAATATCTAACTCACTATCCTATCTCTCCAGTTCCCAGAGAATGATAAAAATACCAGTTATAACCTGGGGAAATCTGAAAGCACTTTTTCAGACTATGAGAAAATAGGGACTAGAGTAATAGTATAGTATTGCAGCTCTGGCATTTGCTTTGAACACAGTTGACCTGGGTTTGATCCCCAGTGTCCATGAGACACCAAAAGGGATTCTTGAATATCTCAGCTTAAAAATATATATTTATATAAAAATTTAAACTCAATTAAACATAGCTTAAGAAAAATAAACAAGCTGGGGTATGGTGCCACCAGCAGGTCAACCTGTACCTGCGGGGCAAGAGCATCAGCAGCCAGATGGAGCCTTCTGGCTTCCTGATAACCCAAAATTGCTGATGTACCTGTGACTGAACCCCAACAACTTAGGGCAAGTTTACCAAGAAACTAAACAGCAAAAGTTTGGTATGTGGGAGCCAACCCACAAACTACGTCTGGCTCAGTTATACAAGCTCAGTTACCAACCATATTTCAGAGCCCCATAAATCTCGAAAGAGATAAAAGCCACAGTTAGGGCTGGTGGTGAGGTGCCCTACGGCCAAGCGGGCATATCCTGCAGGGCATATGCCAATAGTTTATTTCTCTGAGAAGATGGAAACAAGGGCCACCATCCAGAGACACACAAAAGAATCTCTGAACTGAGCAGCTCTCTGCAACATGCCTCCGGACTTTAAGCCAGGCCAACTTCACTGGGGAGCCTCAGACAGGGGCAGGCATCATCCCTCCACCTGCCCCTTAAAAACCCCGACAGGCACCAACTTTCAGAACACAATGAAAAGTGCAGGCACACAGGTTCAGTGACAGCAAACTCCAGGCCTCAAGGGATAGGGGATGGGCCGGTCCCTCTCATTGGCCCCCCTCTCCCCGAGGGAACCTGGAGGTCATGCCCACAAACTGCCCTTGGCTGCCACTTAAGCTCCTTAATGGTCAAAATCCAGATACACAAAGAAACTCTGAACTGAGCAGCTCTCTGCAGAGATTTCTCCACACCTTAATTATCTAAACTTTTAAAATTTGAGGAGCACACAGCCACTCCTCTGGTCTCATGACATCTTACACTATTCATAACAAGCAACACAAGAGAGAATAGCACTGTAGCACTGTCGTCATGTTGCTCATCGATTTGCTCAAGCGGGTACCAGTAATGTCTGCATGGTGAGACTAGTTACTGTTTTTGGCATATCGAATATGCCACGGGTAGCTTGCCAGACTGCTGTGCGGGCGGGATACTCTCAGTAGCTTGCCAGGCTCTCTGAGAGGGACAGAGGAATAGAACCCCAGTTGGCTGCGTGCAAGGCAAATGCCCTACCCGCTGTGCTAGCACTCCAGTCCAACAAAAGACAGTATGGGGGAGATTGTCTGCCATAGAGGCAGGAGTAGGGGTGGGACGAGGGGGTGGATCCTGGGGACATTGGTAGTGGATGGTGGGCACTGGTGGAGGGTTGGGTGTCCTATCATTGTATGACTGAAACTCAAACATGAAAGCTTTGTAACTGTATCTCACAATGATTCAATTTAAATTTTTTTAATTAAATTAAATTAACATTCTGAATAAAAAAAATGTATTGTGGAGTGCATGCCAAATTCAATTAGCCTAATCAATGGATGAATAAATAGCAGTACTCCAACATTTAAAGAAATCTGTAGCACTGTAGCACTGTCATCCCGTTGTTCATTGATTTGCTCGAGCGGGAACTAGTTACGTGTCCATTGTGAGACATGTTACTGTTTTTGACATATCGAATACGCCAGGCTCTGCCTTGTGGGCGGGATACACTCAGTTGCTTGCCAGGCTCTCCAAGATTGAGAAACAAAAATAAAAAGCCTTAAAAACCTAAGTGAAAATAAATGTCAGAAAAATCAACTTACAGTTTTTCTAATTCAAGAGTCATCATGAGGATGTTTTGGACTGGTCCAAGCGACACTGATGTTGCTCCCATGTCCCTGAGGGAGAAAACACAAGCATGATGTGAATCCAAATGCAGAAGCTTTAGAGTTAAGTAGATGAGATTAATGAAGCATATCTTTGATTCTGGCTTTGCTCTAAAGCCAGGTCAACTGTTTACTCTAGACCATAATTCCAGAGAGCTCTTACAGAAATAAGAGATTTCTCTATCATCAAATTAATGACAATTTGGTAGACTAAATAAATTTCCTTCCTTCCTTTCTTCCTTCCTTCCTTCCTTCCTTCCTTCCTTCCTTCCTTCCTCCCTTCCTTCCTCCCTTCCTTCCTCCCTCCCTCCCTCCCTCCCTCCCTCCCTTCCTTCCTTCCCTCCCTCTTGTCTGACTTATCATTCTAAATTTCATCTACTTCTTTTAATTTTTTTTTCATGTGATCTGGGAGTGGCCTTGGATTTTGGCCACATCTGGCAGTACTTGGGAGATATGCTAGGTGCTATACTTGTGGGTTGCTCTGAATAGAGCTCTGAGAAACACGTATGGCGCCAGAGGTCGAATCCAGGCCTCTAGCATGCAGTGCATGGGCTCCAACCACTCACCTATCTGGTCCTCTTTACTTTCTTTTTTTAAGTAATGTTTACATTATTACTCATTACTTTCTGGAATAAATAATACTTCTACATGTATATTTCTTATCTATATGTACTCAACATTTCTCTTTTCCTCTGTTGGCTGTTACCCATGTACATTCTTTCTTAATCTTTTCCTTTGACAATGAATCTCAATTCAACAATCCAGTGTTAAAATTCAAATTATAACTTTTAAATTCAATGCAAAACACAATCTTTGGCAAAAATGGAGAAAAATAAAGACCGCAAATTATAGCAGAAACCATATGAGCTACAAAACTATTATAATACTTACAGATATTTTAATGCTGGCAATTTAAAAAGATATGAATCTTCAATAGTTGTTAGAGGATTATGACTGAGAATTCTAAAACATATACAATAAAATTAAAATTATAGGCATAATCAGTAACTAGCATTAAAGTTTATATTTATTTTATTAGCATGGGACTAGAAGGTGAAAAAACATTTTCTGTCATTATCTATAATCATGCTTAGAATCCATAAAGCATTTTTTTTTTGCTTTTTGGGTCACACCCGGCAATGCATGGGGTTATCCCTGGCTCATGCACTCAGGAATTACTCCTGGTGGTGCTTGGGGACCATATGGGATACTGGGAATTGAATCCAGGTTGGCCGCGTGCAAGGCAAATGCCCTACCCGCTGTGCTACTGCTCCAGCCCCAAACATTCTCCCTTTGGGGAACACTCAAGTCTCTAGATGATAAAGTGAAGAGGGAAGAGGGTGGGAGGGTGGAGAGAAACACAAATGTAGAACAAATTAAAAATATGCTAACAAATTTTTCCAAGTTGAAAACCCTAGGAAGAGAGGCCAAATAATACAGCATGTGGGGTACTTGCCTTGCATGCAGCCCACTTGTGTTCCATTCCTGGCACCTTATATAGGCCCCACAATACACCAGGAGTGATCCCTGAGCACAGAGTCAGGAGTAAGCCCTGGGCACCACTGGGTGTGTCTCCCTATCACCCCCAAAGATGAAAGAAAACCCAGAGAGTGATGATGTCTGCAGGAAGTCCTTGCTCTGCAGCAAATATTATTTTTCTTCTTTTTTAAAATTTTATATAGGGCATAAACTCCATATTACTTTTTCAAATTTTTTTTAACTTTACAAGTTAGTCCACAATGTTTGATTACACTGAATATTCAAACACCAATCCCACCACCGTTACATCTTCCCTCCATCAAATTCGGGATGTTTCCATCCCAATCCCAATCCCTGTCACAAAACACAAACGAAGTAATATATTTCATATTGTCTGTTATGAAGAACTGCTGAACAGGCTTACAAAAAAAGTGTTCACATAAGAAAGAGTGTGAAGATTGTTCTATTTTGGCAGGAACCATTAAGACATTCTATAGGATATCACTAACAAGTTGTTGAAGTTTGGGTGGTGTGAGCTTTGGTATACATATCTGAAAATATGTATAACTGTATCACTGTCATCTTGTTGCTCATCAATTTGCTCGAGCGGGCACCAGTAACGCCTCCATTGTGAGACTTATTGTTACTGGTTTTTGACATATCAAATACGCCACGGGTAGCTTGCCAGCCTTTGCCATGCGGGTGAGATACTCTCGGTAGCTTGCCAGGCTCTTCTAGAGAGGTGGAGGAATTGAACCTGGGTTGACCGCATGCAAGGCAAATGCCCTACCCACTGTGCTATCATTACACCCCTGAAAATATATATGTATGCATATATACATATATTTCCCTCTATGATTTATTGCCTACAAACTGAACCCCATCAAATGTGGTGTGGTAATTATGGAGAATGGGTAGGGAGTGTTTTATGACGTGTTGTGCTGCCAGTTTTGCCGCTGCACAGTCCAGGAATATTTTTGCTCATATGTGAGGTTCGGCCTGAGCACGTAGGGAGCAGCCTTGAGCATTGCGGCGCTTGGGTTACGGAGGTTTTCTAAGAGGATATGGTGGAAGCAGTCTTTTTGCCAGTCATTCTCACAGAGATCTTTGTGCCCTGACCTTTGTCACACTGTATGTGATCACTGGCTCACCTGTCAGTCTCCTGGACTTTCAGCTTCTTGAATGCCAGGGTCACCTTGACTGTCACTGGTCTGACAATATTGGGTAGTTACTAGATACTTCAGAAATAACATTATGGATAGCACTGTAGCACTGTCGTCCCATTGTTCACTGATGTGCTCGAGCAGGCACCAGTAATGTCTCCATTGTGAGACTTGTTTTTACTGTTTTTGGCATATCGAATAAGTCACGGGGAGCTTGCCAGGCTCTGCTGTGCGAACATTATGGATATATTGGTAAAATGAACCAGTTCCTTCCCTCCCTCCCTCAGTTCCTCTCTCTTTTCTTTCTTTGGTTTGTGGGCCACACCCAGGAATGCTCAGGGATTACTCCTGATGGTGCTTAGGGGACCATATGGAATGCCAAGCATGAACCTGGGTCAGCCGCCTGCAAAGCAAGCACCTTTCCTGCTATATTATCACTTCAGTCCCAGAAGCAGTTCATTTTTGACAAAAAATTTTGTTCCAAGATGCTAGAATGAATTTTCTTTTTAAAAATAGGCAAACTTTTTAAAACAAGCAGACAAATACACAGGAGGGGAAAAAAACAAAGAAATTTTCAGTAAACTCTATTCAAGAAACATTAGCATTAGCATACCCTAATATATATACACATTAGGATACCCTAATATATATACACATGTATATTAGAATATATATGTATATATATACACATATATATATATAAAGACAAAGCTAATATCTATTGCCAGATGCCTGGTATCTGTGATCAGCACTTCACATTTAATCGTCACAATAACTTTACTGATAGATATTGTTAGCCTGCTTTACAAATGAGGAAACTGAGCCACAGAGCAGTTATATATAACTTTTTCTAGCCATCAAGCTGGTAAAAAGCAGAGCTGGGATTTAAATTCAGTTCAGACTCAAAAGCCTGTTTAACCTGTTGAATGATGAGAAGGGGTTTAAAAGATTGTGTAAGCTTAATTTTCTCAGGGCACTCAATGCAGAAATACCCTTTCAAACCACCTTCCTGGGAGTCCAAGTGACTGTACAATGGGCAGTGTTTGCTCTGGAATTTTTTTTTCTTTAAGAATTTTATTTTATTGAATCACCATGTGGAAAATTACAATGCTTTCAGGCTTAAGTCTCAGTTATACAATGCTGAAACAACCATCCCTTCACCAGTGCCCATATCTCACCACAAAAAAATAAAACAACACAGTACACCTCCCATCCTGCCCCCCCTTACCCCCCCACCTTGAAACTGATATAAATTTCACTTTACTTTCTATTTACTTTGGTTACATTCAATATTTCAACACAAGCCTCACTATTATTGTTAGGAGTACCCCACTAGAGACAGACCTGTTTTGAAGAGATATGAGGTCTGCGGCAGCGTGGTTTTGGATTGCTGTACTTTAGCAACTAAGTCCAGGGAGATTTCTTCCAGATATTGGATCATTGCAAGCTTGTAAACCCCATCTGTGGTCGTCATAATATGTTGATCACCGTGCCCTTCACCCCCGGCAAGGAAGAGGCGAGAGAAATACCTTTCCCCTCCTGGGCGGGCATGGGGCCGTGGCTTAGTTCTTAGGCTGCAGACATTCTGCGAGGAGCTGCCCATGCCGAAAACTTTAGCTGGCGACTGGAGTCACGTCTGGAGATTTTTATTCCCAGCACCCCATATGGTCCCTTGAGCCCGCCAGGAGTGATCCCAGAGCACAGAGCAAAAACCCTTACGTGCTTTATCTTCCCATCTTGGAGAGAATATAACAATTACATTTGGAGACTGAAGAGACAGCTTATATGGCTGCATGCAGGTTTTGCCCAGGTACCATCCCCAGAACTACATGAGCCACAGATCCCCACCTATTGGCGACCCCTGAGCACGGGAGGTGTATCCCCCAAAGCATGACCTGGTGTAGCACTCCCAAACAAAAACTCTCTATTTCCTTCTTCTAATGATCTGCCATGAGTAAATATTTAATTAGCTATAGTCATCAAGACTTTAGAGAATTGAAACCGGGCTATTGGTGAATCAGTGAAAAGGATAGAATCTAAAACTTCATTTCCTCTTTCACAAAATTAACAACTGGAATATTTGATAGAATCGTATTTTCAGAATTCTTGAATTTTAGTAAGTGGGTTTATACCAAAAACCCAGGAACATTCAGTTGAGAAAAAAGACAAATTCCTGTAAGAATAGTAAGATGGATATTGCTTTAACTTTTCAGACATTTACTCTCCATTCTGAGGGGAGCTTAAAAAGCATCCACTTCCCCCAGGATCAGTGGGAGCAGAATGCAGCTGGGGTCCCTTCAAAGCAGCATTCTCAAAGAACTGTCAGAATTTTACTTCTCTGGTGAATTTCCATGAGAAAGGCTTGTCTTTGGACTGAGGCACTATTTTACAGGGTGTTGAGGCACTTGCCTTGTACACAACCAAGCCAGATTCCATCCCTATTTTTCCATTTGCCTATTTTTAAAAATATTTCATCCCATAGCTGGTCCCGTGAGCACTGCCAGAGTGAGTCTTGTTTTAGGATCCAGGAGCAAGCCTTGAGCACCTCCTGATGGAGAAGCTATACATAGCTAAAAGCCTCTCCCTACAGGGAATTTTTGGAAAACAGTCATAGGTAAGTATTTCAACATGGCTGCTCTTTAAGAGGCAATGGATAAAAGCTAAGGCACAAAAGTCATCCGAACCAAAAGACTTCAAAGGTGAAGCTGAGGAATGAGAGATCCAGAGAGACTTCAAAATGCTCTGGCAAATTGCTGGGGAACTGGACCATGAGACACAAAGTCTATGTGACTATAGAAAAAAAGACTACTATCATTAATAAACAAATTCCACCAGGTTGTAAGATACAGGAGCAATATGCCTAAATTGGTCATATTTCTAGACACTAGCTAGAAGTAATTAAAGATTAAATTTTTTAAAGTTTCAGATATACGGCCCAGAGATATAGTACAGCGGGTATGGTGTTTGCCTTGCACACAGCTGATCTGGGTGTGATCCCTGGTATCCCATATGGTCTCCCCAACACTTCAACACTTGAGTGCAAAGCCAGGAGGAAGTCCTGAGTATCACCAAGTGTGGCCCAATAAACAAAATAATTAAAAAATAAATTTAAAAGGTTTCATATATAATGACACAAAATATGAAAAACAGGAGAAGAGATGAACAGGAACTTTTTCAAAGAAGAATACAAATGGCCAAGGACCGAGAGACAGCATAGTGGGTAAGGTGCTTGCTTGGATGCAGTAAACCTGGGTTCAATCCCCAGCATCCCATATGGTCCCCGAGCAGCATCAAGAGTGATGACTAAGTGCAGAACTGGGAATAAGCCCAAACATCGCCTAATATGGCCCAACTCCCAGCCCAAAGGAGATACAAATGACCAAAATGCATATGGCAAAAAATGTTTTATATCACTAATCATCAGAGAAATGAAGATCAAAGCAATAGTGAGTTATCATCTAATACCACAGAGACTGGTATCACTGTATCACTGTCATTCCCTTGCTCATCGATTTGCTCAAGCAGGCACCAGTAATGTCTCCATTGTGAGACTTGTTACTGTTTTTGGCATATCGAATATGTTACGGATAGGTTGCCAGGCTCTGCCGTGCGGGTGAGATATTCTCGGTAGCATGCCAGGCTCTCCGAGAGAGGTGGAGAAATCAAAGCCGGGTCGGCCACATGCAACAGAGACTGGTACTCATCAAAAAGAACAAGAACTAGTGTTGACGAGGATTTGGGGGAACAGGGCCTCTCATTCACTGCTGGTGAGAATGCTAACTGATCCAACCTTTTGGAAGACAATATGGACATTCCACAAAAAAACTAGGAATTAAACTTCCATATGATCCAGAAATTCCACTCTTGTGAATATATCCTAAGGGCCCAAAAGCACAGTGCATAAAAGGCATCTGCACTCCTAGGTTCATTGCAGCAATATATACAACAGCCAAAATATGGCAACAGCACAAATTCCCACAAACAGATGACTAGATAAAGAAACTATGGTATATATACACATAATGGAATATTACCCAGTTATAAGAGGAGATAGAGTCATGCAATTTGCTGCAATGTGGATAGATCTGGAGAGTATTGTGTTGAGTGAAATCAGTCAGAGGGAGAGGAACAGACTCAGAACCATCTCTCTCAAACTTTGTAGGGGAACCTCAAATGCCCAATGGCAACAGAAACAAACAGCTGAACTGGTCTTCAGTAGGAAACTTGCCACTGGGGCAGAGATGGGGGTGGGAGATAAGTTAGGGAGAACAGTAGGACAATGAGATGGCTGGACAAAGCGCCTGCTACAGGGGCAAAGGGGGCGGGGGGGGGGGGGAAGGGGGGAGGCGGGGAGACGGGTGGAAAGTAGTGGACTCTGGTGAAGGGGTTAGTGCTAGAACAATGTATGCCTGCAACTCAATCACAAATATCTTTGTAACTTTGTAATTCACAGGGATTAAAAATAATTTTTTTAAAGGATAAAGGACAGGAGAGAGCATACAGGGGTTAAGGTGCTTGTCTTGCATCCACTGACCCAGGGTTGAATCCCCCACACCCAGATGGTTCCCACCAAGGGACACTCCTGAGTACAGGGAGCCAGGAATGGCCCTGCATGCTGCTGGGTGTGGTCCCCAAACCCCCAAAACCACACATAAATTTAAAAATACCTGGGAGACATTAAAGATGGAAATAAATGGAAAGACGCGTCCTGACCAGAACCCTATTACTGATAGCATTCATCAAACTGAGCTGTGTTTTTAGTATCATCTTTGTACAAATCCCAGCTTTAATATTATCATCATCATCATTATCATCATCATCATCATCATCATCATCATCATTATTATTATTATTATTATTATTTTGGAGCTCATGGATACATCCAGCAGTGTTCAGGGCTTATTCCAGGCTCTGTTCAAGGGTCTCTCCTGGAGGCGCTAAAGGACCATCTGTGGTACTGAGGACAAAAAGATTGTCCACATGCAAGGCAAGCGCCCTACCCGCTGTACTATCACTCAGCTCCCAAAGAGGATTTTAAAATATCTATAATAAGCGTGAGGAGATAGTTAATGTATCTCCATATTCACCAGGGATATTGGCCTGTAGTTTTCTTTTTTGGGGGTGTCTTTGTTTTTGGTATTAGGGAAATATGGGTCTCATAGAAACTGTTTGGGAGAATGTCTGTTTCTCCAATTTCCTGGGAAATCTTGAAAAGAACTGACAGTAGGTCCTCTTTAAAGGTTTGAAAGAATTTGCTAGTGAATCCATCTGGACCTGAACTTTTGTTTGGGGGAAGACTTTTGATTACAGTTTCAATTTTCTTGATAGTGATAGGTCTATTCAGGTATTCCACATCTTCTTGGTTCAGTCTTGGGAGAATACAGGAATTCAGGAATTTGTTCATTTCTTCAAAGTTCTCATGTTTCATGGCATATAGCCTTTCAAAGTAGTCTCTGATGATCTCTTGAATTTCTTTGGTTTCTGTTTTGATATCCTCGTTTTCATTTCTGATTCGGTTTATTTGGGTCTCTCTCTCTCTCTCTCTTTGTGAGTCTTGCTAGTGGTTTGTCAATCTTCTTTATTTTCTCAAAGAACCAGCTCTTGGTTTATCTTTTGAATTGTTTTTTGGGTTTCCATGTGGTTAATTTCTGCTCTAACTTTTTTTTTTTTCGCTTTTTTGGTCACACCTGGCAATGCACAGGGGTTACTCCTGGCTCTGCACTCAGGAATCACCCCTGGCGGTGCTCAGGGGACCATATGGGATGCTGGGAATAGGACCTGGGTCAGCCGCGTGCAAGGCAAACACCCTACCCTCTGTGCTATCACTCCAGCCCCTCTGCTCTAAGTTTTGCTATTTTTTTCCTTCTGCCTGTTTTGGGATCTTTTTACTGGTCCTTTTCTAAGATCTTGAGGTGTGAAGTCAATTATTTATGTAGGTCTTTTCTTCTTTCCTGAGAAATGCATACAGCGCTATAAATTTCCCCCTTAATATGGCTTTCGCTGCATCCCATAGGTTTTGGTAACTCGTGTCTTCATTATCATTTGTTTCCAGGTATCTTTTGATTTCTTCTTTGATTTCCTTCCTGACCCACTTGTTGTTCAACACTGAATTATTTAATTTCCAGGTGTTTGATTTAGTTCTCCGCATCTGTGAGTGATTGACTTCTATCTTCAGTGCATCATGGTCTGAAAAGATATTTGATACAATTTTTACCTTCCTGATTCTATTGAGGTACGTTTTGTGGCCCAGCACGTGGTCTATTTTGGAGAATGTTCCATGTGCACTGGAAAAGAATGGGTATCCTTTCTTTTGGGGATGGAATGCCCTGTATAGATCTGTTAGCCCTCTCTCTTCTATGTCTTCCTCAACAAAATATTAGCAAATAGAATCCAACAAATTATCAAAAAGATCATAGGCCACGACCAAGTGGGATTCATCCTGGTGATGCAAGGGTTGTTTCACACACAAATCAATCAACATAATTCATCATATTAACAAAAGAAAAGATAAAACCATATGAGCATATCAATAGATGCAGAGAAAGCATATGACAAGATCCAGCACCCGTGTATGATGAAAACTCTCACCAAAATGGGTTTTAAAAAAACCTTCCTCAATATAGTCAAAGCTATCTACCACAAGCCAATGGCAAGCATTATCCTCAATGGGGAAAAGCTAAGAGCCTTCCCCCTAAGGTCAGGGACAAGACAAGGATGCCCACTCTCAACATTTCTGTTCAATATAGTACTGAAAGTACTTGCAATAGCGATTAGGCAAGAAAAAGATATTAAGGGCATCCAGATAGGAAAGGAAGAAATCAAGCTCTCACTATTTGCAGATGATATGATACTATATTTAGAGAAACCTAAAGCCTCTACCAAGAAACTCCTAGAAACTATTGACTTGTATAGTAAAGTTGCAGGCTATGCGAACAATGAGAGAGAGGAAAGTGGCATAAAAAAAGCAATCCCGTTTACAGTCATACCTTAGAAAATCAAGTACCACAGAATCAGCTTAACTTAGGAGGTAAGGGACCTGTACAAAGAAAATTACAAAACGCTACTTCATGAAATGAAAGAAGACACGAGGAAATGGACACATATCCCCTGCTCATGGATTGGGAGAAGTAACATTGTCAAAATGGGAATACTCGCCCAAAGCCCTGTACACATTCAATGAGATCCTCATAAGAATACCTATGAAATTCTTCAAAGAAATGGATCACACACACTCCTGAAATTCATATGAAACAATAAATCCCCTAAAATAGCTACAGGAATTCTTAGGAAAAAGAAGATGGGAGGCATCACCTTCCCCAACCTCAAACTCTACTACAATGCAGTTATAACTAAAACAGCATGGTACTGGAACAAAGGCAGAGCTGCAGGTCAATGGAATAGGGTCAAATATCCTGATGCACACCCTCAAATATATGATCATTTAACCTTTAATAAGGGAACAAGAAATGTGAAGTGGAGCAAGGAAAGCCTCTTTAACAAATAATGCTGGCAAAACTGGACAGCAATGTGCAAAACATTGGGCTCAGACCTCTACCTAACACCAGCCACAAAAGTCAGATCAAAATGGATTAAAGACCTCAACATCAGACCAGAATTCATTAGGTACATTGAAGACAAGTTTGGCAAAACCCTCCATGACATTGTAGCTAAAGGTGTCTTCAAAGATAACACCCCACTGACCAAGCAAGTGGAAACGGACATAAACAAATGGAACTATCTTAAACTAAGAAGCTTCTACACGTCAAAACATACAGTGACCAGAATACAAAGACAATCTACAGAGTGAGAAAGGATATCCACCCAATGCCCATCTGATAAGGAATTGATATCAAGGATATTCAAGGTGCTTGTTGGACTCTACAAGAAGAAAACACCCAACACCATAAGAAAATGGGGTGAAGAAATGAACAGAAACTTTCTCAAAGAAGAAATCCGAAGGGCCAAAGGGCACATGAAAAAATGCTCTTTATTATTAATCATCAGGGAGATGCAGATTAAAACAACAGTGAGATATCATCTCACACCACAGAGACTTGCCCACGTCCAAAAGAACAAAAGCAACCGGTGTTGGCGCGGGTGTGGCAAGAAAGGGACTCTCCTTCACTGCTGGTGAGAATGCCGACTGGCCCAACCCTTTTGGAAAACACTAAGGATGATCCTCAAAAAGTAGAAATTGAGCTCCCATTTGATCCAACAATACCACTTCTGGGAATATATCACGGAGATACAAAAAACATAGAAGAAATGACATCTACACTTGTATGTTCATTGCAGCATTGTTTACAATAGCCAGAATTTGGAAAAAACCCAAGTGCCCAGGAACAGATGACTGGTTAACAAAATTTTGTACATCTACACGATGGAATACTATACAGCTGTTAGAAAGGATAAAGTCATACAATTTGCATGTATGTGGATCTACATGGAGAGCATCATGCTAAGTGAAATGAGTCAGAAAGAAAGGAACAGACACAGAAAGATTGCACTCATTTGTGAAATATATAGAAACAGAATGGGAGACTTACACCCAAGAATAGTAGAGATGAATACCATGAGGACTGTTCCATGGCTTGGAAGCTGGCCTCACATGTAGGGGGGAAAGGCAGCTCAGATAGAAAAGGGAACACCAACTATGGGGTGCTTGGAGGGCCCGCTCGGGATAGGAGATGCGTGCTAAAAGTAGACCTCAAACCAAATGATAGCAATTCAATACCTCTATTGAGAGTCACAACACTCATAAGGAGAGAGAGAGCAAAAGGGAATGCCCTGTCACAGAGACGGGGCGGCGTAGTGGGGATGGGGTGGGAGTGGTGGGAGAGATACTGAGATCATCGGTGGTGGAGAATAGGCATTGGTGAAGGGATGGTTACTCGATCATTGTATGACTGAAACGTAAGCACGAAAGTTTGTAAGTCTGTAACTATATCCCACGGTGAGTCATTAAAATTTTTTTTAAATAGAAGATAGTTAATATCTTGCCATTATCAAAACACATATCCAATCACAATTAGATACTGCTTTATACTCAGTAAGATGGCTAAAAACAGATAGTAAGTGCAACCAGGGTGATGGAGAAATTGAAATCCTTATGCACTGCTGGTGAAAATATAAAAAGAGGCACTGCAGGAAAGCTTGATGGTTCCTCAAAAAAGTTAGCCATAGTTACCAAAGACTCAGCAATTTAATACCTGGGTATGTGCCCACAAAAAATGAAAACATGTCTATACAAAAGAAGTGAGTATTCAGTCAAAAAATGGAAAGGGCACCTGAACACCTGCTCTGCATGTCAGTTCTTTCTCTGGCTGACTTCATTCTGCATTTTATAGATAAATGTATGTGCATGCCTAGTTCATCCATTGCCTCTTATACATTCATGAACTTATTTTTATGCATTATGGAATAAACTGTGGCAAAAGAACTAAGAAGTAAGGCTCAGAAGTAAAACACTTGTCTTGCAGATATAAAGTCTGAGGGTCTATCCCCAGCCCCATAAATAAAGGAGCAACAGTTTCTATCAGTCTCAGAGACCATGACTGAGTTGAGGAGTTTGCTCAAAGTGGCAGAGCAGATGCCTGGCATTTGTGAGGTGCTGAGTTTGACTCCTGGTATCATCAGATCCGTGTTCACCACCATAATTGGTGCCTAGGTCCTTTGGACATTATTGGAGAATCCTATTTTAAAATAAACGAAGGGGCTGGAACAACAGCACAGCAGGTTTGCCTTGCATGCAGCCAATCCAGGTTCGATTCTCAGCATCCCATATGGTTCCTCAGCACCGCCAGGAGTGATTCCTAAGTGCAGAGCCTGGAGGAACCCCTGAGCACTCCTGGGTATGACCCAGAAAGTAAACAAATAAATAAATAGATAGATAACTAAATAAAAACAAAAATAGGGTTCAAACAAGCAAAGAAAGAAGGGCTGGGGTAAATGCCTTGCCTGAGGGGGAGGGGTGGGGCAGGTTCAAGGCACTACATGGCCCCCCTCAAGCACCCCCTCAAGGACCAGCACCCCATGAGCACTGCAGGGTATAATCCAAAAACAATAAAAAAGACTGATCTCTTTCCCTTCCCTTTCTTTTGGTTACTCGGCCACACCCAGCTGTGCTCAGGGCTGACTCCTGGCTGTGCACAAAGGGGTCAGCCCTGGTGGTGCTCTGGGGAGCACATTCAGTGCTGGGGATTACACATGGGTCAGTGATATGCAAGGCAAGTGCCTGCCAACTGTACCATCTCTCTGGCCCCAGGCAATATTACTTTCAATGACCTTTTGAAATAGATCTTATCTGGGGACTCCGGCTTGACCCCCTCACTGCAAGCATGCAGCCTCGAATTCGATCCCCTGTGTCACCACATTGGCTGAATGAGATTCCTGGCAGCTCTGGGGTCTGTCTTGCAGCTCTGCCATTCCTCGTCCCAGCAACTGATTTTCAGTTGCACTGCAGTCAGTCAGGAGGACATTAACATCACAAGAAAAGAGGCCAAATCCCTGGCAAGCAACACCAGTAAAAGGTTGTGGAAACACTGTTGAGTGTGTTACCCCAGGTTAGAAAAACATTCAAAAGGACACATGAACACACATTCATTGCAGCACTCAGTGCAATAGCTAAGATACGGAATCAACGTAGGTGTCCAACGACAGGTCACTGTTTTGTGAAGATGTGGAATAGATATGCAGTGAAATAATATGCAGCTGCAAGAAACGATGAAATCATGTAATTTGCTGCAACCTGGTTGGAACTGGAGGATATCATATTGAGTGAAGTCAGATGAGGATACATACAGGTTGATCTCACTTCTCTGTGGTAGATAGAATAATTGGATGAGGAAATGCAATGCAGTAGAAGGGGATGCCTACATCAGTCTTGACCCCAGAGTACAGGAAGGAGAATGACAGAGAAGCAAAGAAATCAACAGGTGGTAGAAAATAAAGGGCGGGACAAGGGTCAGGGCTTTATTTTACCAATGATATGGGAAAGTGGTATAGCTCTCTACTCAAAGCACAGGCTCAACACTTAAAATATGAGACTTAAACAACCACCACTGGGACAGAGCAACAGCCCAACAGGTAAGGCGCTTGCCTTGCACACGGCTGACCTGGGTTCAGTCTCCAGCAACCCATATGGTCTCCTGAGCCTGTGAGGAGTGATTCCGGAGCGCAGAGCCAGGAGTAATCCCTGAGCACCATTGGGTGTGCTTCCCCGAACCCCCACCCCCGCAAAAAACCCTACAACCACTGGCCTTGAAATGTGCCTGTCAAGATTGCAGATTGGGTGTAGGAACACTGATGGTGGGATTGGGGTCAAAATATTGTATAGCTAAAACCCAACAACATGGTGGAAATGCCAACTGATCCACCCTTTTTGGAAAACAATATGGGCATTCCTTAAAAAACTAGAAATAGAGCTTCCCTATGACCCCACAATACCACTTCTGGGAATATATTCCAAGAGTACAAAAAAGCACAGTAGAAATTACATCTGCACCTGTATGTTCATTGCAGCATTATCCACAATAGCAAGAATCTGGAAACTACCGAAGTGCCCAAGAACAGACGACTGGTTAAGAAAACCTTGGTACACCTACACAATGGAATACTATGTAGCTGTTAGGAAAGAAGACGTCATCAAATTTGCTTTTAAGGGCTGGAGCTATACACAGTGGGTAGGGCGTTTGCCTTGCATGCCTTTGGCCTTGCATGCCGCAACCTGGGTTCAATTTCCAGCATCCCATATGGTCCCCTGAGCACCACCAGGGGAAATTCCTAAGTGCAGAACCAGGAGTGACCCCTAAGCATCGCCGGGTGCGACCCAAAAAGCAAAAAAAAAAATTTTTTTTGCTTGTAAGTGGATGGTCATGGAGAGTATCATGCTAAATGAAATGAGTCAGAAACAGAAAGAAGGGGACAGACATAGAATGCTGCACTCATTTGTGGAATATAAAATAACATAATATGAGACTGACACCCAAGGACAGCAGAGACAAGGGTCAGGAATATTGCTCCATAGTTGGAAGCCTGCCTCATGAGCTGGGGAGGAGGCAGCTGGAATAGAGAAGGGATCACTACGTCAATGATGGTTGGAGAGATCATTCGGGATGGGAGATGTGTACTGAAAGTAGATAAAAAATCAAATGTGATGGTCTCTCAGTATCTATATTGCAAATCATAATGTCCTAAAGTAGAGAGAGAGTATAGAGAAAATTGTCTGCCATAGAGGTATGAGGAGGGTTGGGATTTGTATGGGGGAGATAATGGGGATATTGATGGTGAAAAATGTGCACTGGTGGCGGGATGGGTGTTCGATCATTGTGTAACTGAAACTCAAATATGAAAGCTCTGTAACTGTAGCTCACAGTGATTCAATTAAAAAAAAAACCCAACTCAATAACTTTGTAAATCATGTTCTTTAAGTATTTTTTTAAAAGAGATGTGCACACAGTGGACTTCATGTCTGTCTCCCAATCCCCCAGGTTATCTGAACGAACATGGATACTTTGTTTGTGACAGAGCCACACTGTCCTCTTGCTAGGGACCACAGACCCTGTAGTGGCTTCCAGCCCAGGCCACTGTAGCTGAGCAGATGGCTCTCTGCCAGTGGGCACGGGTGGAGTTCAGTCTCAGGAAAAGCAAGACCCCAAGAGACACATGAATCCACCTCGAAATTCAGGCAAGGAAGGTCTTTGCTGCTCTCTGATATAAAAGAGAAACGATGAGCAAGAATCACGCTGAGAAGTGGCGCCTCTGATAAGCACAGGTGTGAGCACAGCTCTTAGAAGGTTCTTATACACGAGTAACACGAGTAGAAGAGCAACCCCTGGTGGTCGTGTGTGAGAGCCCCCCATATACACACACCCCCTTCCCAAATGGATGGAGGCCTGCAGCAATCATCAGCTCAGGGGGCAAGCTCCTGGCTCTGATGTAGGATTTCTGGTGAGCACCGCAATTGAATATGGGAGCATCACAGCCAGAGGTGTGTATCACCCTCAGACATCTCGCAACAAAAAAGATAGGAAGAAAGGTAAAACCCGATTGGAGGTATGGGGGCATCGGGGAGCTGGACCAAATCTGGGTGGTGCTCAGGTGTGACCCCGGCAGTGCTCTGGCAGCACTAAGTTGAAACAGAGAATATCCCCTTATAAAGATGGGAAGGAAAAGATGCACTTGGGAGACCAGAGTAGTTGCTGAATGTGACCAACTCCTCAACTTCCCAAATTATTACAAAAACTCCAGTCACCCCTAAACCATTCCAAGGTCCTGAGTGGTCTTCATCTTTAAGGTAGAAGCTTTTGAACGATGAGAAGCTGCTGCCAGGATTTCAGTACATACCCCAAAGTGATAACAATGCCTTAGAGTAAGCTCTCGTGTGGACACTCATCTAAAGACAGGCCATTATGCTATGTGGCTGGGAGAGCGTGAGGGCCTCGCTGTGACCCCAGCTCCGTCTGCCTTCACAGTGCAGCTCCCCACCTCACTGACAATCTCCACAGTGGGGTCAAGCGGTCAGTAGGAACAAGGTTTGGGTTTCCTTTGTTCTCTCTTAGTACTTATGTCTTGGCAAAATACTGATGTTCCACAAACAAGCCAGAGTGTCCACTGCTCTGTCTGAGTAAGGCATGGCCTTTCTACTTTGTCAAGTCTGCAGTTGCTACAATCATGGAACTTGTAACCTTAGAACTGATGAAAAGACTAAAAGAATTTTTTAAACAAGCCATCAGTGTAGACCTGTGTAGGTGAACGAAGAAACACTTGAAAGTCAAAAGGGAAAAAAAAGATGCTTGGGCCTGGAGCAATCGTACAGCAGGTAGGGTGTTTGCCTTACACACAGCTGACCCGTGTTTGATCCCCCATCCCATATGTAATTCCTGAGAGGAGAGCCAGGAACAACCCCTGAGCATGGCGATGTGGCCCCAAAACAAAAAGGAAACAAAAAGATACTGAACGTTTAGGATTAGCAAACGCTGTTGGATTTCCATAACATATGTCATTCCTGATTTCATCTGTAAGAGATGTGATTAGCTCCCTTTCAAAAACAATGGCATCTAAAAAAAAGAAACAAAAACAATAGCATCTTACTAATATTTTGGCAATTTATGGAAAATTTATTAATTTACATTTGCAAATAATTATGGCATATTGTAGGTGACCTGTTACTCATTCAACTGATAATGTGTTCGCCATTCAGTGTTTATTAATATTATAGATGCTTCATTCAAAAAACTCACTGAGTGATAATTACCTGGAACCCAGGAAGAATCAAGGTTTTGTGGACCCTAAATTTCATCTAGTTTATTAAAATCCTGTTTAACAAAATAAATGAAATGCAAAGTCATGAATATAAAAATCGCTGGGATCTTCCCCGAGATCCTGCAAGTAAGGTTTGGAGTTCAGCTTCCTTTAATTCCTTATCAATTCACCTCAGCTGGGCCTTTTTGTTTTGTTTGTGCTTAGGTTTGGGTTACACCTGGCATGCCCTCAGCTGACTGAGCTCTTCTGGCTCTCACCTCTACCTTTCCCCAGATATATTTAATGCAGGGAGTAAATTATGATCAACCCAGCCTCTAATCAACCCAGTCATTTGTCAGATAGGTAATAAAATGAGCTAACTGAATGACCAGCATCCCTTGCCTTTGGAAAGAGATGTAACATTATTTTCCCTTGTTTTTCGGCCACACATAGCGGGGTGCTCAGGGATTACTCCTGGTTGTGCTCAGGGAGAGCATGTGGGTGCTGAGACTTGAACCCAGATCAGCCATGTGCAAGGCAAGTCATGCACCCACTGTACTTGTGCTCCAGACACAGAGTTTTGATCACGCAGGCAACTTGTACCTGAAAGGAATGAGCTAGGTCACTTAGAAAGATTGGGCCCCAAAGAAAGGAGCCCATCCCCCAGCACATTTGGGCTCCCACACTTTCGGTGCTGGGGTGGGTAGTGCCATACTTGGGCACTCCATGAGTGCTGGGGAACCATGTCGTGCAGGGGCTTAACCCTGGGGCTCCAGCACCTAAAGAGTGCGCTATCTCCCCAGACTCCATGACAATCTGCTGAGGTGACTGAATTACTCTTAGGAGCTAGTTCTATTTACATCACATGACAGGGATGATCATTTCTTTCCAGGTATCTATGATTCTTTCATTACCTTTTTCTCTCATTTGAGAGTAAAATTTCAACATATGCAATTCAAATAAATCGTCACCTTCTCCATTATAAATTTGTTCGGTTTTCTTCTCATTGTTTGGGGACCACATTTGGAGGTGTGAATGGGAGTGACTGCTGGCAATGCAAAGCTCAAGCTCCAGCTCTCTGAGCTGTCTCCTCAACCTCATTCATGAGTTGTTCTCAGTACACCACCCACCATTATCTCCAGTGTCACCCCACTATCTTGTTACCCTGCTGTCTGCACTAGCAGTAGGGCTCTCATGTTTTCCCACCAGCATCTGTCTTCTTTCTTCCAGTATTCAAGGTTCTTGGTGACAAACACCCTGCTCTATTCTTCCATATAGATAGGCCTGACACTCAGAAGGAATGGCATTCTGTGAATGTTCTTGAATGTCTTAATTTTTATAAAGTATGATGCCATTCCACCCCGCCCCCGCTGTCTCCTACAAAACTATACCAAAACTGAGGTTCTTACGGTGCTTGGTATAACAAAATGCTTAGTAAAAATGTGGCATTAGAGGCACTGAGGTGACAATAATCTCTAAGCCTGCTCCTTACTAAACTGGTCTTCAGGGTTCTTTTTGCCATTGTCAGTAAATTAAGGAGGTGAAGGGGAGCTGCTACAGGTGGGCACCTGCAGGAACTGTGACCCCGGCCCAGACACACTCCAACCCCTCACCCGCCCCATCTAATCTGTCTGCCGGAGGATGGACTCAGGTTTATACCCATGCAGAATCACCGAGCTGCCTTCCTGCCCTTCCTTCATCTAATCTGCAGGAAAGGTATAAAACTGGATTTCTGAAACACAAGCAAGTGAAGACTCTTTTTCAAAGTCAGACTGAAAGGAGGACCTTCCGCTTGAGTACAGAATTTCCTTTAAGCCTCTGAATTTTGATCTGCTTGTGTCACATTAAATCAGAGAGAAATCAGAGGGAACTTTTCACCCAAGTGGTATAAAACCACACGCTTCTTACACATGAGTAATCAGAAAAGTAAGTACAATGAAATTAGGCAAGAATAATGTATGTTTGATGAATGTTTTTCACTCACTCTGATGTAACACAAACACTTTTGGGGTCACAGAGATAGTTTCAGAGATGGAGCACATGTCTTCCATGTATAAGCCCAGAGTTTGATCCCACCACACCACAGAACTCCAGGTGCCTCCCATGGCCGCCTTCTAGCTCAGCTGGCCAGTGTGATGCCAGTTTTGCCAGGAGTGATCCTGGATCCCTCCCCAGCACTGCCAGGTGTGAAGCCTATGGAATGTTTTTATCATAGCTCTTTACCACCTTTTACCACAGCTCAAAGCTTTATACTGACCACAGTGAATTCACTTTAGAGGTGTGTATCTATATGTGTGTATATATATATATATATATATATATATATACACATATGTACTTTTTTCTTCAAAATAATGGTCTAGATTATGAGGGAGGGAAATATGCTAAGACAGATGTTCAGGAACTCTTTTGCTTCCTCATGTGAAAGAAGCTACCAGCTAGGAATGAATCCATAACTCTCCTTCCCAGCCAACTCCCAGTAAAAACTGTTATACCTAGTTCTTCCCGGCTCTTTGTTGCATACATTTAAGTGGTTAGAAACTTTGCGCATGAACAGGAACCAAAGTTGGAATTAAACTGGGAATTCAAAGCCTCATTCACAGTTCAGGGACATACCAGTGGGAATCACAAGACAATGCTAATGGATACCTTTCTGTTAGTGCTCGAGCCAATAATCAATAATAGAGAAAGCAAAGCATGCCAGGCATCATGCAAATCTCTTGGCCTCTTTGTTCCTTAGTTTCTTCGTTTGAACAAAAAGAATTGGATCTCAAGACATAGAGTTCACACTGGCCTTGCACCAGTTAGTTAATAATAACTGTATGATGTTTTGATGCAGTGTTATTATGTATATTTATCAGCTTTTTTACTTACATCTTGTGTAAAAACTGCATTCCATGCCAGGACTGAAACGTTCCAAAGCTCAGTTCAGTGATTAAATTGCAACCAAGATTCCTACCAAAGAAAAAACACAGGAAAAAAAAAGAAGACAAAAGCAGCAGCAGAAGAAGAAAGAAGAAGAAGGAAGAAGAAGGAAGAAAGAAGAAAGAAGGAAGGTGGAAGAAGGAAGAAGACGAAGAAGGAAGAAGGAAGAGAAAGAGGAAGAACAAGAAGAAGAAATAAGGAAAAAGAAAGAGGAAGAGGAGGAGGAAGGGGAAGAGGAAATAAAGGAGGAGCCGAAGGAGGAGGAGGAGGAGGAAGAGGAGGAGGAGGAGATGCAGAAAGAGAAGGAGGAGGAGGAAAAGAGGGAGAAGGAGAAGAAGGAGGAGGAGGAGGAACAAGAAGAAAGAAGGAAGAAGAGGAAGAGGAGGAGGAGGAAGAAGAGAAAGAGGAAAAAGGAGGAGGAGCAGAAGAAAGAGGAGGAGAAGGAGAAGAAGGAGATGCAGAAGGAGAAGATGCAAAAGGAGAAGGAGGAGGAAGACGAGGAGGAGAAGAGGGAGAAGAAGGAGGAGGAGAACAAGAGAAAGAAGGAAGAAGAAAGAGGAAGAGGAGGAGGAGGGAGAGGTAGAGGAAAAAGGAGGAGGAGCAGAAGGAGGAGGAGAAAGAGAAGAAGGAGATGCAGAAGGAGGAGGGGGAGGAGGAGGAGAGGGAGATGGAGAAGGAGAAGGAGAAGGAGAAGGAGAAGGAGAAGGAGAAGGAGAAGGAGAAGGAGAAGGAGGAGGCATTACTTCTAATTCACATAGCCACATTTCATGCACTAAACATCACTGTGAAAGACCTTTAAGGTTTATTCTTTGATGTTTATGACACAAAATAGCAAATGCTTAACAAATACTTCACTAATGAAGTTCTCTAGAACAGGGATTCATGACTTCAGTACTACTGCCACATGGGGGCTGGATAGTTATGGGGGGGCTGTCCAGTGCATTGTAGCTATTCAGCAGTGTATCTGGAGGCCTCTGCTCACTAGGTACCAACAGCATCATTATAGATCTGACAATTAAAACAATAAAAACTACCTCACGGCACTATCAAGGGTCATGTGGGCACAAAATCATTCAGGTTGAGGGCCACGGTTCTATTGTTCACATTGCTCTGACTAGTAATTCTCATACTAATCCTTACAGGCAAAAAAGGATTTGCTGTACAGTTTTAGTAGCTGAAGCTACTAGGGGTAAGAAGGAAAAAAAATCTTTCAAACTTAGTTAAGTGAAGATCTTTGCAGCTTTTAAAATTCGCTGTGTTGACAATGTTAGGGGAACTGTTTAGTAACTCAAACATAAGGTTTTATTTTGGATTTCATTGCACGACTGGCCTCTTTCTGGGCTAAAATGTGTCTCCCAAGCTAGAGTCTAGCATTGTGTGTGAAGTTGGGAGCAGGGAGGGATGCAATGAGGCCTGTGCAATGATGCTAATGAAACCCTTTCTGTATGTGATATTAAACAGTGTTTCTTAGCCTCGGAAAAGAGTAAAAAAAGTTGTACAAGGAATGGAATCATCTTTATGATGCTTATAAAAAACATGTTATTTTTGGAAGTGGGACTCTATTGCTAATTGATTTCCTGACCCTGTTATTAACAGTTTTGTTAGAAATAATTATAAAAATATTTCCCCTAATAAAACAGATCTTAAGAAGTTGCTAGCAAACAAAGGGTTGCTTTCTTGTGCACACATATTAAAATTGATACTGTCCAATTTTCTTCAGTTCTGTCCCTGTTCATTCTTTGACTGTACGAGTGTAATCAAATGTGGTGACATTTGGGGGAGTGTATGTAAGCTGTAAAATGCTGTCTCAGTCATAATTACTGTGGTAGAAGGAGAGTGTGTCTTCTGAAAATAATAAAAAAGAAATTTGTATTACAATAGCATTGAATTTGAACCCAGAAATAAAGTAAATGTAAAAGAAATGTGCACTAGACTTGCTTAGCTGATTATTTTTCAAATACTTGTTTACAGTGATATTAAATATTTGCATTGTTAGGCCTCATTCAAGGAACAATAACTCAGTCTATATTAAATCTCTGTGCTCTTCTGTAGCTGATTCTGTCAAGTGACTTTTCAAAGCATCCCAAATAAGGATCGACTGAGGTCACCATAGGCTAATGAGTCTTCACCCAAGCTTCACTTAATTCTTTAAATAAAGTAGTTAGGGAATGCTCTATAATATGAAGTCTTTAAAAATACCTGGATATTCCTCTTTTCAGGAGAAATTAGGGACATTGCCTCATCCTACATTTGAGAATCTACAGAATAGAAGACTTTAAACATTTCCAGTACTTCCTGAAAACTAGTTTACTTTTCTAACTATTGTGTTGAGAACAAATTGCTGTAGTTTTTCTTAGCTAGTTTATGCATGGTTATCATAACTCAAGTAACTTGGAGAACCTGGCAAGCTACTGAGAGTTTACTGCCCACATGGGGGGAGAGCCTGGCAAGCTCCCTGTGGTGTATTCATATGCCAAATACAGTAATAATGATGGGTCTCAAACCCCTGACCCTGAAGAGCCTCTAATGCAATGCCACTGGGAAGGACGAGTAAAGAGAGGCTGCTAAAATCTCAGGGCTAGGATAATGGAGACGTTACTGGGCCTGCTGGAACAAATCAATGATGAACAGGATGACAGTGACAGTGACAGTGATTTTTAACTTACACATGCTGCAAAAATGGTAGTGCTTCAAATGTACACCTTTCAATAAACTGTATTTTATTGCAAGATAAATCTCTAGAAAAAGGAAGAGGAAAATACTGTTTCAATTAACTACCAAATATATAATATTAGAAATATCTAGTAGAAGTCAAAATAATATTGAATGAGTAGATTTGAATGTTCCAGAACCCCTAACCTTCTTTCATTTCTCTCAACCACAAATCTTCATGAATTAATTGTATGACTACTTGGTTCTAATATTGGAGTTAAACTTTTCTTGGAGCAGAGAATTGATTAGGTGATTTTTATGTTCTCAATTCTACTTGGAGTTCAATTTTTTTTACCTCCATGTGAAATTACTATATTTAATATAATCATTTCAAATATTCAAATGAACAGTCTCATGTTTATATACCTTCCTGTTTAGCTAGGCTAATAAAATGATCCTTTTTCATATAATATGAAATGAAATTACACCTTTCAGACAGAACTTTGAACTAATTTAGAATTAAACTTTTTTATCATAATAGAAATTCAATTTTTGGTTCTATATTTTCTGAATATTCCATGAATTCACTGCTTTCATTGTACAGGGGTGAAACAAACAAAATCAGAGTGCTCAATTTTTATTTGACTACAGTTGACTGTTTTATATCTATTAATTCTCCTTAAGTTCTTTCACATATGACCAAGATGGGTATAACTATCTCCTAGCTCATCCCTCTTCTTCTTGCCTCTGTTCTTTCTTTCATTCCCTTCCTTGGCACTGCTCAGGGATCACTCCTGACTACACACACATCACTCTAGGGGGCTCAGGGGACCCTGCATGGTGCAGGGTATCAAACCTGGGTCACCCATGTGCAGAAGCAAGCCCCTTACCCCTGTCCTATCACTCCAGTCCCAGGCTTTCCTTTTCTGACCCACAATGCACACCATCATGTATTAACTTTCCAAATAGTTCTCAAACACCAGTCTCACTTGGGAGCTGATTGAAGATGCCTGTTCTCCAATCAACCTACTCCAAATCAGCTGAAGCAGGAACTGTGGTGGGGGGTTAACAGGCCCTCCAAGTGATCTACTGCAGGCCTGAGTGACCCAGCGCAGGTGGGCACGAGGGAGCTCTGCATGCTAGCCCTGGCTTATAACTCCTGGGTCTAGGTGTCTACTTTCTTTTTTGGTATTCTGAGAGCATTGAGGTGTTTTTCCTGTGTTCTACCTTTCTCCTACTCTCTTTTTACAAGATTCTGTCAAGATGTCTGTCTGACAATAGCCCAACAATTCCTACAACAGAACTCTCCTCGTGATAATCTCACATGTTCTTAATACTACTGCTATAGAATCACTCTGTTTTGGCCAAGTATTTCATATTTAAATTTTCATTTAAGTTATAGATAATTCAGAAATATGCTGACATAGGGTATAAGAATGTACTGCAAATCACAATGATGAAACTACACATATTTTTTAAAATTCTGGGCTAATGGGATTCAAGTAAAGTTCTTTATTTTCTTGTTCTATAATTCAAGTTTATTTTTATTTTTTAAATAATTTTTTATTAAGCCAACTTTTAAAAGTTTTCTATAAAGGCCAGAAATTTAAAAATAATAATATTCTAGATTTTGCAGAGCATATTTTTATGATTTTTTTCTTTTACAGAAAAACACAAACATCGACTTTATAAACACAAGCATAGTTTGAGCTTGCTCTTCAAGCTGTGCTCTCCCGTGTGTCTTGCTTGCTAGAGTCTATGTTCCTTGGCTTATTCACTTGCACTCTCCTCCCACATCTTCCTAAGCACGTTTCATTCAATAAAAACTAACCTGCTTCACTGTTGCACCTCTTGAAATTCTTTCCTGCAAGGGACAGGTGGTGGACCCAGGATGCCTGTGATGAGGTTGGGACTGCCTTCCCATTCCTGCTGGTGCAGGCTGGCAGATGTACTTTGGGGGAATAATAAAAATAAAGAAGACATTCCCTAGCCCCAAAGTAGCTCAAGAGCTTGAGTCACATCATTTGAAATGCAAATCCTGAGCTCTTGGAGGAGAAACTGAGGAACCACCAGGATGCAAAAATCCAAGGCCCCACCCAGAAAAGGCTGGTCCCCTCAGAAAAGAAGTTACACAAGAATCCATGAGATTATAAAGAGAACATCAACAGTGCAAGACATTCCTGTGACAACACCCAGACTAATTTTTAGTATGCAAAACTCCAGGAAAGGACAACCTTTTTGGAAGGATTGAATAAAAGCACCTTCTGAAAGTCCTCAGGGCTTGCTCTTCAGGGCCTATCTCACTTGCTTCTTTCTGCTTCTTTGCTTGTTTATTTCCACTCTGTCTCACCTGTGTTCTCTCTTGGACACATACTTCTTACTTCCTCTCCCTCACAACTTTCTAAATAAGTTTTAATAAAATCTATCTTGCTTCATGCACAAAATTTTTAAAAATAAATAAATAAATAATGAAGCCAGAGTCATAGTACAGCGGGTGGGGTGTTTGCCTGGCATGCAGCTGACCCGGGTTTGATCCCCAGTATCTCATATGGTCCCCCCAGCACTGCCAGGAGTAATTCCTGAATTTAGAGCCAGGAGTAACCCCTGGGCATCCCTGAGTGTGATCCAAAAGTAATACATACACACATACATACATACATAAAAATTAAAAAATAAAAACAGGAACATATTTGCATAGCTCTTTGTTTTTATTTAGTAGTGCTCAGAGGATGCTTCAGGAACATTACTGGTGGGTCAGGGAATGGGGAGACCAGAACCTCGTTCTGCTGGGAAACCAACCTGGGCCTCCTGTTGCTAAGCATCACACTCAACATTTGTGCAATCTCCCCAGCTGACAAAAACAATTCTTAAGTTAATGGGCTATGTAAAACTGGACCATGCATTGGTTTTGATCCATGGGGACATAAAGGAACTCTATATGAACATAGAGGAGATGGTATATTAGCACTCTAAGTTAAGTTTACATGGGTGATGCAAATATAAGTACTTTTCATTTATTATTAAAGTTTAAAGAAAAACTTTTGTGAAGCAAGACGGTTTATATTGAAAGAGACTTTCTTAGAAAGATGGGGGGGGGTTGCAAAGAGAAAGAATTTGTTCGAAAGATAACCCGGGTTTCTCCAGACCAAAAAAAGCAAACAAAGACACATGGGGACAAGTAAGCAAAGTACACGATCCAGGGAGAACATGGGCTTGAAGAATAAGCCTAAAGTTTTTTTATATATGCACATGTAGATATTTATATACATAAATGCAAATATAATTTAGTGCCAGAAATAACATGAGAGGTTTTTAATGCTATAATCACAAAACTACAGAATTGTATTACTGGAAGAAATGATAAAGATTAACATGCACACCCTTTGTTTTATAAACAACAGAGCTAAAATCTCATAAATGAATGATTAACTAACTTACAAGTACTTGAGGGATAGCAGGCCTTCAAATGAATCCTTATGTAATTCAGTCAAAGAAATGTCACTGAGGATTCTGAGAAATGGAAAAATTATTTCTGGACCAAAATGCAAAATAACTATGACTATTTACTACATAGGACTAATTCTTACACATAATAATGGTGCTTTCTAAAGACCCCAATTCTTATTTAACTTAGGGATAGTGATCTCTGTTTATACTCTTTGTTTTGTCCTCACTTATATCCATCATATATTTATATCCATCACACAAGCACAGCTATTGACTCTTCACACCAAGTAACTTATTCAAAGCATATTCTCTAGGTCACAAATCTGTCAGATCCAAATTCTGGGTGACACAGGAACCACAGGATTGCCACTCCCTCCTCTCTTCCCAAACATTACTCTGGATACCCCATGAAGAATGAAATTAAATCTGTAAAGGAAGCCCTTTAAAACTTAACACCATTAACTTTTTTTGTTCTGGGAAGTAAAATGTGCACAAAGTGCACATGACAAATATTCAAGAATGATTGAGGCCAGTGATCATGCTGGACAAGAATTGAGTGTTCAAGGTAGATAAGGGGATATTCTTGATAACCTTTCAGTATCAATATTGCAACCCCAATACCCAAAAGGAGAAAGACAGAGACAGAGACAGAGACAAAGACAGAGAGAAGAAGAGTGCCTGTCTAAAGCAGGCACGGTGTGGGGGGTTGGGGGTGATGGGAGGAACCTAGGGATACTGGTGCTGGGAAATGTACACTGGTGGAGGGATGGGTGTTGAAACAGTGTACGATTGAAACCTAACCATGAACAACCATGAAACACTACCATGGACAATACTGTAAAACCGTAAAGCAAAATAGCTAAAATAAAAAGATATTTTTTAAAATGAATTAATTATAGCCTTTTCTGCTCTTGCCAGTAAGTATCAAATTCCTATGACTATCATGCTTTCATTAATTTAAACATCATTTATTACTCATATTCAAGTTTAATGACATACAAAACTCATAAAACATTAGTCTACTACTTCGATGTCAATATTTTTTATACATCACTTGTGTCTCAATTGACACAATTAAAAAAGCAATAAACATCAGAAAAATGGGCAAAGGACCATCCATTCAAAAAATGCAAAGGTTCAGTGAACGTGTAAAAGTATTTAAATTCAAAAATAACCAGAAAAATTAAAATACAGATGGGATCCCTTTTATTCATTCATCAGACCAGCCCCCGAATGAAGAATGCTCAGAGGTCGATGGGCATGGAGAATCAATGCTTTCATGAACTGTTAAATTAGCACAACTATTTTGAGGTCAATTAAATTTTTATAACTACATATCCTTCAGCCCAGCAAATCTATATCTATTTATCTATTTAACAGACCTATTTGCCCATATTCACAAGGCCATGAGCTGCAGTAATTCATGTGAAAAAAAAATCAAGGGGGCTGGAGCGATAGCACAGTGGGTAGGGCATTTGCCTTGCACGTGGCCAACCCAGGTTCAATTCCCGCATCCCATATGGTCCCGAGCACCACCAGGAGTAATTCCTGTGTGTAGAGCCAGGAGTAATCCCTGCGCATTGCCGGGTGTGACCCAAAAAACAAAAAAATAAAAATTAAAAAAAAATCAAAACATCTTTCAATACAATTACTATTAAACAGGAGTTCAAATGGATGGGGTAAACCTTTATGTACCATAAGGGAAAGAAGTCTAAAGCAAAGTAAAGAAAGAAAGAAGTCTAAAGAAAGAAGTCTAAAGTCTAAAGTAAAAAGGGGCAGATATTATATTTACAGGGAAAAAAACAAATCAGAAGATTAAATTTTGCACTATGAATCATTTTTTAAATTTTAATTAAGAATGTAGTCATGGGGCTGGAGTGATAGAACAGCAGGTAGGGCGTTTGCCTTGCACGCAGCCAATCCAGTTTCGAATCCTAGCATCCCATATGCTCCCCCGAGCACCCCCAAGGGTAATTCCTGAGTGCAGAGCCAGGACTAACCCCTGTGCATTGCCAAGTGTGACCCAAAAAGCAAAAAATAAAAAAGAATGTGAACACATATCATGTTTGTTCATCTGTGTGGGCTGTCTCTAAAACATGTACTTCTCTTTTTCTCCTCTCACATCTTTCTAAAGTAAGTTTCAATAAAAACCAGCTGCATCACCAAAATATATACATATATGTATACGTGTGTATAAAATTAACTCTATTAGTTACAGAATGGAAAACAAAGAGACATTTTAAATAAGAGCTTGGCAAACTAAAAATTTTTTATTTATTCATTTATTTTTGCTTTTTGGGTCACACCCGGCAATGCACAGGGGTTACTCCTGGATCTGCAATCAAGAATTACCCTTGGAAGTGCTCAGGGGACCATATGGAATGCTGGGATTCAAACCCGGGTTGGTCGCATGCAAGGCAAACGCCCTACCCGCTGTGCTATCGCTCCAGCCCAGTAAACTAAAAATTTTTAAAGAAGTAAACTATTATAACTAATGGAGGTTGTTTTGGGACGTGAGGGGGAAATTCCTTTTATCAGAGGTATTGATCTTAAAATTGTATACTAAGGAGGATTTTATGGTGCAATTACTTTTTAATATTCATATTTGGAGAGAATATACTCACAGTTTCTCAACCCAAGGGTATGCCTTCCATGTATTTCCATCAATGGAAGAAATAGAGTTTCCTTGGAAATTTCTATGAAGAAACACAGTTCACAGACTTGAATAGGTAGGAAAAGAATGAACAGAATAAGTAAAAGAGGGGCTGAAGCGAGAGCACAGCAGAGAGGGCGTTTGCCTTGCACACAGCTGATCTGGGTTTGATTTCCAGCTTCACATATGGACCTCCGAGCACTGCCAGGAGTAATTCCTGAGTGCAAAGCCAGGAATAACCCCTGAGCATTGCAGGGTGTGACCCCAAAAGCAAAACAAAACAAAACAGTATAAGTAAAAGAATAAAGAAAACACAGAAGACACCAGCTTATTTCCACAGCTATCAGATTCCCATTTTGCCCCACTAGAGACATAATGTGGGGTGACTAGTCAAACAATGAAATATCTCACAACCTAAACTTCCTAATTCCTTGAGTAGCTAAAATAAATGCCAATTAATTAGCATGTAAGTCATTTTTACAAACTCACACCTATTGTAACTCCTACTGCAAATCAATGGAGAAAATTTTAATTTCAAAAGTATAATATACAGGGAAATGAACAAAATTATCAGCAAATAAATATTTAAAAAACATTGCCAGAGAACACCAAAGTTTTAGATCTATAATCTCTATTCAAAGTTCGAGATAGTAGAAATTTCTAGACAGACTAGGGAAATTAGAAAATGAAGGGGACTAGTGAGGAGAGATATATTCAATGTACTTCACTAGGAAAAGAACAAATCACAAAAAATTATCTTTAGTGGGGAAAAAATACACAGGAAAGAAAGTAGAAGAAAACCCAAGATGGTAACAGGAGTTACTGTGCGGTAGTCATACAGCTGGGAGAGTGGGAAAGTGGGATTTTCACACATTATCCTGTTTACTTTACTGACCTATTGTACCAAAGTTTATGAACTTACACATGTATAGATGCATGAAATTGGTAGGGGTGCGGGGGATGGTGCTGAGGACTTACCCCTGGTACTTAACTTCATAAGTATCAAAATGAACAAGTATCACAGCAATACCAGGAAGTGATAATTTACCATACTCCCCACCTAAAGAAAAGGGAACTGAGTCACAGAGCTAAATGACTTGTCCAAGGTAACAAAGCTAACAAATGACAAACTCAGGCAGTCTGGCTCCAGAAATCATGTCCATAAGCACAGGGTGTGGCACTAGCAAAAAAAGATAAGGAAGACATACTATTTTTCTAAAAAAAAAAAAGCTAGGGCAAAAAAGAAAACAAAGGTTAGGGAATTAAATGAAGGAATGAGGGGATGAGGGTGAGACAAAAATAGGGAAGGAAAGAGAGTATGGACAATTATAAGAAAAAGACTGGAGAAGAAGAAACAACAGATAAGAAGAATGAGGATATTTTTTTTTTTTTTTTTTGCTTTTTGGGTCACACCCAGCGATGCTCAGGGGTTACTCCTGGCTTTGCACTCAAGAATTGCTCCTGGCAGTGCTTGGGGGACCATATGGGATGCTGGGGATCGAATCTGGGTCGGCTGAGTGCAAGGCAAATGCCCTACCCGCTGTGCTATCACTCCAGCCCCAAAGAATGAGGATATCCTTTGACCAACAAAATATGAAAAAAGAGAGAGAATCATTTAACGTGGACCTGGGGGATGAGGCAGATACAGGAAGACATTGAAGCAAAGGCTTGCTACGTCAATAGGCAGAATGCAGAGATGAGAGGAAAGGTGATTCTTACAGTATAGTGAAGGTCCTGTTGATGTTGGGCCCTGGCACAGGCACTCTACGGAGTCTCTTCTCTGGACTGAGACCGGTGCAGGAGAGGGTATCCTCTGTGCAGGTACAGAGCTCACATATGTTGAAGGTCATGTGTTCATTCTGTTGCAGTTGCTCAGGGAAATCTACATGTGCCTTTTCTGAAGTAGATTGTCCAGAAGGTAAGGCTGAAGAGTGAGTCAGGGAAGCTGTCCTTGATGTTTCTGGTTGTGGCGTTTCGTCCAAAGTTGCAGATGTGTGTTCACTCAGATCTGTGTGTTGATGCTGACGCTGTTCTGACAGCAATCCCTCTGTGGGGGTTGTCAGAGTGGTACTTGTTGAAACTGTTACCTCAGCTTTCTTTGGGGCCTTTGAAGACGGAACCGGAGTCTCTTGCATGGTTGGAGCTGTAACTGAACTGCCTTCAGTGACAGGAACGTCCTTGTTTATAGGTGGATATGTGACTTCACTCAGGTTTGAATGAGGACTCAGAGATGGTGTGATAGGTGTCACATTTGAGTGTTCTGTGGCACTGGTCCATGTGAGGGTTGTCGAGGGTTTAGTCATCACAGTGTGTTCTGAAGTTACAGTTATATATTGATGTGTAGAAGGTTGATTTTGATTAGAAGTCTGACCTGTGGTCTTCTGTGTGGTTGGAGAAGGTACTGTCTTCAAAACCCCCAGACTGGGTAGAGCTGAAATTTTAGTGGCGATTGAATGAGTCTGCACATTCCCTGTTGGTTTTGTCACAGTGTGCTCTGTGGGAGCGCTAGTCTTCTTCAGGGTCGTAGAAGCTTTGCTCTCCCTACTTGGTTCTGCCATGAGAGTCGTGACCAGGACTGATGATGGATGCCGAGTTGATGCTGCAACTGGTCCTTCCAAATGCTCTGAAGCCTGAGCCAAAACGATATCTGTTGGTAACTCTGAAAGCTGAGTGAGGGTCTCCTGCACAGGTGAAGAAATTTCCATTTCCTCAGCAGGTTCCTTGTCTGGCGAAAGCTGAGTTAGAGTCTGACCCAAGTGTAGAGCTACCATCTCACTCTGGAACTTCTGTGTTTCTGATATGGTTGATGATACAATCTGCCAGCCAGATAATTCCATGTTCTCAGAGAGGCCTGGAAATGAAGCCTGGACCTCCTGGGATGGAGGTTGAGCCTGGGCCTCCTGCTGAACTGAAGGTTTGACCTCATTTATGACCTCTGTAGTTTCAGAAATAGTCACACCCTTAGGATTAGAAGTGACACTGGGCAAGTTGATGTGTGGAGCTTTACTGTGACTTGGAGATGGAATATTTTCTTCAGAATGCGGGAAAGGGTGAGTGACGGATTCCTCAGATGGCTCAGGAGATTGAGCCTGCATCTCCTGCTGGACTGAAGGTTCATCCTCATTACTGATCTCTGTAGATATGGAAAATGTCACACCAATAGGTTTAGCACTGACATATGTCAAATTTAAGCTTGGGGATTCATTGTGACGTGGAGATGTAATAAACTCTTCGGGATGCAGAGGTGGGTTAGTGACAGATTCCTCAGATGGCTCAGACGGCTGATCCAGGGCCTCCTGTGGCACTGGAGAAGATTCAACCTCATCACCAACCTCTGAAAAAATGGAAAATGTCACACTCAAATGCTGAGCAGTGACATGGGGCAAGTTTAAGTGTGAAGTTCCATTCTGACTTGGAGTTGGAAGATTTTCCGCAGGATGAAGAAATGGTTGAGCTTCCAACTCCATAGAAGATTCAGGAGGCTGAGCTAGGGATTCCTGCTGGATTGAAGATTCAGTCACCTCAAGGATCTCTGGAGTTTGAGCCACTGCCTCCTGCTGTATGGCAGAGTCACCCTTAGGGCTCTCTAGAGGCTGAGACTGGGCCACCTCTTGAGCTAGAGAGTGTTCATTCTCTTCACGGTTCTCTCCTGTGTGACTTAGACTTAGGGTTTCTGGCTGGGTTGAAATTTCATCCTGCTTGTTGACTCTTGGAGTTCCGGTAATCTGCAGATAGGCAGGTTTGATGATGACAGTAGATATATTTGAAAGATGGGCTTCTTTCTGGACTGGAGACAGTTCATTTGGGTGATGATGAAGTAAAGACTGCGCTTTCAGACCTGACTCTGAAGACTGAACTTCCATCTCCTGAGGTACTGAAGACCCCCTTTCTTCAGGAGCCAATGTAGGCTGAACTAGGATTTCTGGCAGGACTGAAGCAGTATCACCCTCTTCAGGGGTACTGGATAGCAAATCTGAGTCTGGAACTAAAGGTTTCGATTCCTCGGGAAATCCTGGAAGTGCAGCTTCGGTCTGTTGTGTGCTTGCTGAAACTTCCGCTTCCAGGGCCTTAAAGGGAAGCTGTTCTAGCTCTTCAGAGGGTTCTTCTGGATGCTGGGACTGGGGTGAAAAGGATTCAGTCTTGTGAGGGATCTGTGGATGTTGCTCTGAATCTCCCAGTACATCCAAGGGTTCATTCCCCTCGGGATAAAAGATATCCATACCGGAATCTAAGTCCTCATCCTGCATCTGTTGTGGTCGATGATGAGGTCTCTTAGATTTTCTGGGAGTTCCAACTGTTAAGTTAAAAGAAATTATATTGGGTTAAAGCCCACTCTTGACCTTTGTAACCTCGCTTTGTTCTGCTTCTGTAACCATGCTTATGACCCTGAACTGTATATAATAATGTACTATGCCTGGGTCCTGTCACATACATCCTGACATCTGCCTGTCGGTTGGGCTGGAATTCACGTATGTGCCTAAAAGATAGGGACCCGCTCACAGAAGGAGTTGCTGAGAACAAGGAGCCCAGATAGTGACTCCGGTCCCACGGCCCAGCAGATAGTGAATCCGGCCCAGTAGATAGTGACTCTGGTCCCACGGCCCAGTAGATAGTGACTCCGGCCCCTGACACAGAGCCCAGATAGTGACTCCGGTCCCAGGGCTCTACAGATAGTAACTCCTGACGAAGGGCAAGAACAATGAAAGAATGTCTCCAGACACACAAATTCCGAGATAGTGGTTCTGGACGAGGCTACGTGACTAACGTGACTGGCCCAGAGGACTTGAGCCCTATAAAAAGACTGCCCTAACTAGCACAAACCGCTGCATCCACTTGAGGTGCAGCCCCAGCATGTTGGTTTGAATAAACCTTTTCCTTGCAAGTCTGGCCCGTCTCTGCTTCTTGCGGCTCTGGACCCAACACAACAATTTCAGCAGCATGGTGATGGCCAACTAGACCCTCCCTCCTGTTTTTAGGAGAAATAATGAAGTTTAGTAGTTTTGGAACCTGTCCACCTAGAGGTGGAGCAGGCATTTCAGATGTCTGATCTTCAGGTTGACCTAGACCTATACTTGTACTTGCCCCTCTGGAGACAAAGCTAGAAGTGGACTCTGATCCTGAGTCCATCATATCATTGGATCAACTGGGAGCCTCTGATGTGTTCCTGGCTTGTCATTCAAACCCTGGTGTGGAAGGGCAAATCGATGGGATGCAGAGGGCAACCCTTTACCTGAGTATTCATGCAGGATGGGGATGAAACCTTTAAACTTCTGCGGCGGTAACAACATCCGGCCAACAGTCGGGGTGAAACGTTGAAAAAACCCGGACTTGACCCGTGGTTGAAGGGCATGAAGCGATTCAGGTGCAGGAGCACGGGAAGGTGAAATCCAGGGCTTGGGGGTGGAGGGGTCGGGGATCAGCGGGACTGAGTGCAGGACCTGCTTCATGATCGGAGCTCCCTGCACAAGCAGCCACATTGGTGGCCACAAGAGTAGACACAGGACATATAGCCGTTGCCAGGACATGACACTCGGATTAACTCGAGAGCCATGGTCCGAGCCACTAGGGCGCAGGCGTCCGGACCCGAGGCCAGCCATTGTGGCAGCCAGGAGATCCGTGGCACCCTTAGGCACTGAGGACCTTAGCAACGGCACACCCTTAGCAACCCCGCGCCCCTCCCCCACAGCCCCTTTATGCTGCCTTTATTGGGGAACCAGCAGGACCCAGAAAGGCACTTGAAAGGCACCAAAGACGTCCAATCACGTCCTCTTCCCACCTTCTCCGCCCACCCCCAGCCTCCCCTGCCAGCCAAACAGAACTGGGACTGCCAACGACTCTGGGCCTAGCCCTGTGGTGGGGATGGGGAGGGGAAGGAACAGTGTGTCCCCCATTGGGCACACTGGCGAATTCAACAGTACTAGTCCAGTTGTGGTGGTCTTGGTGCGTCCTCCTCACTACTGAAATCCGAGATACATTCTTCCTCCCCTGGGCCATCCTGCTTCCAAGAAAGCTAGCTGACCTGCAAAAGGAGCACTACTTAGGATGGATGGGGGTTCCCAAATGTTCTCATTTCCTTTAAACTCTCAGTATCTCTGATTAATACTCTCCTAGAGAGGGGATAGCATGGAACCACTGACCCAAAATTTTCTGAAGGAGGGCTCTGGGGCCATAAACAGTTTATTCTGGGAGACCGACCTTAAACTGAATGAACAGTCATATACACTCCTTTACACTGGCCTGGGGCAAATCCCCCTTTCTTGCATGGAGCTCAACATTAATTCATAGAGAAAAAGTAGCAAGCCCCTTTCTAGAGGGCTGCCTGCCTTTCTAGCACTCTTGGAGAGACCACTGAAGAGCTTAATGTCAGAATGTAACGGCTCTCTTGCAATACTGTGACTAGCACCCATTTAACTTTCTTCACAGTCTTTCTTCTCATGGATTTCAGTTCTTAGTATCTCACACTTCTAGAATATACATTCCATGAGAAGGGGCTTCCTCCCAGTGTCTAGTTGAGTAGAGAGCTTTGAATGGAGTTGGTTCCAAGAGAGTCCTCATTTAGGGGTGGATGTTAGTTTTCTGAATTCTTTGGCATTACTACTAAATGTCTTCTCACGTTTCATAGTAAGGTGGACGTTTTTGTTTGTTTGGGGGCCACACCTGGAGGTGTTTGAGGTTGCTCCTGGCAGTGCTCCGGAGGCCATGCAGTGGCAGGTATCAAACCCAGGTCTCCCTCACGCACAGTCCATGCTCCAGCCTGAATAACTATGTCTCAGCCTCCTGAGCTAGTCTTGTTAAGATCCAAGTACAGGTGTTTGAAGTTTTCTTGATGTGTTTGTTTTAAACTATTTGAAAAATTATTTTGCACAACTAGATCAAGAGTTCAAAAGACTGAGCACATGCTTTGCAGGAGAAAGGTTTGAATTTGCTTCCTACCATCACCTGGTCCTCTGAGTACTTTGACAAGTGATTATAACAAAGAGCCAGGCCGGGTAATTTCTGATCAGTGCCAAGTGTGAGCCACGCTACCTACTCCACAAATAAAAATTATTTTACAAACAAAATAATATTTTTAAAAAGAGGAACACAACACCTTTTCTCTCCCTTTCTTTTCCTAAATTTGAAAATACATTTTCTGATTTTGAGCCACATTAATTACATATGTCCAACTCCAAATTTAATCCCAATGGTATGAAACACATTTTTCAGCCCACTCCCACCCCTCTGCACCCAGCCCCTCCTTCCGCCATCACTAGAACACACACAGTTAAATAGTGCATTTATATTTTCTCCTGGAAATTAGCAAATTAATTCCTAATTTGGAATACGGTGCACTTGTTTAAGAGAATCGTTCTTTCATAAAATGTTTCATACAAGATATATATGAGATGCTGAGCTCTAGGTATTGTATCTTACTTGAAAAAAATGTAACTTTTCAAATGCTGCAACATAATCACAATTAAGGCCAAAATCCCTAGATCCTGTTTAAGGGGATTTCAAAAAGGTATTTCTCTGACAGAACTCAGAGGGCACTTAAAACTCTCCAAATTTCAAATAAGAGTTTAGAACCAAGGGCCAGGACTTCAGGAAAACTTCAGAAATTCCCTCAAATAAAGTTTTAGAGTTCATATTTTTCTGGGGATGGTAGAATTGACTGCATATGCTAAAAACTTCCAAGGTCGGCTCATTATTTTGAATTACAGCCATCCTCTGTATGTCATCCTTGTGTTTTTCTCTTCACAGACTTGAATTAAATCATGTAGTTCTGGCATCAGTGAGCTCCTCAAAAGGCCTATATTCCACAGGTATTTTACCACTTTCTGAAATAAAGTTAACAAGGATAAATTCAAAATTACTGTCTAAATTGGGTAGGGCATTTGCCTTGCACGAGGCCAACCCGGGTTCGATCCCCAGCATCCCATACGGTCCCCTGAACACCGCCAGGAGTAATTCCTGAGTGCAGAGCCAGGAGTAACCCCTGTGCATTGCCAGGTGTGACCCAAAAAGCAAAAAAAGAAAAATTACTGTCTAAAATGTTATTTCTATAAAGGCAGTATACAATGATGCTGGTGTGTACTCCCGTTATACATCCAATAATTTTATTTTTAAAGCATAAAATAAGAGCATTTTCCTTTTCTATGCAGACATTAAGTTTGGTTCTTTTTGTTTCTCTGATTTGAAGTCAGACTCGATGGTGCTCAGGGATTATACCCACTTCGTACTTGGGAGTCACTCCTAGCAATACCATGCTGAGCTGGAACTGAAACTATGCTTCCTGCATGCCAAGAATGTGCCCAGTCTGCTGAGCTATCTGTCCAACCCACTGCTTCTTTTATTTCTTTAAATTTTGGGTGTGGGGATCATATCTTCTGGTACTCAGGGGCTATTGCTGGCTCTGTGCTCCCTGGTGGTGCTAGAGGGGACCATATGCCATGGCAGGGATGTGCATGGCAGGTGCCTTGGCTCCAGTACCATCTTCTTAAGCCCCCATTGGTTCTTAAATGTTCTTATAGTTGACAGAAATTCTACCAACTGACCAAAGAAGTCACTTTTCCTAGAAGAATTACCCAGACTGGAAGGCTGAAGTCAACTCCGGGTCTACTCGTGTAAGTAAATAAGGTCTCTGACAACTTAAAATTTCTGTCTCTAAGACTGCAGGGCTATAGAGCAAGGAGAGCAATTCTGTTTGTGGATTCTCTACTGATTCTTCAGTTTCCTTCTGGCGCAGCCGGCAATATTCATAACACTATTAAATTTCATAAGAGGAGAAAATTTTAAAATCTTAAATAGTATGGCCATTATTTGTTTTTGTTTGGGATCACACCCAGCAGTGTTTAGAGTCTTCTCCCGAGCTGGGTACTTGGGGGTGCTCCTGGATACCCATGTGTTGCCAGGAATCCAACCTTGGCCTTCCACATGCACAGCATGTGCACTACGTCTCTCAGCTGTTTCCTGGCCCCAGCAGAATCACAGTGAAGATTCACAATACATAGTTGGTTGTCATATAAAATCACAACCACTCAATATGTCAGTGCTGAAAACCAACCCTGAACTGATGCCAGTTGAGTTTCCTGTTCAGTAGGAAAACAGTAGCAATAATTAGAATATTTTCTCTGTTACTAAATTCTAGGTAAGTTTTTTAAATATTATTTGTTAATTTTTATTATTTGATGTCTTTATTTTCTTGTTTTTAATGAATCACTGTGAGGTACAACAGTTACAGACGAACAAACTTTCATGCTTACGTTTCAGCCATAGAATGACTGAGTACCCATTCCTCCACCAGTGCCCATCCTCCACTGCCAATGTTCCCAGTATCCCTCCATGACCCCCCTCCTCCCACTCTGTGGTAGGTACATTCCCTTTTACTCTCTTCCTTTGGGTATTGTGGTTAGCAATATAGGCATTAAGTGGCCATCATGTTTGGTCTGTAGTCTACCTCCAGCACACATCTCCCATCCCAAATGGGCCCTCCAAGCACTCTTGACTTGGTGGTCCCTTCTCTATCTGAGCTGTCTCACATGCACCAGCATGTGAGGCTAGCATCCAAGCTGTGGAACAATCCTCCTGGTCTCATTCTCTACTATCCTTGGGTGCTAGTCTCCCACTGTTACTTTATATTCCACAAATGTAACCGTTAAGTATTTACTTTTACAATATTGCCCATAAGGTCAGCTAAATTAAAAGTATATTTTTTCAGAAAACTGTAGCTTAGAAATACCTTCACATATCTGTTTAGAAGACCTACAGTTACATTTAAAAACTGAGACAGAGGGGCCAGAGTAATATTACAGTGGATAGTACATTCGCCCTGCATGAAGCCAACCCAGGTTGAGTGCCGGAATCCCATGTGGTTCCCCAAGTCCTGCTAGCAGTGGTCCCTGAACACAGAGCCAGGAGTCAGCCCTAAGCATCAGCAGGTGTGGCCCAAAACCCAGAAAAGTAAGGAGCCCTGGAGTACTGTCATCCCGTTGTTCATCGATTTGCTTGAGCAGGCACCAGTAACATCTCCATTGTGAGATTTGTTGTTACTGTTTTTGGCATATCGAATATGCCACGGGTAGCTTGCCAGGCTCTGCTGTGCGGGCAGGATACTCTCAGTAGCTCACTGGGCTCTCCGAGAGGGACAGTGGAATAGAACCTGGGTCGGCCTCATGCAAGGGAAGCACCCTACCCGCTGTGCTATTGCTCCAGTCCAAAGGCAGAAAAATGAACAGAGCTAGTACTTAAACAGGAGTCTGAAGTTTATAACCACTATACTATTATGTTTTATTGACTAACAATTGAGAAAGAAGAATTGGATCAAATACTCTACAATCTAAACTATCCTATATTTATACATTGGGGGTAATATTTACTGTAATTATTTTTCACAGGTTCCACAAAGAACAAATTTGAGACTTCTGAAAAGCATCTAGTGAATAAAAGAATAGGAAGTAGTACTATTTCCATTATTTTCAATATAGGGCTGGAGCAATAGCAAAGCAGGTAGGGCATTTGCCTTGCACACGGCCAACCTGGGTTCGATTATTCCTTCCCTCTCAGAGAGCCCGGCAAGCTACCGAGAGTATCTGAACCACACGGCAGAGCCTGGCAAGCTAACCATGGCGCATTCAATATGCCAAAAACAGTAACAACAAATCTCAAAATGGAGATGTTACTGGTGCGTGCTTGAGCAAATCGATGAACAATGGGATGACAGTGCCATAGTGCATTTTCAATAAAATTGACTTCTCAAATTCGATTTATTTGCTCTTCAAATAAGAAAACTGCAGTACTTCAAGGACAACTGAGAAAAGTCTTACCTAAAACCACAATGAGCAGTTTCTGAAATGCATCTGACACAGCCTTTTGAATAGCAAACTTCTGAGTCGTAATTATGATCCTAAATCCAACCAAAACAAATAGATTTACAATGCCAATCTGTATTCACTGACTTAAATGAAGTCTAAAAAGAGAACTGGAGATGAAGCAATACTACAGGAGGTATGGACTCTGCCTTGTATGCAGCGGACCCATGTTCGATCCCCGGAATCACATTTGGTTTCCCCTGCACTGCCAAAAGTAATTTCTGAGTGCAGAGCCAGGACTGCCAAAAGTAATTTCTGAGTTCGGAGCCAGGAGTAACCCCTGAGCATTGCTGGGTGTGACCCAAAACTTTTTAAAAATTAAAAATAAATAAATCACTCTATCACTGTATCACTCTCATCCCTTTGCTCATTGATTTGCTCCAGCGGGCACCAGTAATGTCTCCATTTTGAGACTTGTTACAGTTTTTGGCATATTGAATATACCACTGGTAGCGTGCCAGGCTCTGCTGTGAGGGAAATAAATAAATAAATAAATAGATAGATAGATAGATAGACAGATAAATAAATAAATAAATAAATAAATAAATAAATAAATAAATAAATAAAAAGAGAACTACATCATGATCTTAGTGAGTAAGGGAAGGCACCACACAATGTTAGGGTCGAGCAGATCTCTGCCAGGGAGAGGCGTGAAGGAACAAAACTGAAACTGCTCTTTCTGCAACAGCAAGGGGATTTATTCAGGCCAACGCGCTGGGGCTCTCCCTCTGCTTTCACTCCTACGCAGAGGAGGGTTAGAGAGAGAGAGAAAGAGAGCCCCGTATACAGAGTTCAGACTCTTTTTATACACCTTAGTAAATAAGATTACTTTGATCATTATTCTCATTTTTCCCATTTTTCCAAGGTAACTTTGATCAACATCTTCATTTTTCCCAGGTCACTTAGATCAACATCCTCATTTTTTGGGATCAAGGGACATTCTGCTTTGCTAGAGAAAATTTCGCCATATGTCCGTGCCTTTCCTGGACATTACCAGGCGTCTGGGCAGTTTCATTTCCTGAAACAGGTCCTTGTTTTGTGTAGCTTAGGTCATACTGCAAGGTATTGTTTTACAGAGAGTGATCAAGTAAGTTAGCAAGTTACAGAAGGCAATTTAGCAAGTTACAGAAAGCAATCAAGCAAGTTAGCAAAACATTAACCCTATCCTTTGCTGCTACATGGCCCAAACCGCTCAACAAGGCTATGTCTCAAAGGCTCTGTGGTAGGTATATTCTGTCAGGGCTATTACCATACATTTTTGCTGTCTGATGTATTCTGTACATTCCTGAATAAGTGAACTAGATGGGAGAAATCAGTCAAGATCATGGCACAGAGCTCACACTGATTATGTATTTCAAATAGGCAAAGTGAAGCTAGACACCTACAGATTACACTACTATAAACTAGGAAGTTGACATGCCTCGCATCACTAATATTCCAAGAGCAGTACACCACAGTTGATGGGGTTTGAAGTAGGAGGCAACCAATCTTAGAGGGAAATACATTTTTACAGAGGGAAATACATTTTACATTTTACACAAGGCTCAACCTTTAATAAGAGATTATCAATAATCTCTTATTGTAGGGCTTAATGGTCCCTGAGGGAAATACAGCAATCTTCACATACTTTCCTCTAAGGAAACTTTTTTGGAGCATATTCAACAGTTGATTCAGAGCAAACAATACAAAATAAATTCTTTCTTTCTGCTTTGGGGCTGGAGTTCGGGATCGGGATGGAAACACCCAAAATAAGGTGGTAGGAAGGAGCTTGAGAAAGGGTTGGTAGTGGCATAGATGAGCTGGTCTCTCCCTAAGATCCACCTACAAGAGTCTGTTCCAGTTCTTTCACTAACAGCCCTGCCTTTGACTGAATACCCTAAGCCTACGTGCCACAGATTCTGGGGGAAAAAAACATTTATATTAGTTTATTTCGTTATCTAGATGAAGAATTTGCTGGGATAACAGAAGATTACACATGATCTATACTTGAAAGATACTTTGGAACAAAGAAGATTATTACTCCAAATAGGAGAAACACTGTTCCCATCTCCATACCCCTAAGCTTCTTGGTAGGAAGACAGCTCTAAAATTGTGAAGTTCAAGGTTCTGTCAGAGTGACAGAACAGCAGGTAGGGCACTTGCCAACCCAGGCTTGATCTCCAGCATTCCACAGAGTCCTCTGAGCACCTCCAGGAGTGATTTCGAGTGCTGAGCAAGGAGTATCATCAGGTGTCCCTAGCACCTCCCCTCCCAAAAAACAACAAATGGTTCTGTGGTTACTACCTAAGATTTGAACAAGTATTGTTAAAAACATCTGCCCAAGGCTTTAGCAGCTTAGCAAGGAAAGGGCTTTTTCTGATGTCTGAAAATGTGATGAGAGAGAGAGAGAGAGAGAGAATGAATTCTTACCCACACCCCCATTCCAGTCCCCACAGAGACCTTCCAGTTTATCCAAAATCTCCTTGGCTATGCCAACTCCAGGGCTCTTGCAATCAAAGGGTGACAATACCACCTCTAAAGCACAGAAGATCTTCATGCTTTGCTTCTGAAGTGGTGCCACAATATCTTCATTTTCCCTTTCTTCGAGGTCAGAAAGATCCTGAAGCTGGATTTTAGATTGAAGGTCCTTCTGGACATCTCAATGTAGACTTTAAAATGTTTAATTAGAAATAAAAATGAAACTCCAGCAATCCAGGCTAACACTTGAAGTAACCTGTGACTTCAACATTAAGCAAAACTTCCTATGAACTACACCAACCATGCACATGCAGAGCACACAAGTGTTGTAGAATATGGACAACACCGTCAATTCACTGAGATCTTTACTGATTCTGGGGTGTGACCGAGGCTCAGACACTTTCACTTAGACAACTCTCATCTGCCAGATCTGTCGGTCCACAGGGCCTGCTGGGGTCACAACCCACAGTGCTGTGGAGTCGTGCAGTACTCAGGACAAAAGCCAGGGCCTTGAACACGGTGGGCACAGGCTCTGCACTTGAACTCTCTCCACTTCCTACCCTGACAATCCTTTCAGACCATCCATTGAAACCAAAATAGTAGCTTGCCAGTTCCTGGCATTGGGAGCTGTTTAGGGCAAGGGCACGATGTTGAACTGCTTTATGTCTGCTGAGACAAACCTAACGACATAAGACACATGCTCGAGGATAGGAACAAATTGCCACAGAGATCTAATTCAGCCGACCCAAGACTTCTCAACACAAGTTTCATAAGATGGCTGTGAAGAGCAAATTGTACAAACTTTGGTGGTTGCTCTTGTTTCAGACCCATACTCAGCAATAATCAGTTACTTGTAGCTCTGTGCTTTGGGATCATTCCAGGTGGTGGTTGGGGCAATCATATGTGCTCCTGGGTATAGGTATGTATAGGGCATAGAGTAGGGACTGAAGCAGGCGTTGAGCCTGCAGAGGAGCAGCAGAGTCTATGTTCACCACGGAGGGGTGTTCTCATGTCTGTGAAGGCGCAGGCAAGGAGGAAAGGATGGGGAGTGGGAATGACCAGCAAGATGAGGTGTGAGAAGCCAGTTCAGGGAGCTAATCAGAGAAGGCTTAGAATTATCAAATGAAAGTTTTGTAAAAGAATAATCCTCATTCATATATTCAGAGGCATGGGAAGTGGTGGGGGCATGCACGGGAAAACAGCAGAGAGGGGGACCCCTAGGTTCTTATCCCCATCCCCTCCACACCCAACAAATGGGCCAGACAAAAGAATGGGACCAAAATGAGGCCCAAGCGAGACGGAATTCAGGAGCTGGAGACTGTGGAGCCGGGGTGCACGCAAAGGGAAGAAAGTTTACAGTGGGAAACTGGGGGTGGGCATCGGGAACGGCTGGCTTAAGACAGAGCGATGACAGTGGCCGCGAGTCCCTCCAGCCAACAGGACTGTCAAGCACACACGTGGATCTCATCAAAGTCCAGAGGAGGCTGGGAACAGGCTCTGACCCTGTCAGCGAGTCTCTTACTGCAACCAGCCCTGGCGTTTCTGCAGCAGCAGCCCTGGGGGACCGGCCGTGCTGCCCAGATTCTGGTGGACACTCTGCAAGGCTTCGGGAGGCTGTTAGGTGAGGGTGGCTAGCTGCCAGTGTAAGATGCCCCCGCCCAGCACTGCTTCCTACGGGCCCCGGCCCCCGCCAAGTGCCGACCCACCTTCAGCGGAGAAGACTGGAAGAGCAGCTGCCGGCCGCAGGCCCCTTGGGCTGAGTGAGCGGCGCGCGCAGAATAAAATGACCGCTGTGCTGCAAAAGATACAGTGACCAGAATACAAAGACTATCCACAGAATGGGAAAGGATATTTACACAATACCCATCAGATAAGGGGTTGATATCAATGGTATATAAAGCACTGGTTGAACTCTACAAGAAGAAAACATCCAACCCCATCAAAAAATGGGGCGAAGAAATGAACAGAAACTTTACCAAGGAAGAAATACGAATGGCCAAAATTGCTTTTGGCAAAAAAGTGCACATGAAAAAGTGTTCTACATCACTAAGCATCAGAGAGATGCAGATCAAAACAACCACAAGATACCACCTCACACCACAGAGACTAGCACACATCCAAAAGAACAAAAGCAACCACTGTTGGAGAGGATGTGGGGAGAAAGGGACCCTTCTACACTGCTGGTGGGAATGCCGACTCGTTCAGCACTTCTGGAAAACAATATGGACGACTCTCAAAAAATTAGAGGTTGAGCTCCCATTTGACCCAGCAATACCACTGCTGGGAATATATCCCAGAGAGGCAAAAAAGTATAATCAAAACGACATCTGCACATGTATGTTCATCGCAGCACTGTTTACAATAGCCAGAATCTGGAAAAAACCCGAATGCCCTAGAACGGATGACTGGCTGAAGAAACTTTGGTACATCCATACAATGGAATACTATGCAGCTGTTAGAAAAAAGGAGGTCATGAATTTTGTATTTAAGTGGATGGGCATGAAAAGTTTCATGCTAAGTGAAATGAGTCAGAAAGAGAAAGTCAGACATAGAAAGATTGCACTCATCTGTGGAATATAGAATAACAGAGTGAGAGACTAACACCCAAGAATTGTAGAAATAAGTACCAGGAGGTTGACTCCATGGCTTGGAGGCTGGCCTCACATTCTGGGGAAAGGGCAACTCAGAGAAGGGATCACCAACTATAATGTAGTCGAAGGCCATGTGGGGGAAGGGAGTTGCGGGCTGAATGAGGGCTAGAGACTGAGCACAGTGGCCACTCAACACCTTTATTGCAAACCACAACAGCTAATTAGAGAGAGAGAACAGAAGGGAATGCCCTGCCACAGTGGCAGGGTGGGGTGGGGGGAGATGGGATTGGGGAGGGTGGGAGGGAGGCTAGGTTTACTGGTGGTGGAGAATGGGCACTGGTGAAGGGATGGGTTCCCGAACTTTGTATGAGAGAAGCATAAGCACAAAAGTGTATAAATCTGTAACTGTACCCTCACGGTGATTCACTAATTAAAAATAAATAAATTTTAAAAAAAAATGACCGCTGCGTAAAAACCCGGCGGGGCGGCCGCAGCATTGGCGAAGACGCGCACCGCGTACAGGAGGCCAAAGCGGGAGAAGGCTGAGGACAGAGAACGATGCGGGGCCGCTGAGGTCACCCACCGCAGAGTGCGCGGCCGAGGCCCACCCTCCCCGCACACGCCCCGGCCCCGCGCGGGGGGCCACATCCCCAGCACGCTGCACTCTGCAAGCCCCGGCTGCAGCAGCGTCGCACGGCCACTGCCACGGGGCCCGAGGTGCAGCAGGAGAAAGTGTCGCGGCGAGCTGACAGCCACGGTTCCCTTGGCACAGTGCAGGGCTCGGGGCCACGGTCGGTAGGAAGTCAGGGCTCGAGGCGCCTTTCCCGAAACACCCCGTCCTGCCCTCCGGACCCAGCTCACATGCAAGGCTTTGACCTTGGGGTCAGGGCTCAGCTCCCACACCAACAGGGTTTTGTCACTCTCGCTGGGAACCGTGAAAGGTACCACCTCAGCCCTCCTCGGCTTCACTGCATCTGCGCGCCCCAGGCTAAAGGTAAGAATAGCGTTCGGTGCACCCCCAGTCTAGAAAGTGAGTGGGAGAACAGGATTTTTAGTGTGCTGGGGATTAGAATCCTAACAGCATTCCCCCGCTAAGATGGGGCAGATTCTGGGCCTTCCCAACATCTTTCATATTTTCTCGAGCCAGACTGAACAGGGCAGACCATTTATGGATTTGATTCCATTTTTCTCCCGCAGAACAGGAGACCCAGAACTCTGCATTTCCAGAGACCAACTCCGGTCCTGCTTTAAAGTAGTTTATAAGGTTAACCCGTGGTTCCCAGATGAAGGAACTCTAGAAACCAAGACTTGGAAAAAAGTTAAGAATAATGCCTACAAGGCATCTAAGGAAGGGACTAAGATCCCCGTGGGATTCTGGATTACATGGGAGATTGTTAATTCTATTCTCCTGTTTTTGAAAAGTACAATTGATGTGGAGGAGAATATTATAAATAATACGACCTCAGCTCCTTCCACACCTAAGTCTCGAAAGGGTTTTCATAGTAAAAATATTTCTGAGGCTGGTGAATATAGTTCTACTTCCAGTGCATCAGATGAAAGTGATGCGGGTTATGAGTCTGCTACCACTTACTCAGATTCTGAGTCCGAGAGGGACTCCAGACCACTTGGGACATGCTCCCAATCGCCCAGTCCAGGCAGAGAAGCAGCAGCATCCATCTTATCGCAGGTTAAGGATGGATTCTCTCAGTCATTTCAAAAAGGCCTGTGTCTCATATGGGCCTACATCTTCATACTGTAGGGAGTATCTTACAGACTGGAGCAAAAAGACCTACTGAGTATCTCAAGATTTTCATGTGGTTGCTAAGACTTGCTTAACCCCTTCTCAGTACTTGGAGTGGAGAATGTGGCTCAGTGATGAGGCCAAGGCAAAGCTTCAAGGCCTAGGCCATGCTGGACAAAACTTTTCAGGAATTAAGTTGATTGATGAGATGTTAATTGGTAAAGGGAAATGGCGTGACCCAGAATGGCAAGTCACCTTGCCGTGTGCTGTTTTTGCTCATATCCATGATGCAGCCCTGCGTGCATGGGAGAAGGCTGATGCAGATACCGATTTTATTTTTTTTGCTTTTTGGGTCACATCCAGCAATGCTCAGGGGTCACTCCTGGCTCTGCACTCAGGAATTACCCCTGGCCGTGCTCAGGGGACCATATGCGATGCTGGGAATCGAACCTGGGTCAGCCGCATGCAAGGCAAACGCCCTGCCCACTGTGCTATCACTCCAGCCCCAGATGCAGAATTTAAGGGAAGTTTTACAAAGATTTTCCAGAGAGCCTCAGAACCTTATGCAGATTTCATAGGAAGGTTGATGAAAGCCATTGAAATGCAGGTTAAGGACAAGGAAACTCAGGAGCTGTTACTAAACTATAGGACTTTGTTGGTTTTTTTTTTTTTTTTTTTTTTGGTTTTTGGGTCACACCCGGCGATGCACAGGGGTTACTCCTGGCTCATGCACTCAGGAATTACTCCTGGCGGTGCTCGGGGGACCATATGGGATGCTGGGATTCGAACCCGGGTCGGCCGCGTGCAAGGCAAGCGCCCTACCCACTGTGCTATTGCTCCAGCCCCTAAACTATAGGCCTTTGAAAATGCCAGTGAGGATCACCAGGCTGTTCTGCGCCCTATTAAGGAGAAGGAAGACATAATGGGATACTTGAAAGCATGCTGGAATGTTGGTTCTGTTAAACATATGGTGCAGGTCTATGCCTTACAGAGACAAGCTCAGAAAAAAAATGTTTTAATTGTGGAAAACCAGGCCACTTTTGTAAAGATTGCAGAACGCCCCCCATCCGTGCTACTGTGAGAGCACGTCCTGGGCCCTGTCCCCGGTGTAAGAGGGGAAATCATTGGGCCAGAGATTGTCGCTTTAATTTTGATGCAGTGGGTGACCCCAACTCGGGACACCTGCAAGGGGGCCAGAGTCAGGCCCCACAAAATCTGGGAATGTTCTCAGTTTCAGCCCCTCTTCCCAGTGTGGAGTTTCAGAGCTCCAATCAGTATAATTGCTGCAGCCAGTGACGGCAGGAAGCGCAGCGTTGGATATTTCCTGCCCCAGTACAGTTACTACAACCCCTTTTCAATAAGCCCACCACCTCTGCATTTTCAGTGGACATATGGAATGTTAAATCAAATACAAAAAGGAGGTATTTTCTCAATTGAATGTAGCAGGAAAACTTCTCATTCAAGGAAAAGGCTATGCTTTTGTTTCAACAGATGATAACCCCACTGAGAAACTTTGGATCCCATTATGTTTCATCAGAAGTAGAATTCATCCACCTGATTTGGATCTCAGACCTCCAGAGACTCACAACCCTTCAAATTCCAGCTCCAAGCTGGAAATCACAAGGAAAGAAGATGAGCCAGCGTCAGAGGACCTGAAGAAAAGGCCTCTTACTCCTTTAAAATAACATGAGATCACATTAAGAGCATCTCTTATACCCTCTTTTACAGGTTATGGATTGGACAATGCCACACCAAGTATCCTGAATTAACAGTATTTTACTTTTACTCTTTCCTTGGAATTCACAGTTTCCTGAAGGAGAAAGGAATGGCTTTTAACAGGAACACCTTTTCATTTCTCTCTAGGATATCCATTTGTATTGGAGCTTCCCTCTGACTCTTTCTATTCACAGGCATGGAGACCAAACCTCAACTGTCAAAGCCTCTGATAACTTTAAAAAAGTGTTTTTTCTCAGACATAAGCTAGGTTGCACCTCTAGGACTACCGAGGAACCTGACCAAAGAATGGCTGCATTCCCCTGCTGAAGTTCTCCTGCCAGGAGTTGTGATGCTCCTGTTCCAGTGCTCCCTGACTGATTCCTGAAATTTATCAGACTCCTAATAGCTGCTCCCCTGAGACTCATTGCTGCAACTACTACTGATGCTGTTATAGGAACAACTCTTCAATTTTGATCCAGACACTTCATTTCTTCAAAATGGGACTAAATGACTTATCATTGGTGACTCTTATCAGCACTGGAAAGTGCAGGACAATTGGACGCTTTACTACAAGCACTGCTCTGGGCCCAGGGTTGGACTGAAATCGTAGTACAACTAATAAGATTGTACTGTGATTTGGAATTATGTTGTGATTTGGAATTGTTCCTTATTCAAATTTTTGTGTTTTTGTAAAAGAAAAAGGGGGATATGTAGGATAACATAGTCTCAGGTAGTTTAGGTTTATTAGGTTACTCTCATCACAGTGCTCCCATTCCTCTGTGTTTATTTATAACTTCTTTCTTTGTGTTCTGTTGACTTGTAAATATTGTTTTTCTCTTCTTGAGTCCTTTGCATAATTTATTCAGAGCCATGTCCTTTTGCATGGACACAGGAAGACTTAGCAAATGCTATGCTTTTGTAACCTGGGAGTCATTTGACTCTACATATTTTCCTCCTGGGCATCTGTTCTCTGACCTAAGCCTCAGCTGCCCTTACTTCCTAGCACCCCCAAAAGCAAGGTCCCTACGAGGGACGGGATGGACCCAGGGCAAGCAGTGAGTTGTGTGCTACCCTGGTATCGGGATGGGCCTGGCTAAAGTGCCCAATGCTTAACTATAAGTGAAGAGCTTGGTCATGGACAAATGCTGTTATGATCCGAACTGTGATAACTAGATTTGGACCCTGCTAGGGTTAGGAGTGATTAATCTAACCTGAGTGCTGTAGTCTGAGTCTGTGGCAAGATGTTGCCAGGAGAGCTGCCTTGCAAGCCTCAGTGTATCTCTTGCTATGTCCATACAAAAATAACTAGTATTAAGACGTGAATAAGTTCTTGGAGGAAGGAAAGGAGAAAAACACCTTAAGAGGTATTTTGCCTGCTGACAGTGGGGAAGGGCTTTGGAATGACCTTAGGTAGTATTGGCTTTGAACCTGAGAGCCCTCAGGAAGGGCTTTCTTATGTTGACTTTGCTACCTGGCTGTGTGTAGCCTAGGGGCAAAGGGAGAGAGAAAAAGAAGAGATGATAGAGGCTGCAGTAGATCCAGAGAGAGGGCAGAGCTAGGAGTGCAGGAGATGAGAAAGATGGAAGATTGAATAAACGGTAACTGATCGGCAACCAGCTTGGTCCTCCTTCTTCCTTCGCCTGTCCTTGGCCAACAGCCGTCCCGATCCAGCCCATACACAGCGGTTCCAGAGCACCAAATGCGGGCGGTGAGACAGAGCCTCCCTGAGAGCCCGTGAGTGCACATGCCCTTCAGCTTGCTCAGTTTTTTACACTTGAAAAAAGGATAATATAATCAGGGGTCAGAGCAATAGTACAGCAGGGAGAGTTAATTTATTTGCCTTGCATGCAGCTGATCAGATTCAATCCCTAGCATCCCATATGGTCTCCTGAGGACCACCAGGAGTAATTCCTGAGTGCAGAGCTAGAAGAAACCCCTGAGCATTGCCAGGTTTGGCCCCTCCCAAAAAACATAAAGGATAATATAACCAATGTTCTTCTTTTCTAAGACAAAAACTGATTGCATTAGTCAAGTGGGACTTCTCTACAATGCTAATAATTGTTTTATAGAGAAGAATTATAAAAATAATTAATTCCCTTCAGTCTAAAGTTGCTTTACAAATGGAAAATCTTTAATCGTGGTCTTAATTTTATTCTTGTTTTTTCTGTTCTGGAAACCTAGAAGTCTAGTGTATAAAAAGAAAAAGAAAAAGAAAAGGCGCGCGGGCGGGCGAGGCAGGCGAAGGAAGGAAGAAGGCCAAGCTGGTTGCTCGATCGGTTTATTTCATGTCCATCTCCATTCTCCTCTGATTCTCCTCCTGCTTCTTTCTCCCCCATCCTACTTCATTCTCTCTCTCTCTGCCTCTCTCCCGGCTCTCGGTCTCTCTCTCGATCTGTGGATCTGGCCCCGTGGATCTGGCCCCGGTGGATCTGGCTCCCATGGATCTGGCCCCGGTGGATCTGGCGCCGTGGATCTGGCTCCGTGGATCTGGGCCCCAACCCACTCTTACAGCCTAGTTAAATCTCCACAGCATGAGGGGGTTGGGGCATACACCTAGGTGTGGTCAGCAATAGGGTAAGGTTCTTTTCCCTCAGGGGATGCTTCTCCTAGGACTTAATTCTCTTTCAGCAGGAGGATCCACCCAAGGGCAGAGTCCCATGAATGTGTTTCTCTTCTCCTCAGCCAGCAAACATATAAGAATTCATAATATTAATTATTTTGTATGGACACAATAAGAGATGCATTAAAGCTTATAGAATTGCTCTCCTGGGGCCATCTCAATCTCAGACTATAGTGCTCAGGCCAGATCAGTCTTTCCTATCCCTGGCAGGGTCCCAGTCTCATAATTACTATTGGATCATGACAGCATTTATCTATGATCAAGCTCTTAACTTATAGTTAAGAATTAGGCACTTTGGCCAGGCCCATCTCGATGCCAGGGTAGCACATAACTCACCGCTTGCCCTGGATCCTTCCCGTCCCACGTCGGGGACCCTACTTTGGGGTGCTAGGAACTGAGGGCAACTGAGGCTTAAGTGGAGAAAGCAGATGCCCAGGAGGGAATATCGAGGCCAATTAAGTCTTAAGTTATAAAAACATAATATTGTCTTCTTGTGTCTATACAAAAAAGACATAGCTTTAAAGTAAATTATTCAAAAGGCATAAAGAGGAGAGAAAGGCAATGTTATAATATTCAGTGTCCTAGGAAGTTCTGACCTTACCAATTAACAGAGTTTGATTAAGGGAAGAGCAGATAAACTGGTAGAATTGGTTACAGATAAACAAAGGAATGGGAGTGACTCGGGAGCACTTTGATGAGTGTGACTGATAAACCTAAGCTCCTAGTGGCAAGGGGGAAAGGACAAACCAATGATATCCAACAGTCTAGAAACTACCACATCATCATTTCTCATTTTATGGCTGCTGCAGTTAAAATTCAAAAGTAGGAACATGAGTGATTCAAGGCACATCCCAGTTTTATCAGGATTGATGGCTGCTACCTGTAGGACATGCCTCCATCAGTCCCTTTTCTGCAAATTGCCCTGTATTGTCCTTAAGCAGGTTTTATTCCATATTGGCACCTCCTAAGAAAATGAAATCAACAGTGGTAGGGGGCTTGCCTTGCATGTGACTGGCCTGGTTCGTTCCCCGGCATCCCATATGGTCTCCTGAGCACTGCCAGGAGTGATTCCTGAGTGCACAGACAAGAGTAACCCAACCCCTGAACATCACTGGGTGTGGTGCAAAAACAAAAAAATTAGATCCGGGGCTGGAGTGATAGCACAGAGGGTAGGGTGTTTGCCTTGCACGCGGCCGACCCGGGTTCAAATCCCAGCATCCCATATGGTCCCCTGAGTACCACCGGGAGTGATCCCTGAGTGCAGAACCAGGAGTAACCCCTGAGCATCGCTGGGTGTGACCCAAAAAGCAAGAAAAAAATAGATCCTGGGTAAGATAGATAGGACAGAGGGTAAAGTGCTTGCCTCGCATGTGGCCAACCCAACTCTGATACTTGGAAGAGTATGTAAAATATAAAGGAACATGTTGGAAGCCCCCCACCCTCATCTTTTTAGAAAGGATCATCCCTAATCATTAATGTTCCTGTTTTTGGTTGATGACTGGGAGTGTATCCTCAGCACTCCAAGGGGTCACTCCTGAGCAAGACATTCAGGAATAGCCCCAGACACTTGGGTGTGGTGCCAAATACCCCTGCCTCAAACAAAACAGAGATATAGATTCCATCCAGCACCTTTTTTTTTTTTTTTTTTTTTTGCTTTTTTTGTGTCACACCTGGTGATGCACAGGAATTACTCCTGGCTCATGCACTCAGGAATTAGTCCTGGCAGCGTTCAGTGGACCATATGGGATGCTGGGAATCAAACCTGGGTAGGCCGCGTGCAAGGCAAACACCCTTTTTGCTGTGCTATAGCTTCAGCCCCATCCAGGACTTTGTAAAGATGATCTGAATTCTAGTTCATTCTTTCAGAACAGGCTGAAATCTTTGGCATTCTGACACACTTCCTCCACCCACCACTATTTTCTATGCCTCAATCAAAACCAGATCATTAAGCTGTACCTGAGCTTTCTCTCTCCATAAAAAACGATTGGCTTTGGATATGTTACCTGGAGCCTGATATTGTTTCAAACCAGTAATTAGAGTTCATTGCCTCTCCCAACACCCTGTGAAACTGTTCACACAGGTCTCCACTTCACCATGAACATTCGCGGACAATAGGTGTTATCTTCCTTTTAGTACCCTGAGCGCCCCGATTGCCCTTGACACTCAAATTTGATCAGGAAAATGTGAACGCTTTCTTCCTACAAGGAATACTTTAATAATCCCCCAAATATAGACATTTCATCGGGGTCCCCTTGGTTTTAGGAATGACAGTCAGGAGCTAGGGGCCCTGACTTGCATGGGAATGAGGAGGCAGCCCTTGGAAACCCTGTAGTCCTGGGGCTCTGGCTCCATTTGTCTTGTGAAGGGGAAGGGAAGAAAGTGACAGAGAATGAAAGCAAAGGACAGAAGAAATGGAGAATCCCCAAGTGAGGAGCGAGAGTAGTTCTGGGAAAACTCCACAGCAGGCCGGCTTCCCCCACCTCATTCCAGGGGACACTCTGTCATCCAGGTGGAGAGTGGTCGGCCCTCACTGCGCAGCTTCCACATCAGCCTGTAGAGACAAAACACTGGTTCTGGCTTCATCCATCCTGACCCAGTGCTCTGTGAGGCCCTAGGGCCACTCCTTGGGTCTCCTTTGTGGATCTCTGCTCCGGCCTCCTGTGGCCCTTCTGATGGTTCCTGTCAATTGCCCTCATTTGTGGCCTTTGCTCTACCCCATTCAGGGGCTTCCACATTTTAAACAGTTTTCTCCCATGACAGGAATGGGCCCTGTTTGCTTGGGCTGAGAGTTACTAAAGAAAAATGTTGCCCCCACCCTTGACCCACAGACTCTCTCTCGAAAGAGTCAGTCATAAGTACCCCTGAGGTACCTGAGTTTGCCCAACACCACACAGTCACCCGGAGAGGACAGGCGCTTCTACAATTACTTTATCTGTTCACCGTGAAGGGCAGTGAAGTTCGGTAACCATGGGAACACCCGCCATGGCTGAGCTGACTGTTTGAGGGTGTCTACCTCTCTGGGGAATGGGACATTTCTTTTTCCACTGAAAATGTTGTGGCTAGCTGAGACCAGACACGATTGTTTGGTGCAAATGCTCCCGTGGCTCCAACTATGGAACCAAGAGCTGATCCAGCAGACTTTGCATCCCAGGTACTTAGGCTGGACCAAAGCCACCCTCATGGCTGCTTAAGACTTTAGTGGTGGAACTTGAGGGGCCCATCAGGAGTGGAGAAAGCTGGAGTGCAGGGGGCGCTGTGGAGCCTGGTTCCCAGAGAAGCAGAGGCAGGCTGACTCAGGTTTTTGGTCCCACCTGGCTGGCTCTGCACTCAGGAATTACTCCTACCAGCCTCAGGGGACCTTAAAGGATGCTGGGGGATCAAACCCGGGTCAGCTGCATGCTAAGGAAGCTCCTTACACGGTGGCTCTGGCCCCTCCTGCAAACACTTTGCCGCTTTGCAGATTTACTTCCACTTGTTTCCCCAGGCTCCCCTGAGCCCCTTGGCTGGCCTCTGCAAGACTGCTCATTTTCATTTTCGGGGTCGGAGAGATAGTACAATGGGTAAGGCATTTGCCCTCCATGCGGCCGACCCAGGTTTGATCCTGAGCATCCCATACAGTCCCCAGAATACTGCCAGGAGTAATTCCTGAGTGCAGAGCCAGTAGTAAACCTTGAGCACTGCTGGGTGTGACGTACAAAACAAAATAAATTAATTAAATACAATTGGTATTCCTCGTGCTCTCCCTCCTCTAGCTTAAGTGGGTCGCTTACTGCAACCAACCCAGGGTTGCTCCACACTGTATCCAAGAAAGAACCAGAAAATCCCAGGCCCTGTGAGTCAAAGCTCGCTAGGCTCTGCCAGTTCCTGCCCACTGCTCCTTCCTCTGTCGCCACATCCTCAGATGCTGCTCATCTCCCCGAGTCTTAGTTCAGGGGCCGTTTTCCACACCTGCTTGGACTCCTGTGGCTCCAGCTGACCCTGTGTCCCCAGGCCCACCACAGACCAGTGGGAAACACTATGCCACTAGGTCACTCTGATGGTGATGGTTGCATCTATAGAAGCAATACTAAGCTTGCATTGATTTTTTCTTCCCAGTCACATCTGGATATGCTCAGGAGTTATCAAAATTGTGGGGTGGTGGGGATCAAACCTGGTCAGGTGCTGCAAGGTAAACACCAGCCCAGTATGCTACAGCTCTGGCCCAACTGCTTATGTCTTGGGCTGTGTTTTTACTTTCCTGATGGCACCTTAGGAACTAACGAGGTTTTTGTTTTGAGGATGTCCACTAGAACTAGCCTGTTTTTGGTCTCTATGCTCTTGTCCTAAGCAACTGCTAAACTGCTTCTGGTCTTCTTTATGAACTTATAAAGCTTAATTTATTATGGTTCTGAGCCACAGTCAGTGGTGTTCAGGGCTTACTCCTGGCTATGAGCTCAGGGATCACTCCTGGCGGGATGCAGAGCATCATGTGTGGTCTTGGGGATTGAACCTGGGTCAGTTGGATACAAGGCAAGTGCCCTACCCACTATCCTATTGCTCCAGTCCTGTCCACTCAGAGCTTAATCGTGCCACTTCACACCCTGAGCACACTTGTGTGTGTGTTCTGAGGAAGGGGTCCGCCTCTGATCTTTGGCATGGGGGCCTCTAGTGAGCCCAGCATTGTTTGTTCATGGGTCGTGGAGATTTAGGCCCTGCATGTGGATGTGATCTGCGGATGGCCAGACCCGGCCCCTTCCCTGCCATGACTGTCTCTCCTGTCACCAGTGACTCGCTGGCTGGGGCACTGAGCTCGGGAGAATGGACTCCAGCCCCTTTCTGGTTTCTTTTCTCACTTTTCCAAGACCTCCCTGCCTTCTGGTGCCTGGCATGGGAGGGCAGAGGCCAGGAAGCTGGCTGGGCACCCGCAGTGGCTGACCAGGGAGGAAATTGTCACCTGAGGGCCCAGCACACACACCTCCCCCTGCTGCCGCAGTTTCCCACATGCCCATCAGGACTGCCACCTGGGGCTGCAGCCCAGCAGGGGTGCGGCTCCTGGGGGGCTCAGCTCCCTGGGCCCAGAGAGATGGGACCTGAGTCAGGCACTGGGGAGCCTCAGCACTAAGCCTCCTGGGCTTCCACACTCAGACCCACTTGTGCTTCCTCACTGGTGACAGGGACAGCATGTCACTGGGGCCCATTCACAGCACAGCCTTTGAACAAACCTGCCAGAGTCGCTGGCACAACTCCCCGAGAAAAACAGGAGGGGGCAGGGAGGGAGTGCCTCTAGGACCTTTCCCAACAGGGCCTGTGCTGGGCTTCCCCCATCCCAGTGCCTCCAGCTAGCTTCTGGACTGGCTACCTGCTGCACTGTCTCTCCAGCCCCATCTTCTTTTTGGTAAAGAAGCAAAGCCAGTGGCTCTCAGGTTTTAGACTTGGCCGGGTAGGGATCAGTGGTGGAGCATAGGGCTGGCATGTGCGAGGCTGGGGTTCCATGGCAAACTCATGTGTTCTCCCATGCACAGTTCGGAGGAGTTTCTATCTTTTAAAAAATCAGTAATGAGACTGAACCTTCTCCAGTGCCACAAGGGGTCCTTGATCAGCCTCCTGAACCATCTGAGCATTTCTGCATTCAGAAGAAAATGTTCCATCTCCAAGTCAGAATGAAGCTGTAAGCTTAAATTTGCCCTATGTCACTGCTAAACCTATGGGTGTGACTATTACTGTAACTACAGAGGTCAGTAATTGTAGGATATCATTAGTTTGTCCTTTTTACCTTGCCACAATGAGTTTAGGTTTATCTGGTAATAGTCTCTAAACATTTTAAGACAACATTGGTATGTCCTGTTCCCCTTGCCATAAGGAGCTTAAGTTTATTGGGTCACACCCCTCAAAGTGCTCCCGAGTCACTTCCATTCCTTTGTCTATCTGTAACCACTTCTCTATGCTCCCTTCCACAGCCAGTTAATCAACTTTCCCCCCCCCCAATAAGACTGTTAATTTGTAAGTTCAGATCTTTCTAGGACACTGAATTTGTATTTTAAGTTAATATTGCCTTTCTCCTCTACTTGTGTTTTTTGAATAGTTTACTTTAAAGCAATGTCCTATTTGTATCGACAAAGAAAGACTGTTGTTAATATGCTTTATAACTTGGGATTTAATTGGCTTTGAATATTATTTATTCCTGGGCATCTGACTTAAGCCTCAGTTGCCCTTAGTTCCTAGCACCCCAAAGGCAGGGTCCCGACAAGGGACGAGATGGACCCAGGGCAAGTGGTGAGTTATGTGTTACCCTGGCATTGAGATGGGCCTGGCCAAAGTGCCTGATCTTTTACTATATGTTAAGAGCTTGGTCATGGACAAATGCTGTCATGATCCAAAAGTAATGATGAGACTAGGACCCTGCTAGGGATAGGAAAGACTAATCTGGCCTGAGCACTGTAGTATGAGATCGAGATGACTCCAGGAGAGCAATTCTATAAGCTTAATTCGTTTTTAGCTGTGTCCATACAAAATGATTGATATTATGAATGCTTATATGTTAGTTGGACAAGGAGAGGAGAAACACACCCATGGGATTCCCCTCTTGGGCGGGTGTCCTGCTGAAAGAGAATCTGTCCTAGAAGTAGCATCCCCCAAGGGAAAGAACTTTACCCCTATTGATTGTGACCACACCTATGTGTAAGCCACAAGCCCTCATGCTGGGGGATTTAACTAGGCTGTAAGAGTGGGCTGGGGGTCCCAGTGCCAGATCTGGAGACGCCAGATCCAGATCCAGAGGAGGAGAATGAAGCAGCATGGGGGAGGAAGAAGCAGGAGGAGAATCAGTGGAGAATGGAGATGGGAATGGAATAAACTGCAACTGAGAAAACCAGCCTGGTCCTCTTTCCTTCCTTCGCCTGCCTCATCATCACCATCAACCTCCCCGGGGAGGGGGAAAAGCAGCTAGAGAGTACCGAATGCGGGTGGAGGGAGAGATAGAGCGCCGCTGCTCTGTGCCCAGTGTGCAACCCCCCCTTTTTGTGTGTTTACACAACTGGCGTCCTTGGGCGGGCACGAACATCCAACTGGTGTGCAACTAAAGGTAAGAATAGCATTCAGTAGAACCCCACTCTAAAAAAGTTTAGGGGGAGAACAGGATTTTGTGGTTAAATACTAGTCATACGCCCCCACTAAGATGGGACAAAAACAGTGCCGCATGAAGCCCGTTCAAATACTTTCGAGGCAAACTAAACCTGGCAAGTTTTTTATTGAATTGATTAAGCATTTTGCAAAGAGAACTGGACAACCTGTTTCTCGGACCAATTCCGGTCCTGCATAAAAATTGTCTACAAATTTCATCCTTGGTTTCCAGATAAGGATACTTTGGAGCCTAAGGTTTGGGGAAAGATTAAGGATAATATCTTCAAGGAATTTAAAGAAGGGGCTAGAATCCCCAAACAATTCTGGGTAACTTGGGAAATTGTTAACTCCATTTTCAAGGCTTTGAAAGGTACCTCTGAGGAGGAGGATGTTAGATATACTATGGGAGACGTTCCTCAAGAGTTAAACAGAGAGGATCTTAAGTATAAGGATGAAGTAAAGAAAGTTTCTACTATGGAGAGAGCCTTACCCTCAGCTCCTCCCATACACAAGCCTAGAAAGAAGCCCAATGGTCAAATCTTGGCTACTCTCGTACCTAAGCCTCGAAAGCAGATCAAGGCGTTTCCAGTGCAAACATGTTCTCAGAGCAAAAATCTCTCTGCCACTCATGAGTTAACGTTCCCTACTGATGTTAAGCCAGAGAGACCACCACCTCCCTTGTGTGACTGCACTTCCAGTGAATCACAGGAAAGTGATGGGTCTGATGAGCCAGCTACCAGTTCCTCAGATTCTGAGTCCAAGAGCAGCATGGTAGAGAAGGCTTCTCACAGGAGCCGCTGCCCTTCAGCCAAGTGACCTCCAGGTAGCTCAGGACATTCTCCCAATAAAAGCTGACAACTGAGATCTTTCGACTGTAAATGGTCACTCCCACCCAGGCCCCATGAGCTCCGTCTCTTTTTTCCCATCCAGGTGGAGGAAAATCAGTCTCCATCTTAGGAAGGATTAAGAATGGACTCACTCAGTAATTTAAAAAGGCCTGTGCCTCATATGGACCTACACATCCATACTGTAAGGAGTATCTTACAGGCTGGAGTAAAAAGGCTCATTGGGTACCTCAAGCTTTTCATGTGGTTGCTAAGACTTGCTTAAGCCCTTCTCAGTATATGCAATGGATGATGTAGTTCAGTGGTGAGGCCAAGGTAAAACTATAGACCCAAGGCCATGCTGGACGAAAATTGTCAGGGACTAAATTGACTTATGAGATGTTAATAGGTGAAGGGAAATGGCACGACCCTAAAAAGCAAGTCACCTTGCCTCATGCTGTTTTTACTCATGTCCCTGACGTCGCCTTGTGGGCCTGGGAGAAGATTGATGCAGATGCTGAATTGAAGGGGAGCTATACTAAGATTATTCAGGGTGCCACAGAACCCTATGTGGACTTCACAGGGAGGTTGATGGAAGCCATAGGAAAGCAGGTGAAGGGTAAGGAAACTCAGGAGCTTTTGTCCAAACAATTGGCCTTTGAAAATGCTAATGAGGATTGCCAGGCCATGCTGTGCCCCATTAAGGAGGAGGAGGACATTATGGGGTACTTGAAGGCATGTGGGAATGTGGATTCTATCAAACACTAGGCACCTATAAATGCTGTTGAGGCCTATGCCATACAGAGGCAAGATCAGGGCAAATGTTTTAATTGTGGGAGTTCAGGCCACTTCTGTAAGGACTACAGGGGACCTCCAAACAGTGCCACTGTGAGAACACCAGCTGGACCTCGTCCACGATGGCGAAAGGGACACCACTGGGTCAGAGATTGTCCCCCCCATCTTGGCCTGGCTGGTGACCCCTATTCGGGAAACTTGCAGTGGGGCCAGCCCCAGGCCCCGCAAAATCAGGGGACATTCCGAGCTGCATCCCTTCTCCCCTACGTGGAGCTTCAGAGCTCCAGTCAGTAGATTCGCTTCAACCGGCCACGGCAGGGAGCGCTGCCTTGGATATTCCCTGTCCTGGTACAGTTACCATTTCTCCCACCCAGAGTCCCTACAGATTAAATTCTGGTGTACAGGGACAAGATTTGAGCCCTGGGGTAGAAAGGGAGCTTGTTCAAGTGAACCTTAGAAGCAGCACATCAGGTTTTCACGGTTGTCTGGAGGATTCCCTGACAGTGCAGGTAAAGGCGCCTCTGATCCCTGACTCCATTCCTCATGGAGCATCTAGAGGCTCACTGACAAGTGAGCCTTCAGGGAACAAGAAGCAATCCTGCATATGGGATATGTGGAGCTGAGTTCTGTACTTGATGGGCATCAGATTTTGAGCCAGGTTTTGAGACAGGACAAAGACTATACTTTCCTCATATGAAAGCACTGACCTCATGGCAGGTGGGGAATCTTTAGTCCTACAGGAAGTGCAGACTCAAGGACTACAGAAAAGCTTTTCTACTATGGAGCAAGAATCATCCCAGCCTAAAGAGAACCTTCATGATTATATCATAACCACTCAAGGGGATCTGCTCCACCCTCTCGCTGGAACTGGGTCCCTGTCATCCAAGTTTTATCAACACCTAAAATTTCCAAAAGTTATCAGTTGCTATCTCACACCTTAAAGAGGTATCAGGCTCATCATAAGAAATCTCAAAGTAACAAGTCTGGTTTATCTTCTGAAACCCAGAAGGATGTCGTGCTTAAGATTCCTGATTTACTGAAGAAACTATGAAATGATTCCCTCATCATTTCAGAGGGAGTTAAGGATTCATTTTTTAGACTCAGCAAGGCACCTCTCCTAAGGCTCCAGACTCTCCAACTCAGACTCACAAAGCATTCCCAATCCAGACTCTGGAGAATCAGAGGATGACAGTTTCACCAGGTCCCCCTCACGCTTCACCTTCACACATCCCCAGTGTCGTGATTGAACCTGCCAACGAGGTTGTTGCCGTAACAGTACACCCCAGTACAGTAAGTAGCAGGGCATTCTCCGAGTGGGCAGCAGGCTACAACGCACTCAGCCCCCCTTTATAATATGGAAGCTTTAACCCCTAATGAGGCCCCTGCACTCTTACCCAATAAGGGAATCACAAATCAAAATCTAAGGCTCTCTCTTTTTTTTTTTTTTTTTGCTTTTTGGGTCACACCCAGCGATGCACAGGGGTTACTCCTGGTTCATGAACTCAGGAATTACTATTATTCCTGGCGGTTCTCAGGGGACCATATGGGATGCTGGGAATTGAAACTGGTTCTGCCACGTGCAAGGCAAACGCTCCAGCCCCCTCGCCAACCAAAATTCTATCCCCAGCATCCCTTTTGTCCCACCAGGAGTGATTTCTGAGTGCAGAGCCAGGAGTAACCCCTGATCATTGCTGGGTGTGGACCCCCAAAACTAATGCATAAAAATAATTGTTCTTTTTCTTTCAGCTCACAAATGAAGTTCCAGGATATGGCTATCATGATGGCTATCATGATGCCAAAGTAATCGTGGCAATATCTGTGATTGTAGTCATGATGATATTGATTATAATTATCTGTCTCATTGAGGTAAGAACAATTTATTCAGACTTCCAAGATTTTTTTTCTTTTTGGGTCACACCCGGCAATGCACAGGGGTTACTCCTGGGTCTGCACTCAGGAATTACTCCTGGCGGTTCTCAGGGGACCATATGGGATGCTGGGAATCGAACCTGGGTCGGCCGGTTCCATTAAGGTAAACGCCCTACCCGCTGTCTATCGTTCTAGCCCCAAGACTTCCAAGATTCAATCTGTCTTTATAATCGATTCAAGGGCTACAAATGGAAAAGGAATGCCCCTTTTCCTCCTACTGAGGCTCGATTTTCCTCTTCAGTCTTGAGGTGTGCTTGTTTCTCATATTGCAAAGATGACCCCAGGGCTAGTCGAAGGAACCTGACTCCCTGGACATGCCTGTGGAAGTGAAACCAAAATAACAAGCTCTTAGATAATTTTGAAAAGTTAAGATAAGAAAGCTGGAGCTGAAACAAAAAGCAGTCTTCCTGTGTGCAATCTGGGGACTACACCCTGCGATGTTCAGGGCCTGCCCCCAGCTCAGTGCGGAGGGGGGAGGGGGTGTCACTTCTGGTGGTGCTCAGGGGGCCTTGCAGAGCTAGGGATCCAGCCTGGCCCTTGTGCATGCAAAGCATGCACTCTGACCATTCAGCGCTCTCTCTGTTCTCAACATAGACTTTTTTTTTAATTCAAAAGAGATTCTGGGGATCAAACCCGAGTCAGCCACATGCCAGGCAAACACTCTATCCCCTGTACTATTGTTCTGGCCCCATGTTTTTTATGTATAGTTCCCTCACCTCTGCATCACAAAAACATCCAAAACCTTGACCAATGTCCCTATGTCAGGACCTCAAAATATTTGGGGGCTTGAGATAGTACAATGGATAGGGCATTTGCCTTGCATGTGGCTGACCAGGGTTAGAAGCCTGGCACTCGGTATGGTTCCCCAAACCTGCTGGGAGTGATGTCTGAGCGCAAAGCCAAGAATAAGACCTGAACCCCCCGGTTCCTCAAGCCCCATATTGGGTTCATTTAGACTGTAACAGAGATAGTTCGGGTGTTAAGGCACTTGCTTTGCATGCTGCAGCCAACCTCAAGTCAATCCCCAGCACCACGTATGGTCCCCAGGCACAACAAGGAGTTGCTCCTGAGCACTGAGCCAGGTACTTGAAACTGGAAATATTAAAGAATGCCTTCCAAGGCTCTCAAACTTTTGGCAATCATCAGAATGACCCAAAGAACTTGCTGAAACACAAACTATTGGGATCTAACTGAATTTCAATACTTTGTTCAATACATTAAGTTTGAGGTGAGCAGGGTATTTCACACTTTTCAAAAGTTCCCAGGAGATGGTGATGTGCTAGCACAGGAATCACAGACTAAGAACCAATCTGAAGTTAACGATTCTCCCCCTTCTAAGCAGTGCTCGGGGCGGTGTTGGGGCACTCCCAGCAATGCTTCTCTAAGCATGTTCGGGACGGAGGATATAGAACTGTTGGTGGGTGCCGTGTCGATTGCACTGGGGCACCATGGATGGAGCGGGTGTTCTCTCTCTGCCTACTCCGAATGAACCCCTGCGGTCACAGACTTTTAGAAGAAAAGCACAGGTACACGGAACCAGAGACTGAAGCCTCCAGGCCACAGGGGGCGGGGACTGGCTGGTCCTTCCTGTCTCCCGCCCTTCGGGGTCCTGGCTCTCAGGCCCACAAACTGCCTCCGGGAGCCACTTAAGAACACTAATGGCCTTGATCCAGAGACTCACAAATGAATCTTGGAATGGATTAGCTCACTTCAGAGGTGTCTGCGGACCCCAATCATTTCCAAATTTAGAATTCCAGGAGCACACAGCTGCTTGCACGGCCATGCGACATGTCATGATATTCAGAAAAAGCAATAGAAAATAGTCTAGCATCTGCCTGTGGCAAGCAGGCTTAAGTAGTGGTGGGAAAATTTGAAATAAGGATGGTGGGAAGATGTAATGGTGGTGGGATTGGTGTGGAAATACTGAATGTAATCAATTCATGTGAACAACCTTATGAAAGAAAAATTAGAAAAAAAAACTGTTGGGGGCGTGCAGTGCTAAGGATCACACCTGGTGGGGGTGCTCAGGGACCACATGTGGCACCTCTAACTGCTGAGCGATCTACCTGGCCCCAGTTAATGGTTTTTATTTCTTTTATTTACTCTTTTGCTTTTTATATGGTCCCCTGAGCACTGCCAGGAGTGATTCCTGAGTACAGACCCAGGAATAACCCCTGAACATCACCAGGTGTGACCCAAAAAAGGAAAAAAAAAATCATTAAAGTCAGCACTCCGTAAGCATGTGGCCCAAACTGTGTCAGTGTCACTGTCATGTCACTCTCATCCCGTTGCTCATCAATTTGCTCAAACGGGCACCAGTAATGTCTCTTGATTGTGAGACTTATTTGCTACTGTTTTTGGCAAATCCAACACGCCACGGGTAGCTTGCCAGGCTCTGCCATGTGGGCTTGATACTCTCGGTAGCTTGCCGGGCTCTCCGAGAGGGGCGGAGGAATCGAACAAGGGTCCGCCGTGTGAAAGACGAACGGCCTACCGCTGTGCTATCGCTCCAGCCCATAGGATAATAAGTAAATCAAAAAGGAAAGCATGTGGGGATGGAGCGATAGCACAGAGGGTAGGGCGTTTGCCTTGCACACGGCCGACCTGGGTTCAATCCCTGGCATCCCATATGGTCCCCCAAGCACTGCCAGGAGTAATTCCTGAGTGCAGAACCAGGAGTAACCCCTGAGCATCGCTGGGTGTGACCCAAAAAGAAAAAAAAAAAAAAAGGAAAGCATGAGTGTGCAAAGGAAGTGGGGTGGATAAAGGGAGAGCCTCAGGTTGTTAATTAGTGTAGGAATATTGACTCTAGAGGGGGCTTTGGAGTTAACATTGATATTGCCTTAAACTGTTATTAATGGTTTTACAAATCATGTTTAACTTTTTTTCACCAGTAATTATTGAATTGGCTCTAATTACCTGAGAACTATATTAAGTTATTATTTTTACTGTTTTAAAAGGTACACTACTGTGGTCTTTAAGGGAGAATTAAGGAAATTGAAGGCAGTTTTTTATTGACCATGAATGAGGGAAAAGTGCAAATATAAACCTGTGTAGCACTACCACAAGCATACAAACATATTTTCTTTCAGTGTTAGATGTATTTCTGTGTTTGATAAATACAAGGTCGGCAGATTTTTCAACTAAAAACTTGGATTTGCTTAGATTGTACACCAAAGAACAAAAGAGTACCTTTATAGCATGAAAGGTATCATGTCTTCTCATCAGTGACTCTTTTAATGATCATCTTCCTAGTTATAATTACTAATTGCTAAAACATGGAGTATTAATCTCTTCTCCGTTTGTTTTCAGGAAGCAGTAACTATACATATGTCATTTCCTCTTTGCCTTGAAAAAACAGTTTAGGTCTGATTAGAATATAGTTTTATTTTTTGTGACCGGAGCAATAGTACAGCGGGTAGGACGTTTGCCTTGCACACAGCTGACCCGGGTTCGATTCCTCTGTCCCTCCTGGAGAGCCCAGCAAGCTACCAACAGTATCCTGCCTGCACGGCACAGCCTGGCAAGCTACCCGTGGTGTATTCAATATGCCAAAAACAGTAACAACGAGCCTCACAAAGGAGACCTTACTGGTGCCCACTCAAGCAAATCAGTGAACAACGGGATGACGGTGCTACAGTGCAATTCAAAAGAATGTCAGTGGTTTGATGTACTCACCACTCACTGACATTCTTCTACTCATTGATTACTTTCCTTGTTGACTGGAAGGATCAAAAATGTAGAGTCTCCACCCTCCTGGGATGAAAGATAAAGGTGTTATCTTGCTGATCCAGTGCAGTAGCTCTCTTTACGGTTAAGCACCATCTCAGTAGATGAAGTTAAAACACTGCAGCTAAGACTGGGGAGATAGCTCCCTCCCAGGGCAAGTTTCATGCTTTGCGTGAGGGAGACCTGGGTTTGATCCTCACCCCTAGAGCCACCAGGGCCACCAAGAGCTACTCCTAAACAGCAAATAAAATTGTTCCTGCTATTGCTGGGTGGCTCCCAAACCAAACATACCCGCACTGCAGCCTGACCCCCGCTGGGCTATTCTGTCATGGCAGGTGAGCGGTAGTTACTCCAGGAGCTCGCCCACATCTGTCTTCTGTTCAAGTACACACCACTGACTTTTCCCAGCAGGCACATTAAAAAAGTGCTTTAAGGGCCAAGAAGATGAATCAAAAGACTAAAACTTCAACTCACCTTGCAAGTGGGAAGCCCAGGTGCTAGCCATAGCACTACCTGGTCCCTGAGCACCACCCCAGAAGTAGCCCTCCCGCAAGCACCAACTGCCAGGGACAGCCTCAAAAAATAAACAACAGCAAAATGTGATTGAAGGGGTTCGGGATCTAGGTTAGCGGTATTGCACTTGTCTTGCGTGTGTGAGGCCCTGGGTTCAATCCCTGGCACGACCACAAAAACCAACAAAGAATAGAGGGGCTGGAGCGATAGAACAGCGGGTAGGGCGTTTGCCTTGCACGCGGCCGACCCGGGTTCTAATCCCAGCATCACATATGGTCCCCTGAGCACCGCCAGGAGTAATTCCTGAGTGAAGAGCCAGGAGTAACCCCTGTGCATCACCAGGTGTGACCCAAAAACCAAAAAAAAACAACAACATAGAATTAGAATAAATTAGAAGTGACGGTGCTGAGGAAGAGCTCTCTGAGCCTTTGATATGTGTAGCTAAGTCTACACATATCAAAGCTGCTCCTTTGTGACATCACCAGAAAGCAGCACTGATTTATGCCAACCACAGTACAAGGAGTTTCCTATATGTTGTCTGGTTTAATCCTCGCAGTCCTCTAAGGGCAGCATTAGCATCCCTCCATTCTTGCTGTTCTTGTCATGCTGGCTACCCAGCCCACGTCTCCTGCATGCAAGGCAGGCATTCTCCCACTGAGCTACCTCCCCAGCCCCATCATCCCACTTTCAAACATGAGGGTCACATGCAAAGCAGCCCGTGCTCCTTATTCCACTGTTCCATTTTATCTCCTTAAGGACAAAAACACGGAAATGTTTAAAGTATTGAAAGTTCAGTCGAAGTCGCTCTAACAGTTGACATATCGATTTACTTATTTATTGGGGGCCACAGCCATCTGTGCTCAGGGCTTATTCCTGGCTCTGTTCTCAGGGATCACTCCCAATGGGGGCTGAGGGAATCTGGGGTCCTGGGATTGAATCTGGGTCAGTCACGTTCAAGGCAAGTGCCCCACCCACAGTGTGATATCTATAGCCCCAGGAATCAACATATCTCCTAGAAACTTTATTGGTTTTGGTTTGTTTGGGGAGGAGTCATTGGAAATGCAGCCAAGTTTTGTCTCCCGTAAGACTCAACTCTGCGTGCTGCATTGATGAGGACTCCTCACGGGGGATAATAGCGGCGATGGGAAAGGCAACAGACTGGTTCTTGGCATTGTTTAGAACACACTGTTAAAAGGATGTTTCTGTGTTTGGGTCTTGGCAGATACTTTTAGTTTCCTACTGCATAGTTTTTTATCCGGATTAATGTGCTGAATTTCTCTAAAACAGTCACTAATCTGTATTCCTAACTGTGCCCCTTAAGTCATGGCCAGGGACCACTGAACAAGAGAGAACTCCTATTCTTAAAAAGTGATGTCAGTGGGTAGGTACAGCAAAAGCAATGGAATTAATAAGGTTGTATAGAGATTGGTCACCGCGATAATCATGACTTTTTTTTTCAAAACAGATATACGGTCAGAGAAGAATAAAAACTAAAAATGGAAGATCCAGGTAAATATTAGTCTGACAACCTTTCATTTATACTGGAGTGTCCTCCCGCCGGTGCTTGGGGACCCTGGAGCCCTTCCGTGTGCTACTTGGCCCTGTGACCTGGGCCTGAGTTCAGTGTTAGTGTCTTAGGGCCCCACATGGCCAGGCTGCTCAGTCCCCCATGTGGGGTGGCTCTGCTCTCAGGGATCACAGCCCATCTGTGCTCGGGGAGGCCATACGGTCCCATCGTTTACTCTGGTTCAGCACCTGGGATAAAGCAGCTAGGAGATATAGAATCAGTTCCCCCCCAACCCAAACTTCCGGTAAAAGGTGCCTGAGAGACTAAATTCAGAGGCGACCAGTGGAAACGCTTCTGGACAGACTAGTGCTTTCTCTCAGTGTGGTGGGCAGTTTGTTCTTTGCACACAGCATCTGCTGGGGCCACAGTGGTGAGCAGAACTAAATATCCTGCCTGTTTTCCAAGCCAGGCTACATATCAAGGTCTCTCAAGAGACAATGGGGTCCCTTTGGATGGACCCAACAAATGTCTGAAAACCGCCACAGGTATGCATGGAATCTCTCTCAAGGTGTCAGGTCATAGTGGTTGGACTCATCATGGCTCCAGACCGAGGTACCCATGTTGTTGTCCTAACAAGACCAGAGAACTCCATCCTAGGAAGCAAGGGAAATGGGTAAATGATGAATGATGTGTGTCTGTGTTTTCCTCCAAGAACCTCTGGAAGTTCAAATAGAAGAAATGCAGTGGAACACCAGGGGCAGTTCAGCATGGGAGGAGGGGGCACTGAGGCAGGACAGGAGTGGACCGGGGTGCAGAATCATGAGCTCCCCTTGCCTTTTCCAGGGGGGCTTCATCTGGCGAAGGTGGCCTCTGTGCGTGAGAGACACATATCGGCCACTCAGTGTCACACATAAGAAAAGCAAAAAACTGCATGACAAGGATTCCTCTTAATAGGACATAATTTTCAGCCGAAATACAGGGTGAACAATGGGGACAGTTCCAATACCTGCCTGAAATCAGGAAGTGACGCAGAGGGGGCAGGTCCCTTGTGAGAGCTGACTGTATTCTTCTTGTTCCAGGGAGCTCAAGGAGTTTATGGTAACCAAAACAGAAGCATTGACTCCTGAGGAGAAAGCAACCAAGAACACCAAGGCAGCCAAGAAGATCCAGGGAGCACAGGAACCTCAGCGCCCCCCAACACTTGTCCCCCTGGCACGACAGACAAGCAAGTCTCTACTTGGCACCCCAACAGCACAGACTCCCCAGTCAGGACTGTCCATCAAGGCTCCACAGGCCCCCCATGCACTCGAGCACAGGAGATCTCCTCATCACAGGAGATCTCAACTCAGACTGAGGAACTATAGGACTCCTCAAAGGGAGCATCTAATAGCAATGCACTGGGACTGCGAACTGGGCTACAACTCTGTGCTGCCCGGGGGTGGATTTTTTCCTCCCCACCTTGTCTTCCTGCACGGAAAATGGCGGCTTGGCGGCACCCACTTGGCAGGCACCGTCTTCTAAGACTCCAAACCCAGAGGTATTCGATTTTTACACTTGGGGCTCCCAGGGACTCATGGGAAGGGGGCGTAACTGGCACGACCTTGGCCCAGATAAATCCCGAGCTGCTGAGAATGAAGCGGACCCTCTGCGCCTGAAGACTTTGATTCCAGACTTCTTATAGCAATGCACTGGGACTGTGAGCTGGGCTATGCAATTTCTGGCAGAATTTTCTCTGGACCTTATACAGAAATCCAAAGCCGCGCGGACGCTGCTGCAGTTCCAATACCGCATGGTATTGGAACTGTCCCCATTGTTTACCCTGTATTTCGGCTGCTGCGTCCGCGCGAATTAACATTTATAATTGTCAGCAATGTGAAATGGTTCCTTTTGAACAGGTCTGACTTGGGGGGCGGGGGAACTCCAAATAATAACAGTAAGTTTTTGTTGAAATATTGAAGGTTATTAATGTAGCAGCCACCTCTCTGGACTGTGAACTAAGCAAAAGCCCCACGCTGGCCGACGCGGCATGGCGTACACCATACTATGAGGCGCGGGAAGGGGGATGAGGGGGAAAAAAAAAAGGGAAAAAGGAAAAAAAAAGAGTTATGTACTGGTAGCAGTGGGGCTACATATCTCATCATTTCCAGCAATGGAAAACTAATTATCAAATGCTTCCTTGGTAGTAGGTAGGTCTCTCTTGGGTGGAAACTCCAACAACTATAGTGAGTTTTGTGTTGAATTATGGAATGTAATCAAGGTAAAGAGAAAATGGAGTGAAATTCATTAGTTATACAGTAGGGGGTAGGGGGTGGGGGCGGGGGGTATACTGGGGTTTTTGGTGGTGGAATATGGGCACTGGTGAAGGGATGGGTGTTTGAATATTGTATAACTGAGACATAAACCTGAGAACTTTGTAACTTTCCACATGGTGATATAATAAAGAGTTAAAAAAAAATAAGTTCTTTACATGCTTTACATGCTTGGAATTTGAAACCTCATAAAAACCCTTTGACTTTAAAAACCCTTTGATGAGTAAGGAGAGGCTGCTAAAATCTCAGGGCTGGGACGAGTGGAGACGTTACTGGCGCCTGCCCAAGTAAATCAATGAACAACAGGATGACAGTGATACAGTGATACAGTAAAGAGCTTCTCAGCAATTCCTATAAAATACTTATTTTATCATTTAAAAATGAATATATGAGTAAGTCCAGCAATGGACTTGGGAATTAAAGCCAAAAAAAGAGGTCAACAGGGATATCTGCCAGAAGTTGCATCGTTGCCAACTTGTACTTCTCAGTTACATTATATTCCACATATGAGTGAAATCTTTCTCATATGATGTATCAACAGATTTTATTGTGAGTCGGGATCAGCCTCTGCCTCTGACATTGCCCAAAGTGAAATCTGAGGCTCAGAGGGTTAGCACAACTTCACCACCCTAGCATGCAACCCCAGCCAACTCCCTGATTCCCCCAGAAAAGCTGCGACTTTTGGCACTGCAACAGATTGTCCAGATCTGTATTCAACTCCCTCTGAAATGATGAGGGAGTCATTTCATACTTTCTTCAGTCAATCAGGAAGTCTCAACATAGTCTGAAAGACTTCAGTCTTCTCAAAGTCAGCAGGAGGGCCCAGTTAAGAATCCAAGCCCACAGTGGGGTACCAAAGTGCAAAAAGTGTAGATCTGTCTACAGAGTTAACTATGGATCCTGTTGCTAAATCTGTACATCAGAATGTCACACCTCACCTCTAGGTCTGGGGGAAGCTCAGTAACCAGTGTTATCTAAAATGACAGTTTCTCCAGGTATGGGGCCACCACAGAAATTGGCCCTTTTCCAGTCCATGAGGAAGACTGATCACCCTGCAATCAGCCTTGAAAAGATTGAAGCTACGTTAGGTCAACAAGAGACCATTGCTCTGACTCCAGATCTTCCTGAGGTGGACACTTACACAGTCTCTCAGGAGATCCCAAATAACTCACTAGAGCACCCTGAGATTAAACCATTTGCTCAGGATCCAGTCTCAGCTCATCCTCTAACGACTACTGCAACAACCAGATCTGTAACCCAGAAAGAGACCCCACCTCAACATTCAGTCTCTCAGGAGGACTTGACTACAGATGAGCCTTCAAATGATTCTCAAATATTTTTATCCCAACAAGAAAACGCAGCTCAGTCTACAGAGCACCCTGAGATGGCAGCATCACAGTCTGTTCCCCAAGAGAGCCAAGCGCAATCTCCAGGCTCCCAGGAGAACCCAACTCTGTTTCCTGGATCTCCCCATGAGGATGAATATCTCCATCTCTGGAGGTCCTGGCTTCATTTCCAGGCCTCTCTGAGAACATGGAATTTTCTGGCAGGCAAATTTTATCTTCCAACAATTTCAGAAAAACAGATGTTTCAGAGTGAGAAGGTAGTTCTACATTTGGGACAGACTCAAACTCAGCTTTCACCAGACAAGGAACCTGCTGAGGAAATGGACATTTCTTCACCTGTGCAGGAGACCCTCACTCAGCTTTCAGAGCTACCAACTGATATCGTTTTGGCTCAGGCTCCAGAGCATCTGGAACGAACAGTTTCAGCATCAACTCAATATCCATCCTCAGCCCATGTCACGACTATCACGGCAGAACCAAGTAGGGAGAGCAAAGGTTCTGTGACCCTGAAGAAGACTACCACTCCTACAGAGCACACTGTGACAAAACCGTCAGGGCATGTGCAGACTCATTCAATCTGGCTCAACTAAAGTTTCAGCTCTACTCAGTCTGGGGTTTCAAATCAACATTTGACTGTAACCCCAGAACACACTGTGAAGACTAGACCCTCGACAACCCTGACAAGTACCAGTGCTACAGAACACTCAAATGAGACACTAACAGGGCAGGTCGGCCCAGGGCTGGGCCAAAGACAATGAAAACCGTATATTTTCCCCTCAGCCTTCTGCTATGTGCTTTCTCCAAGAGGAATGTGCGGGCTCCTGAGCTACGACCATATAAGGATATAATCTAAACAGATAGCCTCCCAGACCCAGGCTCAGCCCTCGGACCCGTGCGGGTGCTCATGCAATTGTGACCTGTAAATCTATAGGCTGGACAAGCAGATGGGCCTAATGGGATTGGAGGGAGAGGCATGTCAAATTATGAACTTTTTTTTTTTCTTTTTGGGTCAAACCCGGCGATGCCCAGGGGTTACTCCTGGCTCATGCACTCAGGAATTACTCCTGGCGGTGCTCAGGGGACCATATGGGATGCTGGGATTCGAACCCGAGTCGGCCGCGTGCAAGGCAAACGTCCTACCCGCTGTGCTATCACTCCAGCCCCTTTTTTTCAAATTATGAACTTATTGGCCAGGGAATGCGCGGGGGTTCACACTCTCGCAGAAACGGCCAACATGGGCCTAACGAAGTTACCCCTGCACCCTGGGTTGGGGCCGTGCCTGGCACATGGGACCTGCGTGTCGCTGTGTGCAAGTGCACGACCCTGGCTAGCCAGCTTCATAAACTACCCGCTTGCTAATTGCATTCCTGTGTGGTCCTTATCGGCGGTCAGAGATCCAGAACCTTGCCCTAACAACACATATCACAACGTCTCTGAGTCCTCATTCAAACCTGAGTAAAGTCACGTGTTTACCTGCAAACAAGGATGTTACTGTCACTAAAGGCAGTTCAGTTACATCTCCAACCATGAAAGAAACTCCTGCTCAGTCGGCAAAGGCCCCAAGGAAAGCGGAGGTAACAGTTTCAGCAAGTATCACTCCGACAACCCCACACTGGGATTGCCGTCAGAACAGTGTCAGCATCAGCACACAGATCTGGGTGAGCACACATCTGTATCTTTGGACAAAACTCCACAACCAGAAACATCAAGGACAGCTCATTCTTCCTCGTCTCACTCTTCTGCCCTGCACTGTGTACGATCTACTTCAGAAAAGGCAGATGCAGATTTCCCTGAGCAACTGGAACAGAATGTACCCATGATCTTCAACATATGTGAGCTCTGTATCTGCGCAGAGGATACCCTCTCCTGCACCGGTCTCGTTCCAGAGAAGAGGCTCCGTAGAGTGCCTGTGCCAAGGCCCAACATCAACAGCACCTTCACTATACTGTAAGAATCACCTTTCCTCTCATCTCTGCATTCTGCCTATTGACGTAGCAAGCCTTTGCTTCAGTGTCTTCCTGTATCTGCCTCACTCCCCCTGCCCAACTGAAATGATTCTCATTTCTCATTGAGCCCAATGTTCAAGGCTTGGCTACACCCGTACCCATGCCTTGAAAGCAGCTCAAGGCATTTCCAGTGCAAACACGTTCTCAGAGCAAAAATCTCTCTGCCACTCATGAGTTAACGTTCCCTACTGATGTTAAGCCAGAGAGACCACCACCTCCCTGGTGTGACTGCACTTCCAGTGAATCAGAAGAAAGTGATGGGTATGATGAGCCAGCTACCAGTTTGCTCAGATTCTGAGTCTGAGAGCCTGAGAGCGGCATGGTACGCAAGGCATTTCACAGGAGCCACCGCCCTTCAACCAAGCGACCTCCCAGTAGCTCGGGACATGCTCCCGATAGAAGCTTACAGTTGAGACCTCTCGACCGTAAATGGTCAATCCCACCCAGGCCCCATGAGCTCCGTCTCTCTTTTTTCCCATCCAGGTGGAGGAAAATCAGTCTCCATCTTAGGAAGGGTTAAGAATGGACTCACTCAGTAATTTAAAAAAGGCCTGTGCCTCATATGGACCTACACATCCATACTGTAAGGAGTATCTTTACAGGCTGGAGTAAAAAGGCTCATTGGGTACCTCAAGCTTTTCATGTGGTTGCTAAGACTTGCTTAAGCCCTTCTCAGTATATGCAATGGAGGATGTAGTTCAGTGGTGAGGCCAAGGTAAAACTATAGACCCAAGGCCATGCTGGACGAAAATTGTCAGGGACTAAATTGATTTATGAGATGTTAATAGGTGAAGGGAAATGGCACGACCCTAAAGCAAGTCACCTTGCCTCCTGCTGTTTTTACTCATGTCCGTGACGCCACCTTGTGAGCCTGGGAGAAGATTGATGCAGATGCTGAATTGAAGGGGAGCTATACTAAGATTATTCAGGGTGCCACAGAACCCTATGAGGACTTCACAGGGAGGTTGATGGAAGCCATAGGAAAGCAGGTGAAGGGTAAGGAAACTCAGGAGCTTTTGTCCAAACAATTGGCCTTTGAAAATGCTAATGAGGATTGCCAGGCCATGCGGTGCCCCATTAAGGAAGAGGAGGACATTATGGGGTACTTGAAGGCATGTGGGAATGTGGGTTCTATCAAACACTAGGCACCTATGAATGCTGTTGAGGCCTATGCCATACAGAGGCAAGATCAGGGCAAATGTTTTAATTGTGGGGATCAGGCCACTTCCGTAAGTACTGCAGGGAACCTCCAAACAGTGCCACTGTGAGAACACCAGCTGGACCTCGTCCATGATGACATAGGGAAACCATTGGGCCAGAGATTGTCCCTCCCATCTTAGCAAGGCTGGTGACCCCTATTCTGAAAACTTGCAGTGGGGCCAGCCCCTGGCCCTGCAAAATCAGGGGACATTCCCAGCTGCATCCCTTCTCCCCTACGTGGAGCTTCAGAGCTCCAGTCAGTAGATTCGCTTCAACCGGCCACGGCAGGGAGCACTGCCTTGGATATTCCCTGCCCTGATACAGTTACCATTTCTCCCACCCAGAGTCCCTACAGATTAATTTCTGGTGTACAGAGACAAGATTTGAGCCCTGGGGTAGAAAGGGATCTTGTTCAAGTGAACCTTAGAAGCAGCAAACCTTAGGTTGTCTGGAGGATTCCCTGACAGTGCAGGTAAAGGCGCCTCTGATCCCTGACTCCATTCCTCATGGAGCATCTAGAGGCTCACCGACAAGTGAGCCGTGAGCCTTCAGGGAACAAGAAGCTATCCCGCATATGGGATATGTGGAGCTGAGTTCTGTACCTGATGGGCATCAGGTTTTGAGCCAGGTTTTGAGCCAGGACAAAGACTATACTTTCATCATATGAAAGCACTGACCTCATGGCAGGTGGGGAATCTTTAGTCCTACAGGAAGTGCAGACTCAAGGACTACAGAAAAGCTTTTCTACTATGGAGCAAGAATCGTCACAGCCTAAAGAGAACCTTCATGATTATGTCATAACCACTCAAGGGGATCTGCTCCACCCTCTCTCTGGAACTGGGTCCCTGTCATCCAAGTTTTCTTTATCAACACCTTTATCAACACATCCATATTATCCTTATCAACATCTAAAATTTCCAAAAGTTATCAGTTGCTATGTCAGACTGCAAAGAGGTATCAGGCTCATCATAAGAAATCTCAAAGTAACAAGTCTGGTTTATCTTCTGAAACCCAGTAGGATGTCGTGCTTAAGATTCCTGATTTACTGAAGAAAGTATGAAATGATTCCCTCATCATTTCAGAGGGAGTTGAGGATTCATTTTTTAGACTCAGCAAGGCACCTCTCCTAAGGCTCCAGACTCTCCAACTCAGACTCACAAAGCATTCCCAATCCAGACTCTGGAGAATCAGAGGATGACAGTTTCACCAGGTCCCCCTCACGCTTCACCTTCACACATCCCCAGTGTCGTGATTGAACCTGCCAACGTGGTTGTTGCCGTAACAGTACACCCCAGTACAGTAGCAGGGCATTCTCCGAGTGGGCAGCAGGCTACAATGCATTCAGCCCCCCTTTATAATATGGAACCTTTAACCTCAAATGAGGCCCCCATCCCCTTACCCACGAAGGGAACCACAAATCAATCTCTAGGGCTCTCTAATGAAATGATGTGTCAACAGATTCTATTGTGAGTTGGGATCAACCTCTGCCTCTGACATTGCCCAAAGTTAAATCTGAGGCTCTGAGGGTTAGCACAACTTCACCACCCCAACATGCGACCCCAGCCAAATCCCTGGTTTCCCCAGGAAAGTTGGGACTTTTGGCACTGTAACAAGATAATCCAACTCCCTCTCAAATGATGATACTTTCTTCAGTCAATCTGGAAGTCCGAACACAGTCTGAAGGACTTCACTACTCTCAAAGTCAACAGGAGGGCCAACTTAAGTATCCAAAGCCCACAGTGGGGTTCCAAAGTGCACAACCAGATCTGTCTACAGAGTTAAATATGGATCTTGTAGCTAAATCAATATATCGGAATGTCACAGCCTCTCCTCTAGGTCTGGGTGAAGCTCAGGAACCAGCTCAGACTACAGCTGAGAAGATAGAATCATACTCTGTTCCCCAAAAGAGCCAAGTGCAATCTCCAGGCTCCCAGGAGAACCCAACTCAAATGAGACACCTATCACACTGTCTGAGTCCTCATTCAAACCTGAGTAAAGTCACATATCCACCTACAAACAAGGATGTTACTGTCACTAAAGGCAGTTCAGTTACATCTACAACTTGCAAGAGACTCCAACTCAGCCTGCAAAGGCCCCAAAGAAAGCGGAGGTAACAGTTTCAACAAGTACCACTCTGACAACCCCTACACAGGGATTGCCATCAGAACAGCGTCAGCAGCAGCACACAGATCTTGGTGAACACACATCTGTATCTTTGGACAAAACTCCACAACCAGAAACATCAAGGACAGCTCATTCTTCCCCGACTCACTCTTCAGCCCTGCCTTCTGTACAATCTACTTCAGAAAAGGCACATGTAGATTTCCCTGAGCAACTGGAACAGAATGTACCCATGATCTTCAACATATGTGAGCTCTATATTGCACAGAAGATATCCTCTCCTGTGCTGGTCTCAGTCCAGAGAAGAGGCTCCGTAGAGTGCCTGTGCCAGGGCCCAATATCAACAGCACCTTCACTATACTGTAAGAATCACTATTCTGTAAGAAAGATGTTTTTATTTTTATTTTTGTCACATGTATTAGTACAGCACACTGGCTTGTGAATGTGGGCAGATAGGTCTGTTATATAGATATTTAGAAATGGATTTTCTGGGCTGAAGAGTATGTAGTTAAGAACATTTAATTGACCTCAAAATATTTGTGTTAGTTTAACTGTTCATGAAAGCATTGATTCTCCATGCCCATCCACCTCTGGGCATTCTTCATTTGGGGACTCGTCTGATGACTGTACAAAAGGGATCCAGTCCATATTTTAATTTTTCTGGTTTTTTAAAATTTTTTTTTATTGAGTCACAGTGAGGGTACAGTTACAGATTCACACCTTTTCGTGCTTGTTTTTCCCTCATGCAGTATTCGGGAGCCCATCCCTCTACCAGTGTCCATTCTCCACCACCAATGAACCCAGTATCCCTCCCCCCCCACGCCCCCCCCAATCCCATTCCCTCCGCCCCACCCCGCCTCTGTGGCAGGGCATTCCAATTTGTTCTCTCTCTCTCTCCTTTTGGGTGTTGTGGATTGCAGTAGGGGCACTGAGTGGCCATCATGTTCAGTCTCTAGTCTACTTTCAGCACGCATCTCCCTCCCCGTGCAGGATCACCAATCACATTTTACTTGGAGTTCCCTTCTCTATCTAGGATGACTTTCCCCCAGCATGTGAGGCCAGCTTCCAAGCTATGGAGCCAACCTCCAGGTATTATATACTACATTGGGTATTAGTCTCCTACTCTGTTGTTTTATATTCCACAGATGAGTGCAATCTTTCTATGCCTGTCCTTCTCTTTCTGGCTCATTTCACTTAGCATGATACTTTCCATGTTGATCCACTTATATGCAAAGTTCATGACTTCATCTTTTCTAACAGCTGCATAGTATTCCATTGTATAGATGTACCAAAGTTTCTTTAACCAGCCATCTGTTCTAGGGCACTCGGATTTTTTCCAGATTCTGGCTATTGTAAACAGTGCCGCGATGAACATATAAGTGCAGATGTCATTTCAACTATACTTTTTTGTTTCTCCAGGATATATTCCCAGAAGTGGTATTGCTGAATCAAATTCTGGTTATTTTTGAATTTAAATACTTTATGTTCACTGGACCTTTTTTGTATTGATGGTCCTTTGCCCATTTTCCTGATATTTATTGCTTTTTTATTGATAAGTCAGTTTATACACAAGGGATGTATAGAAAAATATTGACATCCAAAGTAGCAGACTAATGTTTCTTGAGTTTTGTATGTCATTAAACTTGAATACAAGCAATAAAGGACATTTAAGCTAATAAAAGCATGGTAGTTATAGGCATTTGATGCCAATTGGCAGAGAGGAAAAGGCTATAATTAGTTCATATTTTAAAATATCTTTTTATTGGGGGGCTGGAGCAGTAGCACAGCGGGTAGGGCGTTTGCCTTGTACGTGCCGACCCGGGTTCGATTCCCAGCATCCCATATGGTCCCCTGAGCGCCGCCAGGGGTGATTCCTGAGTACAGAGCCAGGAGTAACCCCTGTGCATTGCCGGGTGTGACCCAAAAGTAAAAAACAACAACAACAACAACAACAACAAAAATATCTTTTTATTTTAGCCATCATGGTTTAGTTTTATAGTACTGTCCATAGTAGTGTTTCATGGTAATTGCTCATGATTAAGTTTCAGTCATACACTGTTTCAACCCCCATCCCTCCACCAGCGTGCATTTCCCAGCATTAGTGTTCCCAGGTTCCCTCCCATCACCCTCACCCCCCACACCGTGACTGACTTAAGGCAAGCACTTTTCTTCTCTCCCTCTCTGTCTCTGTCTCTGTCTCTCTCCTTTGGGATTGTGGTTGCAATATTGATACTGAAGGTTATCAAGAATACCCCTTTATCTACCTTCAACACTCAATTTTTGTCCAATGTGATCATTCCCAACAATTATTGTCATACTGGCCTCTTCTCTTTCTTGCATACCCTCTGCCCCACATACATCTGTGCTTGAGTTCAACCATTAACCCAGTCTTCCTAGCCTGTTTTCCCTAGTTGTTGGTGTACAACATCCCATAATCTCAGGCCTAGCTAGCCTTGGATGTAAATATCATTTTTCTGTGCATAACACAATTCTCTCCCTACCTTTATCCATGAATCTAAATTGAGTTTTTCTATATTTTGTGGCTTAAACCAATGACAATACTTCTATATCCTCTCAAGGAGGCATCTTATTATCTGCTCCTTTAAAGGCAGACCAGCTGCTTTTGTTAGAGAGTTCAAAGTATAAACATAGGCATCCTGCTGAGAAGTAACAGAATTACCCATTGCCCTTTTTTCCTTTTCTTCCTTTATTTATTCTTTATTTCTTTCTCCCTTTCTTTCTCCTTTTCTTCTTTTCCCTTTCTTTCTTAATTCCTATCTTTCTTTGTTCCCTTTCTTTCTCTTTTTGTTTTTCTACCTTTCTTTCAATATATATTTCTTTAATCCCTTTCTTTTTCTTCCTTTCTTTTTTCTCTATATTTCTTTATTCCCTTTCTTTCTCCTTTTCTTCTTTTTATTTCTTTCTTTCTCTCTTTTTCTTCCTTCCTTCCTTCCTCCCTCCCTCCCTCCCTCCCTCTCTTCCTCCCTCCCTCCCTCCCTCCCTCTCTTCCTCCCTCCCTCCCTCCCTCCCTCCCTCATTCCCTTTCTTTCTTTCTTTCTTTCTTTCTTTCTTTCTTTCTTTCTTTCTTTCTTTCTTTCTTTCTTTCTTTCTTTCTTTCTTTCTTTCTTTCTTTCTTTCTCCTTTCTCCATTTATTTTTCTTCTTTCTATCTTTATTCCCTTTTTTTATCTCTCCGCTTTCTCTATTTCTTCCATACCGGGCCTTTATCTTCGAGCCTCGAGCCTCGCATTGTGGGCGTCATGTGTTGCAATAATGTTGTTGTAAGGTTTGGTTAGACAGTCTGAGGCATTTAAGATATGCACACGAAAGAAATATACGTTTTCTGGGAGGATCACATAACTGTCTCCGGAGTTTTTTGTGTTGTGGCCTGCTGGAGAGCAGCCTGTTCAGCCCCCTTTAATCACCTAGGTTTATGTTTTAACCAATGATATTCAGCCACATAGGCAGAATATGCAAATTAACTTAGTCAACGGAAACAGTATCAAAGTCAGTTACAGCCGTTAGTATGGTCCTTTAAAGTAACAGCAATAGAAAAGGCAATATTTACTTCCAAGCCTAACTAGGCCTGAGATTATGGGATGTGTACACCAACATTTCCCCCTTTTTTGTTTAAAATGACCAGTAATAAACAATACAAACATTTTCACAAATCTTTCTAGTAATACCTCAAGAAAATCTTAAGAAAGTCTAACCTTATTCTACAGAAATTGTTTTCCATTTTACAATACAGAGTTTACACACATTTAGCAATATTTCAGTCCCAGTTCTGGTTCAGAGACATTTGTCAAAAAAGACCAATTAGTCTCTAAACAAAAACAACACTTTCATGCCATTTTTGGACAAACTTCACAGTCCAGGTTTTCCCACAATCAGTAACTGCCGAAACACTCCCGTTATCAGATTCTTCTTTCATGGGCATCCATAAGTCAAATTAGAAACTTCCTCTTTCTCAAACTTCATAGAGGCCCCGATAAAATATACATGGAATATCATCCAGTCTTATATAATAAACCTGTTTTCTCTTAAAACTTACGTTTTGAACCTATTTTTATGTGCAATTATTTCAAGTCTCTTTTTAACAACTCAATATAATGCAGATACAAACAAAAATTATAATATAAATATTTAGAGAAAAAATGTACTAATAAAAACTTGTATCATTTTTACAAAGCATTGTGGGGTCCCATCCTGTCCAGCAGGGAGGACCGCATGTGGGGCTGAGAAGGGGACTCAGCCAAATGAACAGACACAGAGCCAGAAATCAAGAAGGAGGAAGAGAGAGAGTCTATTCTACTGGCAGTTACAATACTTATACCTCTCAGCTGGGAGGAAATGGTGTCTGGACCCACATACAGATGCAGATTGACATGTCCCTTTGTCAATAGGCTATTGAGAAACAAATGGCAACTATAGTGGCAACCTTGATACAAGCCTCTGTTTGAATCAGAAGAGCCAGGCTGTCTGACTAGGAAATAAGAGCCAGACTAGTTGTAAAGCAGCTCCCAAAAAAGCATGAGGAAAACATCTTTTTAATTAATTTTAATAGTTCTTATGCTTTAGATATTTCAAATCATGAATCTTTTACACCAGTCTTTAACAATTTTTATCTTGGTTTCATGCTCTAATTTTACAACTCTTAATAAGCTCCAAAAAACATTCAAACTTTTAAAAAAATTTGGGGGTACTTATTACTAACCTTTACTTCTGATTTCAATCTGACTTCAGTATTTAAACACTTAACACAGACAGACATACAGAAAGACGGCAAAATCACATGCATGTGCATTCATACATACCTGATCGATCGATCTGACCCTCCAAGAACCAGGGAAGAAAAACTGATGGACAGAGAAAGGAAGGGCAGTCCCCAGCGTAAAAATTTCCCCCTAATATTGGTTACCTTCTACTTTAAATCCCATTCAATGTGGAGTGCTACTCTTGGAATATTAACGTTGCAAGGTATGTCAAGTTTCTGGTTTCTAGTAGAGTAGTCTATAGGTATCTAGTTTCAATTTGCCCATTTGAAATATATCATCAGTGTGAGATCTGTGCCATGATCTTGACTAATTTCTCCCTTCCCATTGACCTATTCAGGAATGTCCAGAATAGATCAGACAGCAAAACTGTATGGTAATAGCACTGACAGAATATACCTACCACAGAGCCTTTGAGACATAGCCTTGTATGGTGCCTTCCCTTTGTCACTAAGATCATAATTTAGTTCTCTTTTTAATTTTTTTAATTTTTATTCTTGTTTTTATATTTTTTTGCTTTTTTGGGTCACACCTGGGTGTGGTCCCCAAACAAAAAAAAAGCACCAAAGGAACCCCCCGCCCCCAAATAACAAAGAAATGTTCATTAAAGTCAGGGGTGTGTGATAGAGGAAAGTGTGATTGGTAGGGGCATATATGGGGCCTCTGTGAATCTGTGTTTCTTGTCAGGAATACGTCTTGGTGCCTTTGCTTTATTGTTCTTTCATGTTGGGGTGTGCACAGCCACTGGTTCTGGGCTCAAGGTTTACTTCTGGGGGATCATATGGGGTGCCGGGTCTGACCCAGGTAAGCCATGTACAAGGCAAACGCCCTCCCCACTGTACTATTGCTCTGGCCTCAATCGTTCTTGAGTATTTGTCATGTGCATTTTGTGCTCATTTTACTTCCCAGAACAAAAAATTAATGGTGTTAAGTTTCAAAGGGCTTCCTTTACAGACTTAGTTTCATTCTTCATGGGGTATCCAGAGTAATGTTTGGGAAGAGAGGAGGGAGTGGCAATCCTGTGGTTCTGGTGTCACCCAGAATTTGGATCTGACAGATTTTGTGACCTAGAGAATATGCTTTGTGTAGGTTACTTGGTGAGACGAGTCAGTAGCTGTGTTCATGTGCATGATGGATATAAGTGAGGACAAAACAAAGAGTTTAACCAGAGATCACTATCCCTAAGTTAAATAAGAATTAAGATCTTTAGAAAGCACCATTATTATGTGTAAGAATTAGTGGTATGTAGTAAATAGTCATAGTTATTTTGCATTTTGGTCCAGAAATAATTTTTCCATTTCTCAGAATCCTCAGTGACAATTCTTTGACTGAATTACATAAGGATTCATTTAAGGCCTGCAATCCCTCGAGTACTTGTAAGTTAATCATTTATTTATGAGTTTTTAGCTCTGTTGCTTATAAAACAAAGGGTGTACAAGTTAATCTTTATCATTTCTTCCAGCAAAACAATTCTATAGTTTTGTGATTACAGCATTAAAAACCTCTCATGTCATATCTGGCACTAAATTACATTTGCATGTATATATATATGTATAAATATATATATGTACATATATAAAAAACTTTAGGCTTACTCTTCAAGCCCATGTTCTCCCTGGATCATGTACTTTTCTTACTTGTCCCCACGACTTTTTGTTTGCTTTTTCTGCTCTGCAGAAGCCCGTGTTATCTCCTGAACACATTTTTTCTCTTTCCCACCCTCCCCATCTGTCTAAGAAAGTTTCTTTCAATAGAAACTGCCTTGCTTCGCAAGAGTTTTTTTTCAAACTTTCCTAATAGATGAAAAAAGTACTTATACCTGCATCACCCATATAAAACTAACATAAGTGCTAATTTACCATCTCCTCTGTGTCTCTGTAGAGTTCCTTTATGTCCCCTGAATCCAAACCAAGGCATGGTCCTGTTTTACATAGCCCATTAACTTAAGAATTGTTTTTTGTCAGCTGGGGAGATTGCACAAATGGTGAGTGTGATGCTTCGCAACAGGAGGCCCAGGATGGATTCCCAGCAGGACATGGTTCTGGGATCCCCATTCCCTGAGCCCCCAGTAGTGTCCCTGAAGTAGCCCCTGAGCACTACTAAATAAAAACAAAGATCTTTGCAAATATGTTCACGTTTTTATTTTTTATTTTTTACTTATTTATTTATCTATTTATTTATTGCTTTTTGGATCACACTCAGCGATGCTCAGGGGTTCCTCCTGGCTCTGCACTGAGGAAACTCAGAAATTACTCCTGGCAGTGCTGGGGGGACCATATGAGATGCCCAGGATCAAAGGCAGGTCAGCTGCCTGCAAGGCAAACGCTCCACCCGCTGTACTATCGCTCCAGCCCCATGTTTTTATTTATTTATTTTTTTAATTTTGTGTATGAAGCAAGACAGCTTTTATTAAAGCTTATTTAGAAAGATGTGAGGGAGAGAATTTAAGAAGTATGTGTTCAAGAGAGAACACAGGCTCTCCAGAGTGGAAATAAACCAGCAAAGAAACAGAGAAAGAAGCAAGTGACATGCCCCGAGGACTTTCAGGAGGTGCTTTTATTCAATCCTTCCAAAAGGGTTGTTCTTTCCTGGAGTTTTGCATGCTAAAACTTAGTCTGGGTGTTGTCACAGGAATGTCTTGCACTGTTGATGTTCTCTTTATAATCTCATGGATTCTTGTGTAACTTCTCCTTTTCTGAGGGGACCAGCCTTTTCTGGGTGGGGCTTTGGATTTTTGCATCCTGGTGATACCTCAGTTTCTCTTCCAAGAACTCAGGATTTGCATTTCAAATGATGTGATCATCAAGCCCTTGAGCTACTTTGGGGCTAGGGAATTTGTTCTTTAGTTTTATTATTCCCCCAAAGTATATCTGCCAGCCTGCACCAGCAAGAAGGGAAAAAGCAGTCCCAATGTCTCACCACAGGCATAGTGGGTCAACAGCCTGTCCCTTGAGGAAAGAATTTAAAGAGGTGCAACAGTGAAGCAGGTTAGTTTTTATTGAATGAAACGTGCTGAGGAAGATGTGGGAGGAGAGAAAGCAGGGCGATGTTGGAGAGAGAGCACCGGCTTTTCCAGAGTGCAAGTGAATAAGCCAAGGAACATAGACTCTAGCAAGCGAGACACACGGGAGAGCACAGCTTGAAGAGCAAGCTCAAACAATTATATTAAATATAGCAATTTTACATGAAGATAAAATATTGAACTCCACCTATCATTGAGAACATAAAAATCACCTAATCAATTCTCTGCTTTGAGAGAAGTTAAAGTCCAATATTAGAACCAAATAGTCATATATTTTGTTCATGAAGATTTGTGGTTGAGAGAAAGGAAAGCAAGGTTAGGGGTTCTGGATCATTCAAATCTACTCATTCAATATTATTTTGACTTTGCTGGTTATTCCTAAAATTAGATATTTGGTAGTTAATTGAAGCAATATTTTCCTTTTCCTTTTCCTAGAGATTTATCCTGCAATAAAATACAGTTTATTGAAAGGCATACATTTGAAGCACTACCATATCTGCAGTATGTGTAAGTTAAAAATATGCTTCATTATTTTTGGAATTTTTAGAACACTTAAATGTCAGCTTCTGTTATTCATTTGAATATCATTAGAACATTATAAATAGCTATGAAAACTGTACAGCAAATCTGTTTTTCCTGTAAGTAAGGATTAGTATGAGAATACTAGTCAGAGCAATGTGAACAATAGAACCGTGGCCCTCAACCAGGATGATTTTGTACCCACATGACCCTTGATAGTGCCCTGAGGGTTTTTTTATTGTTTTAATTGTCAGATCTATAATGATTCTGTTGGTACCTAGTGAGCAGAGGCCTCCAGATACACTGCTGAATAGCTACAATGCACTGGACAGCCCCCCCATAACTATCCAGCCCCCATGTGGCAGTAGAGCTGTAGTCATGAATCCCTGTTCTAGAGAACTTCATTAGTTAAGTATTTGTTAAGTATTTGCTATTTTGTGTCTAAGTCCGTATAGCATCATAAACATCAAAGAATAAAATTTTAAGCTTAGGTCTTCCACAGTGATGTTTAGCGCATGAAATGTTGTGGTTATGTGAATTAAAAGTAACGCCCAGTGTGACCCAAAAAGGAAAAAAAGAATATTTCTTCTTTCTCTTCTTCCTCTTCTTCTTCATCCTCTTCCCCTTCTTCCTCTTCCTCCTCTTCCTCCTCTTCCTCCCCTTCCTCCTCCTCCTGTTCCTCCTCCTCCTCCTCCTCCTCCTTCTTCTTCTTTTTGTTCTTCCTTCTTCTTCTTCTTTGTCTTCCTCCTCCTCTCTTCTTCCTTCTTCCTCTTCCTTCTCCCTTTCCTTCTTCCTCTTCCTCTTCTTTCTCTTCTTCTTCTTTGTTTTTGTCTTCATCTTCTTTCTATTCCTCCTCCTCGGTTTCTTTTTCCGTCTTCCTTCCTCTTCTTCCTCTTCCTTCTTCCTCTTCCTTCTTCTTATTCCTCCTTTTTCTTCTTCCTTCTTCTGTCTTCTTTCTTCCGTCTTCCTTCTTCTTCCTTCTTTCTTCATCTTTCTTCTTTTTCTTCTTCCTTTTTCTTCATCCTTTTTTTTCTGCTGCTGCTGCTTTTATTTATTTTTTCTTTTTTTCTTTGTTAGGAATCTTGGTTGCAATTTAATCACCGAACTGAGCTTTGGAACATTTTAGTTCTGGAATGCGTTTTTTACAAAAGATGTAAGTGGAAAAGCAGATAAATATATGTTGAAACTGTGCATAAAAACATCACACAGTTATTAATAATGCATTGGTATAAGGCCAGTGTGAACTATAACAAGTATGTCCTGAGATCCAATACCTTTTTTTCAAATGAGGAAACTAAGGAACAAAGAGGCCAGGAGATCTGCATGGTGCATGGCAGGCTTTGCTTTCCCTATTACTGATTATTGGCAGGAGCATGAACAGAAAAGCACCTGTTAGCATTGTCACTGGTACGTGCTGTACTGTGAATGAGGCTTTAAATTCCCAGTTTAATCCCAACTTAGGTTCCTGTTCATGTGCAAAGTTCCTAACCACTTAAATGTATGTTTTATGAGAGGTATTGATCTTAAATTGTTTACTAAGGAGGAATTTTTTTTCTTTTTGGGTCATGCCCAGCAATGCATAGGGCTTACTCCTGGCTCATGCACTCAGGAATTACTCCTGGCAGTGCTCAGGGGACCATATGGGATGCTGGGAATCGAACCCTGGTTGACCACGTACGTGCAAGGCAAATGCCCTACCTGCTGTGCTATCGCTCCAGCCCCACTAAGGAGGATTTTATGGTGCAATTATTTTTTAATATTCATATTTGGAGAGAATATACTCACAGTTTCTCAACCCAAGGGTATGCCTTCCATGTATTTCCATCAATGGAAGAAACAGAGTTTCCTTGGAAATGTCTGTGAAGAAACACAATTCACAGTCTTGAATGGGTAGGAAAAGAATGAACAGGATAAGTAAAAGAATCATGGAAACACAGAAAACACCAGCTTCTTTCCACAGCTATCAGCTTCCCATTTTGCCCAACTAAACACATAATGTGGGCCCACTGGTCAAACAATGAAATATCTCACAATCTGAACTTCAAATTCCTGGAGTAGCTAAATAATGCCAGCTAGTTAGCATGTAAGTCATTTTTCCAAACTCACACCTATTGTAACTCCTCCTGCAAATCAATAGAGAAAGTTTTAATTTCATAATTACACAGAGAAATGAATAAAATTTTCAGTAAATACATATTTAGAAATATTGTCAGAGACCACCAAAGTTTTTGGTCAATGTTCTCTGCTGACATTTTGAGATAGTAGAAATTTCTAGGTAGAGACTAGGGAAATTAGAAAATGAGGGGGACTAGTGAGGAGAGATATATTCAACGTACTTCACCAGGAAAAGAACAAATCACAAAGAATTACCTTCAGTGGGGGGAAAATGCACAGGAAAGAGACTAGAAAAAACCCCAAGATGGTAACAGGAGTTACTGTGCGGTAGTCACACAGGTGGTAGAGTGGGAAAGTGGGATTTTCACACATTACCCTGTTAAATTTACTGATGTATTGTAACAAGGAGAATATGCTCATGAATTTACACATGTATAGATGAATGAAGTTGGTGGGAGTAGGGGTGGAGGTGGTGGAGGTGATGGTGCTCAGGATTTACCCTTGGCTCTGGACTCAGGGCCTATATTTTTTTTCTGCGTCAATAAATTTTAATTAGGGGCTGGAGCAATAGTACAGCGGGTAGGGCTTTTGCCTTGCACGTGGCCGACCCGGGTTCGATTCCCAGCATCCCATATGGTCCTCTGAGCACCGCCAGGGGTGATTCCTGAGTGCAGAGCCAGGTGTGACCCATAAAGAAAATAATAATAATAATAATAATAATAATAATAATAATAATAATAATAATTTTTAATTAAACTCCTGGAGGTGATGGATGGGGACCATATGGGGTGCCTGGGATTGAACCACATGCAAGGCAAGAGCCCTTGGTATGACTGTGCTATGACTCTGGCTCCCTGAGTTCAGTTTTATTTATTTATTTATTTATTTTTGTTTGTTTGTTTTGGATCACACCTGGCGATGCACAGGGGTTACTCCTGGCTCTGCACTCAAGAATTACTCCTGGCGGTACTCAGGGGACCATATGGGATGCTGGGATTTGAACCCGTGTAGGCCGCGTGCAAGGCAAACGCCCTACCCGCTACGCTATCATTCCAGCCCCTGAGTTCAGTTTTAACCACTAACTCTGTGGATCACTTTGAATCTAGGTTTGTCAACTTCCCCAGCAACATGTGTTGGTGTACAACATTCCATAATCCCAGGCCTAGCTAGGCTTGGATGTAAACATTGTTTTTCTGTTACTGTTGCTTTTTTGTTTTTGTTACTGTTGCTTTAAGGGACTATGCTAAGAGCTATTAATGGCTATGTAACTGACTTTGATTCTGTTTCCCTTGACTAAGTTAATTTGCATATTCTGCTTATGTGGCTGAATATCATTGGTTAAAACATTAACCTAGTTAATAAAAGGGGGCTGAACAGGCTGCTCTCTGGCAGGCCACAACACAAAAAACTCCGGAGACAGTTATGTGATCCTCCCCAAAAATGTATATTTCTTTTGTGTGCATATCTTAAATGCCTCAGACTGTCTAGAAAGATAGAATGAAAAAAAGGAAAGAAGAAAAAGAAAGGGAATTAAGGGCTGGAGTGATAGCAGAGCGGGTAGGGCCTTTGCCTTGCACGTGGCCGACCCGGGTTCGAATCCCAGCATCCCATATGGTCCCCTGAGCACCACCAGGGGTAATTCCTGAGTGCATGAGCCAGGAATGACCCCTGTGCATTGCCGGGTGTGACCCAAAAAGCAAAAAAAAAAAAAAAGAAAGGGAATTAAGAAATAGAGGTAGAAAGAAAGAAAGCAAAGAAGAAAAAGAAAGGGGGTAAAGAAATAGAGATAGAAAGAAAGGAAAGAAGAAAAAGAGAAAGGGAGAAAGAAGCAAAGAGAAAGAAAAAATAAAGAAATATAGATGGAAAGAAAGGAAAGAAGAAAAAGAAAGGGGATAAAGAGATATAGAAAGAGAAAGAAAGAAAGAAAAAGAGAGAGAGAAAAGAAGAAAAAAGGGAAGAGATAGAAAGAAAGAAATAGAAGGAAGAAGAAAAAGAGTATATAGAAATATAAAGGAAGAAGAAAAAAGGGAATAAAGAAATAGAGATAGAAGTAAAGAAGAGAAGAAAAAGAGAAAGGGACAAAGAAATAAATAGAGAGAAAGAGAAGAGAAAAAAGGAAAGAGAAAGAAATGAAGAAATATAGATAGAAAGAAGAAAAAAGGGAGAAAGAAGAAACATAGATAGAAAGAAAATGAAACAAAGGAAGGAAGAAGAAGAAAAAGAGAAAGAAAGGGAGAAAGAAGGGGCTGGAGAGATAGCACAGCGGGTAGGGCGTTTGCCTTGCATGCGGCCGACCCAGGTTCAGATCCCAGCATCCCATATGGTCCCCTGAGCACGGCCAGGGGTAATTCCTGAGTGCAGAGCCAGGAGTAACCCCTGTACATTGCCAGGTGTGACCCAAAAAGCAAAAAAAAAAAAAAGAAAGGGAGAAAGAAGAAACATAGAAAGAAAGAAAGAAAGAAAGAAAGAAAGAAAGAAAGAAAGAAAGAAAGAAAGAAAGAAAGAAAGAAAGAAAGGAGGAAAGAAAGAAAGAAAGAAAGAAAGAAAGAAAGAAAGAAAGAAAGAAAGAAAGAAAGAAAGAAAGAAAGAAAGAAAATAGAAAGCAAGCAAAGAAATAGAAAAGAAGAAGAAGAAAAAGAAAGGGAGAAAGAAGAACTATAGATAGAAAGAAAGAAAGGAAGGAAGAAGAAGAAAGAGAAAAAGAAAGGGAGAAAGAAGAAACATAGAAAGAAAGGAAGTAAAGAAATAGAAAGGAAGAAATAGAAAGAAAGGGAGAAAGAAGAAATACAGATAGAAAGGAAGCAAAGAAATAGAAAGAAAGGAAGAAGAAAAGGAGAAAGAAAGGGAATAAAGAAATATAGAGAAAAAAGAAAGAAACGAAGGAAAAGGAAAGAAAGGGATTAAAGAAATATAGATAGAAAGGTAGAAGAAGAAAAAGAGAAAGAAAATACAGAAAGAAAGAAAGAAAAAAAGAAATAAAGAAAGAAGGAAAGAAAGAAAGAAAGAAAGAAAGAAAGAAAGAAAGAAAGAAAGAAAGAAAGAAAGAAAGAAAGAAAGAAAGAAAGAAAGAAAGAAAGAAAGAAAGAAAGAAAGGGAAAAAAAGAGAAAGAAATAAAGAATAAATAAAGGAAGAAAAGGAAAAAAGGGCAATGGATAATTCTGTAACATCACAGCAGAATACCTATGTTGACACTCTGAACTCTCTAACAAAAGCAGCTGGTCTGCTTTTAAAGGAACAGATAAAGCTACGCCTCATTGAGAGGGTAAAAAAGTATTGTCATTTATTTAAGCAAAAAGAGAACAATTTAATTTAAAACTATGGGAAAAAGTAAGGGAAAGTTGCATCATGCACAAGTTTTCAAGGCAACTTACAGAGAAACTCCTGTGTTAGAGGAGAAAAGTGGGGAAGAATCTCTGATATTGCCAAAATTTTGTGCTAAGCCAACAGCATCTGTATTGTCTGGTGATTCATATCAAATTGATGATTCACCTGCCCGGTCTGAGTCTGACAGCGTCAAGACAGACACAGAAAATTCAGTCTCAAAAGAGGTTGTAAGCGCCCAAGAATTGAGAAAATTTAATTAAAACCTAGTTAAATTAATTAGACAAATGAAGTACCTTGAGATGCACCACCCTTCTGAAAGAAAGATAATGCCTGCTGTACAGGGTATCACTGATCCTGACCCTTTAGCAGTTCTTTCCCCTCGCTATTATAAGAATAGAAAAGAGGAATCTCTGTGTTCCCTTTTTAAGCTTACTCCTGAGTTGCATTCTCTGATGCAAAAATATGAAGCTCCTTTATATAAAGCAAAATTGAGCCAACAGCCTGCTCAGTCAGTTTATGGCTTTTCCAGTCGTTTGTAATCCTGATGTGCAAGGAAAAAACCAGGAAGGGGAATAGAGCCTGTTCCTTTTAAGTTTCTTTCCTCATTTAAGCAAGCTGTGACCACCTATGGTGTTACTTCTAACTATGTTTTAGCCCTTCTTGAAAATTTTGCAGAAGCTAATACTGTAATTCCGCTTGATTGGCAAACTCTTGCAGAGGCAGTGTTAGAAAATTCTCAATCTGTACAATTTAAACCTTGGTGGAGGGAAGAGGTTGAGAAATTTGCTAGAATTAAAACACCAAAACAAGCTGATAACATTGTGAACCAGATTTTAGGCACTGGCAACTAGGCTTTAGTGGAAGAACAAGTCTGTTTAGAGGCAAACATTTTAGAAGCTGTTAATAACACCTGTCTAAAGGCGTGGCGTTACCTTGAGACCTCTGCAAAACGTACAAAAACCATCAGGGCATGTGCAGACTCATTCAATCTCAACTAAAGTTTCAGCTCTACCCAGTCTGGGGGTTTTGAAGACAGTATCTTCTCCAACCACAGAGAAGACCACGCTCAGACTTCTAATCAAAATCAACCTTCTACAAATCAGTATTTGACTGTAACCCCAGAAGCGGGAGAAGTCTGCGGACAGAGAATGCTGCGGGGCCGCCGTGGTCACCCATCGCACAGTGTGCGGCCGAGGCCTACCTTCCCCGCACACAACCTGCATCCCCAGCACGCTGCACTCTGCAAGCCCGGGCTGCAGCAGCGTTGCACGGCCACGGCCACGGGGCCCGAGGTGCAGCCCGAGAAAGTGTCGCGGCGAGCTGACAGCCACGGTTCACCAGGTCCCCCTCACGCCTCACATTCACACAACCCCAGTGTTGTGATTGAACCTGCCAATGTGGTTGTTGCCATAACAGTACACCCCAGAACAATAGCAGGGCATTCTCCGAGTGGGCAGCAGGCTACAACTCACTCAGCCCCCCTTTATAATATGGAACCTTTAACCCAGAATGAGGACCCCATCTACTTACCCAAGAAGGGAACGACAAATCATTCTCTAGGGCTCTAATGAAATAACTTATCCTCCTGAACCTGATGTGTCAACAGATTCTATTGTGAGTCGGGATCAACCTCTGCCTCTGACATTGCCCAAAGTGAAATCTGAGGCTCAGAGGGTTAGCACAACTTCACCACCCCAGTGAGAGACCCCAGCCAACTCTCTGGTTTCCACAGGAAAGTTGGGACTTTTGGCACTGCAATAAGATTTCCAGATGTATTCACTCCCTCTGAAATGATGATACTTCCTTCAGTCAATCAGAAAGTCCCAACACAGTCTGATGGACTTCAGTCTCCTCAAAGTCAGCAGGAGGGCCAACTTAAGTATCCAGAGCCCACGGTGGGGTTCCAAAGTGCACAACCAGCTCTATCTACGGAGGTAACTATGGATCTTGTAGTAAATCACTACATCAGAATGTCACAACCTCACCTCTAGGTCTGGGGGAATCTCAGCCACCAGTTTTATCTAAAATGAGTCTCTACACGTACGGGGGCCACAACTGAAATTGGCCCTTTTCCAGTCCATGAGGAAGACTCTGATCACCCTGCAGTCACCCTTGAAAAGACCGAATCTACTCCAGGTCAACAAGAGACCATTGCTCAGACTCTAGATCTTCCTGAGGTGGACACTTAACACAGTCTTTCAGGAGATCCCAAATAACTCATTAGAGCAACCTGAGATTAGACCACTTGCTCAGGATCTGGCCTCAGCTCATCCTCTAAAGACTCCTGCAACAACCAGATCTGTAACCCAGAAAGAGACCCCACCTCAACATTCAGTCTCTCAGGAGGACTTGACTACATATGAGCCTCCAAATGAGACTGAAAATATTTTTATCCCAACAAGAAAACGCACTTAAGTCTACAGAGTACCCTGAGAAGATAGAATTATTCTGTTCCCCAAGAGAGCCAGGCTCCCAGGAGAACCCAACTCTGTTTCCTGGATCTCCCCAGGATGAATCATCTCCAGCTCAGGAGGTCCAGGCTTCATTTCCAGGCCTCTCTGAGAACATGGAATTATCTGGCTGGCAGATTGTATCATCAACCACTTCAGAAACACAGATGTTCCAGAGTGAGAGGGTAGTTCTACATTTGGGACAGACTCAAACTCAGCTTTCACCAGACAAGGGACCTGCTGAGGAAATAGAAATTTCTTCAGCTATGCAGGAGACCCTCACCCAGCTCTCAGAGCTACCAACTGATACTTTTTGCCTCAGGCTCCCAAGCATTTGGAAGGAACAGTTTCAGCGTCAACTCAGCATCCATCATCAGTCCGGGTCACGACTATCTCGGCAGAACCAAGTAGGGAGAGCAAAGGTTCTACGACCCTGAAGAAGACTAGCGCTCCCACAGAGCACACCGTGACAAAACCGTCAGGGCATGTGCAGACTCATTCAATCCCGACCAAAGTTTCAGCTCTACCCAGTCTGGGGGTTTTGAAGACAGGACCTTCTCCAACCACACAGAAGACCACGCTCAGACTTCTAATTAAAATTAACCTTCTACAAATCAGTATTTGACTGTAATTCCAGAAGCGGGGGAAGGCTGCGGACAGAGAATGCTGCGGGGCCGCCGTGGTCACCCACCGCACAGTGTGCGGCCGAGGCCCACCCTCCCCGCACACTCCCCGGTCCTGCGCAGGTGTGTGTGTGGGGGAAGTCCCCAGCACGCTGCACTCTGCAAGCCCGGGCTGCAGCAGCGTGTCACGGCCACGGCCCCGAGGTGCAGCCCGAGAAAGTGTCGCGGCGAGCTGACAGCCATGTTTCCCTCGTCATAGGTCACGGCGTGGGGCCACGGCGGGAAGTCGCGGCTGGAGGGGAGCCTTTTCAGAAACACCCCGCCCTGCCCTCCCACACGGATCACATGCAAGGCTCTGACCGTGGGGTCAGGGCTCAGCTCCCACACCAATAGGGTTTTGTCACTCTTGCTGGGAACCGTGAAAGGTACCACCTCAGCCCTCCTCGGCTTCACTGCGCCTGCGCGCCCCAGCCTCAAGGAGGCTTTTTCAAAGGGGGCGCGCCCGAGGGGTGGGGCGTGCTGGGGGCGGGACTACCGTGGCCAGGCCCAGCCCACAGTGTGCAGGGCTAGGTGCTAAATCCCCACCTTAGAACTCCATGGAGTCCAGTCAGCCCAAGTCTTTCTTGAAGAGGCCAGATGGCTAATTTTCTTTCTTTTTTTGTTCTAAGAGTTGTTCATAGTAAGTGGTGACGTTCAATATTTCAACACCAATTCCACCACCGTTACACCTTTCCACCACCTTTATTTTGAGTTTTCCTACCACTACCAAAGACTGCCCAAAAAGATGTTAAAGAATTTATTTTGCATCGCATGTTATAAATAATTGACTAAACATGATGCAAAAAGGTTTCCTTAGAGGTGTTAGGGGTGGCAGATCTCTGCCCCGGGGGAGGCTCGGAGAAACAAAAGAACAAAATCAAGACAACTCTTTCTGCAAAGGCACGGGGTTTATTCAAGCCCAACTGTGCCTGAATAGCGCTGCATAGCTGAAGGCTCCGAACTCAAAAAGCGAGCTGTTTTTATACCCTTTTGGGGTGAAAAGGGAAACACACATATTACAAAGGGAATCACACATATTATTGGATCAAAGGGAAACAATCACACCTATTGAATCAAAGGGAATCACACATAGGTCACTTAATTTGCTTATCTCAACATTTGTGTTTTTTTTAATTTTTTTATTGAGTCACCATGTGGAAAGTTACAAAGTTTTCAGGTTTAAGTCTCAGTTATACAATGCTTGAACACCCATCCCTTCACCAGTGCATATATTCCACCACCAAGAATCACAGTATAGCTCCACCCCGTCCCCCCACACCCCTAGCCCCCCCACATCCCTAGCCCTCCACCACCCCTAGCCCCCCCCCTTGCCTGTGTAACTGATAAATTTCACTTTACTTTCACTTTGATTGCATTCAATATTTCAACAGAACTCACTATTATTGTTTGGAGAGTCTCCCCCCTAAAGTCAGACCTGCTGAAAAGGAAGCATTTGACAATTTGTTTTCCATTGCTGAGAATGAAGAGGTATGAGGTCGAGTGACCGCACCTAGTGGCCTCATGGTTTTGGGTTTCTGTATTTTAGTATTTTAGTAACTAAGTCCAGAGAAATATCTGCCAGGAATTGCATAACTGCAAACTTGCTCTTCTCAATTATATTATATTCCGCATATGAGTGCAATCTTTCTATGTCTGTCTCTTTCTTTCTGACTCATTTCACTCAACATGATACTTTCCATGTTGATCCATTTATATGCAAATTTCATGACTTCGTGTTTTCTGACAGCTACATAGTATTTCATTGTGTATATGTACCAGAATTTCTTTAACCAGTCATCTGTTTTGGAGCACTCTGTTTTTTTCCAGATTCTGGCTATTGTGAACAGTGCTGCAATGAACATAGAAATGCAGATGCCATCTCTACTATACTTTTTTGCCTCTCCGGGATATATTCCCAAGAGGGTATTGCTGGGTCAAATGGAAGCTCAATTTCTAATTTTTTGAGAATTGTCCATATTGTTTTCCAAAAGGGCTGATCGAGTCGGCATTCCCACCAGCAGTGAAGAAGAGTCCCTTTCTCCCCACATCCACGCCAACACCGGTTGTTTTGGTTTTTTGGGATGTGGGCCAGTCTCTGTGGTGTGAGATGATATCTCATTGTTGTTTTGATCTGCATCTCCCTGATGATTAGTGATGTTGAACATTTTCTCATGTGCCTCTCAGCCATTCGGATTTCTTCTTTGGGAAAATTTCTGTTCATTTCATCACCCCATTTTTTGATTGGGTTGGCAGTTTTCTTCTTGTGGAGTTCAACCAGTGCATTGTATATCCTTGATATCAACCCTTTATTGGATAGGTACTGCGTAAATATCCTTTCCCATTCTGTAGATTGTCTTTGTACTTTGGTCACTGTTTCTCTTGAGGTGCTGAGGATGCAAGGATGGTTTAACATCCGGAAATCAATCAACATAATCCATCATATCAACAAAAGAAAAGATAAAAATCATATAATCATATCAATAGATGCAGAGAAAGCATTTGACAAGATCCAGCACCCGTTTATGATGAAAACTCTCGCCAAAATGGGTATAGAAGGGACCTTCCTCAATATAGCCAAAGCCATCTACCACAAGCCTACGGCAAGCATCATCCTCAATGGGGAAAAACTAAGACCCTTCCCACTGAGAACAGGGACAAGACAAGGATGCCCACTCTCTCCTCTTCTGTTCATTATAGTACTGGAAGTTCTTGCAATAGCGATTAGGCAAGGAAAAGATATTAAGGGCATTCAGGTAGGAAAGGAAGAAATCAAGCTCTCACTATTCGCTGATGATATGATATTATACTTAGAAAACCCTAAAACCTCTACCAAGAAACTCCTAGAAACAGTAGACTCATATAGTAAAGTTGCAGGCTATAAAATCAATACCCAAAAGTCCATGGCTTTCTTATATGCAAATAGTGAGAGAGAAGAAAGCAACATGATAAAAGCAATCCCATTCACAATTGTGCCTCAAAAAATCAAATACCTTGGAATCAGCTTAACTAAGGAGGTAAAGGACTTGTATAATGAAAACTACAAAACGCTACTTCAGGAAATAAAAGAAGACACGAGGAAATGGAAAAATATCCCCTGCTCATGGATTGGAAGAATTAATATTGTCAAAATGGCAATTCTCCCCAAAGCATTGTCCAAATTCAATGCGATCCCTATAGGGATACCCTTATCGTTCTTCAAAGAAATGGAGCAGGTGCTCCTGAAATTCACATGGAACAATAAGCCCCCACGAATAGCTAAAGCAATTCTTGGGATAAAGAAAATGGGAGGAATCAACCTCCCCAACTTCCAACTCTACTACAAAGCAGTAGTCATTAAAACAGCTTGGTACTGGAACAAAGGCAGAGCAGCAGACCAACGGAACAGGGTTGAATACTCTGACACATCCCCCCAAATATATGACCATCTAATCTTTGATAAGGGAGCAAGAAATGTGAAGTGGAGCAAGGAAAGCATGTTTAACAAATTGTGCTGGCAAAACTGGACAGCTACATGCAAAAAAATGGGCTTAGACCTCCACCTATCACCATGTATAAAAGTCAGATCAAAATGGATTAAAGACCTCAACATCAGACCACAAACCATAAGGTACATTGAAGACAAGGTCGGAAAAACCCTCCACAACATTGAAGATACTGGTATCTTCAAAGCTGACACACCACTGGCAAAGCAGGTGAAAACAGAAATAAATAAATGGGACTATCTCAACATTTGTTGACTGTTGACTGTTTCCCTGCAAATGTTTGCTTACAGTTCCTAGGGCAGTTTGTTGGTCCATTTGGTGACAGTTTCCTGCCCAGCGGCAGGTTGCAAAAACATCTTTCAAAGCAGACAAGCAGTTACAAAGGCAAATTTAACCCTTAACCTGCCCTCTTCTTTAGAGGAAAGTGTGTGAAAATTGTTCTATCTCATCTTGTTGCCATTGAGTCCCAAGATTAGAGACCAGAGAGCTAATTTAAGGATGTAGGGGCAAGGACCTCTAGGAAGCAGCTGGTTCTTGTTCATCCTGGACATTTGGGTAGAGAGCACCACCTAGTGAAACTGGAAAATGAGGAGCGCTGACTTTGTGTGGAAAACTACCCTGGAAGAGACAGGTCATAAAAATCTTTGTGATTGGTAGTCCCCCCTGAATCCTTAAAAAACAAATTCCTTCCTCCTCGCCCCATCCGGACCCAACATAATACTGGACCACTGTGAAGTTGTGTTTGTGGAGCTGGGATGATGTGGGAGCTGAGAGCAGGGCAGAAACTGGGGAATTGAGTTGATTCAACTTGTGGGTCCAATATGGGAGCTCATGGTCCCCCGAGCACCGCCAGGAGTAATTCCTGAGAGCAGAGCCAGGAGTAACTCCTGTAACCAAAAAATGTTAAAAAAAAATGTTAGTGTCAGATGGAATTGTGTTCATTTGTTTTGGGGCCACACTCAGTGATGCTCAAGGGTGACTCCTGGCTTTGTGCTCACGCATAACTGAACCCCTCGCAGGGCTTAGGGGACCATGTATGGAGCTGGGAATTGAATCCAGGTCAGCAGAGGCAGGACAGCACCAAATTCCATCTGTGAAACTTTCCCTAGTCCTTGAAAAAGGGATAATAATATCAGGGGTCAGAGCAATAGTACAGCAGGGAGAGTATTTATTTGCCTCGCATGCAGCTGATCAGGTTCAATCCCTAGCATCCCATATGGTCCCCTGAGAACCACCAGGAGTAATTCCTGGGTACAGAGCTAGGGGAAACCCCTAAGCATTGCCAGGTTTGGCCCCTCCCCCAAAACATAAAGGATAATATAACTAATGTTCTTCTTTTCTAGGACTAAAAGTGATTCCTTTAGTCAAGTGTGACCTCTCTAGAATGCTAATAATTGTTTTATAAAGAAGAATTTAAAAGAATATTTTAATTGATTCCCTTCAGTTAAAGTTGCTTTAAAAATGGAAAATCTTCGATCATGATCTTAATACTTTTTTCATGATCTTAATTTTATTCTGTTTTTTCTGTTCTGGAAACTAGATGTCTGGAAACTACCACATCATCATTTGTCAGTTTATGGCTGCTGTAGTTAAAACTCAGAAGTAGGAACATGAGTGATTCAAGGCACACCCCAGTTTTATCAGGACTGATAGCTGCTACACGTAGGACATGCCTCCATCTGTCCCTTTTCTGCAAATTGCCCTGTATGGTCCTTAAGCGGGTTTTTTTCCATATCGGCACCTCCTAAGAAAATTAAATCAACAGTGATAGGGTGCTTGCCTTGCGTGTGACTAACCTGGTTCCTTCCCCGGCATCTCATGTGGTCTCCTGAGCACTGCCAGGAGTGATTCCTACATGACCAGTCAAGAGTAACCCCTGAACATTGCTAGGTATGGTGCAAAAACAGCATACAAAAAAAGATCCTGGGTAAGATAGATACGACAGAGGGTAAGGTGCTGGCCTTGCATGTGGCCAACCCAAGTCTGATCCTTGGAAGAGTATGTAAAATACAAAGGAACATGTTGGGAGCCCCCCACCCTCCTCTTTTAAGAAAGGATCATCCCTAATCATTAATGTTCCTGTTTTTGGTTGATGACTGGGAGTGTATCCTCAGCATTCCAAGGGGTCACTCCTGAGCAAGACATTCAGGAATAGCCCCAGACACTTGGGTGTGGTCCCAAATACCCCTCCCCCAAACAAAACAGAGACATAGATTCCATCCAGCCCTTTTTTTTTTTTTTTTTGCTTTTTTGTGTCACACCCTGTGATGCACAGGGATTACTCTTGGCTCATGCACTAAGGAATTAGTCCAGGCAGTGCTCAGAGGACCATATGGGATGCTGGGAATCAAACCTGGGTTGGCCGCATGCAAGGCAAACACCCTATTTGCAGTGCTATAGCTCCAGCACTATCCAGGACTTTGTAAAGATGATCTGAATTCTAGTTCATTCTTCCAGAGCAGGCTGAAATCTTTGGCATTCTTACATACTTCCTCCACCCACCACTATTTTCTATGCCTCAATACCAGATCATTAAACTGCACCTGAGCTTTCTCTCTCCATAAAAAAGATTGGCTTTGGATATGGTAACTGGACTCTGATATTGTTTCAAACCAGTAATTACAGAGTTCATTGCCTCTCCCAACACCCTGTGAAACTGTTCACACAGGTCTCCACTTCACCATGAACATTCACGGACAATAGGTTTTTATCTTCCTTTTAGTACCTTGAGGGCTCTGTTTGCCTTTGACACTCAAATTTGATCAGGAAAGTGTGAACGGTTTCTTCGTACAAGGAATACTTCCATAATCCCCCAAATAGACATTTCATCGGGGTCCCCTAGGTTTTACGAATGACAGTCAGGAGCTAGGGGCCCGGACTTGCATGGGAATGAGGAGGCAGCCCTTGGAAACCCTGTAGTCCTGGGGCTCTGGCTCCATTTGGCTTGTGATGGGGAAGAGAAGAAAATGACAGAGAATGAAAGCAAAGGACAGAAGAAATGGAGAATCCCCAAGTGAGGAGCAAGAGTAGTTCTGGAAAACTCCACAGCAGGCCGGCTTCCCCCACCTCATTCCAGGGGACACTCTGTCACCCAGGAAGAGAGTGGTCGGCCCTCACTGTGCAGCTTCCACATCAGCCTGTAGAGACAAAACACTGGTTCTGGCTTCATCCATCCTGACCCAGTGCTCTGTGAGCCCCCGTGGCCACTCCTTGGGTCTCCTTTGTGGATCTCTGCTCCAGCCTCTTGTGGCCCTTCTGATGCTTCCTGTTAATTGCCCTCATCTGTGGCCTTTGCTCTACCCCATTCGGAGGCTTCCACATTTTAAACAGTTTTCTCCCATGACAGGAATGGGCCCTATTTGCTTGGGCTGAGAGTTACTAAAAAAAACGTCGCCCCCACCCTTGCCCCACAGACTCTCTCTCTCGAAAGAGTCAGTCATAAGTACCCCTGAGGTACCTGAGTTTGCCCAACACCACACAGTCACCCGGAGAGGACAGGCCCTTCTACAATTACTTTATCTGTTCACCGTGAAGGGCAGTGAAGTTCAGTAACCATGGGAACACCCGCCATGGCTGAGCTGACTGTTTGAGGGTGTCTACCTCTCTGGGGAATGAGACATTTCTTTTTTCCACTAAAAATGTTGTGGCTAGCTGAGACCAGACACAACTCTTTGGTGCAAATGCTCCCATGGCTCCAACTACGGAACCAAGAGCTGATCCATCGGACTTTGCATCCCAGGTACTTAGGCTGGACCAAAGCCACCCTCATGGCTGCTTAAGATTTTAGTGGTGGAACTTGAGGGCCCATCAGGGGTGGAGAAAGCTGGAGTGCAGGGAGCGCTGTGGAGCCTGGTTCCCAGAGAAGCAGAGGCAGGCTGAGTCAGGTTTTTGGTCCCACCTGGCTGGCTCTGCACTCAGGAATTACTCCTGCCAGCCTCAGGGGACCTTAAAGGATGCTGGGCATCATACCCGGGTCAGCTGCATGCTAAGGAAGCTCCTTACCCACTGTGGCTCTGGCTCCTCCTGCAAACACTTTGCAGCTTTGCAGATTTACTTCCATTTGTTTCCCCAGGTTCCCCTGAGCCCCTTGGCTGGGCTCTGTAAGACTGCTCATTTTTTGGGTCGGAGAGAGAGTACAATGGGTAAGGCATTTGCCCTCTATGCGGCCAACCCAGGTTTGATCCTGAGCATCCCATAAAGTCCCCAGAGCACTGCCAGGAGTAATTCCTGAGTGCAGAGCCAGTAGTAACCCTTGAGCACTGCTGGGTGTGACGTGAATAAATTAAATACAATTTGTAAAAATAAGACTCCTCGTCCTCTCTCCAGGCGGGACGCAGAGCATCCTGTGTGGTGTTGGGGATTGAACCTGGGTCAGTTGGATACAAGGCAAGTGCCCTACCCACTATCCTATTGCTCCAGTCCTGTCCACTCAGAGCTTAATCGTTCCACTTCACACTCTGAGCGCACTTGTGTGTGTGTTCTGAGGAAGGGGTCCACCTCTGACTTTGGCATGGGGGCCTCTAGTGAGTCCAGCATTGTTTGTTCAATGGGTCGTGGACATTTAGGCCCTGCATGTGGATGTGAGCTGCGGATGGCCAGACCCGGCCCCTTCCCTGCCATGACTGTCTCTCCTGTCGCCAGTGACTCGCTGGCTGGGGCACTGAGCTCGGGAGAATGGACTCCAGCCCCTTTCTGGTTTCTTTTCTCATTTTTCCAAGCCCTCCCTGCTTTCTGGTGCCTGGCATGGGAGGGCAGAGGCCAGGAAGCTGGCTGGGCGCCCGCAGTGGCTGACCAGGGAGAAAATTGTCACGTGAAGGCTGGGCCCAGCACACACACCTCCGCCTGCTGCCGCAGTTTCCAACATGCCCATCAGGACTGCCCACCTTCTGCTGCAGCCCAGCAGGGGCGAGGCTCCCGGGGGGTTCGGCTCCCTGGGCCCAGAGAGATGGGACCTGAGCCAGGCACTGGGGAGCCTCAGCACTAAGCCTCCTGGGCTTCCACCCTCAGACCCACAGGTGCTTCCTCGCTGGTGACGGGGACAGCATGTCACTGGGGCCCATTCACAGCACAGCCTTGAACAAAGCTGCCAGAGTCACTGGCACAACTCCCCGAGGAAAACGGGTGGGGGCAGGGAGGGAGTGGCTCTAGGACCTTTCCCAACAGGGCCTCTCCTGGGCTTTCCTCATCCCAGTGCCTCCAGCTAGCTTCTGGGCTGGCTCCTTTCCTCTCACTCTTTTTTTTTTTTAATTTCTTGGATCCCACCTAGTGATGTTCAGGAGTTATTCCTGGCTCTGCACTCAGGAATCACTCCTGGTGGTTCTGGTGTGGGTGGGGTGGGACGTGTGGCCATATGGGATGCTGGGGATTGAACCCGGGTCAGCCACAGCAAGGCAAACGCCCTCCCGATCGTACTATAGCTCCACTCCTTTTCTTCTCTGTAGTATTATTTTTATTATTGGTTTTTTGGCCTCACCCAGTGGTGCTCAGATATTACTCCTGGCTCTGTGCTCAGGGATCACTCCAGGTGGGCTAAACATACCATATGTGTGCTGAGGGTTAAACCCAGGTTATGCACGCCAGGAAGTGCCCTACCTGCTGCACTCTCTCTCCAGCCACCATCTTCTTTTTGGTAAAGAAGCAAAGCCAGTGGCTCTCAGGTTTTAGACTTGGCCAGGGTAGGGCTCAGCGGTGGAGCATAGGGCTGGCATGTGCGAGGCCAGGGTTCCATGGCCAACTCGTGTGCTCTCCCATGCACAGTCAGGAGGAGTTCTGGTGGACTCAAACACCTCCAGGCCTAAGTCCCGTCAGGCTCAAGTACCACACCTCTGGGTGCCAGAGCATCAGGCCTGCAGAGCCAGGGTGAGCAGCGATGCACGGGGACTTCAGGCACCATCAGCCCCAGCCCCACGTGGATGGCCACCATGACAAAACACAAAAGCTGGGCTGGGGAGAGAGTCGAAAGGGCTGGAGCGCATGCTTATGCTTGGCATGCAGGAGGCGGGGACCCAATCCCCAGTCCCTGACCACACACCTGGCTCTGGCAACAGGACAGCCAATGTCCACCTCTGAAGCTTTCTCCATAATAACCTAACCCTGGAAATAATCCAACTGCCTGTTAAGGAAAGAATGGATAATACATTTGGCTAGAGTATTCCTAGGGGATACTACTGCACAGAGGGAAAACTGACAAGCGCAGCCTCCTGCTGTATTTACAGGTGGATCCCGGTCATTTCTCTCAGACAAGATGTCAGGCATAAACAGTACACTCTGTGTGCTGCCATCCCAGGAAAATCAATGGTTTCTGTTGGCGGCAGGGAACTTTCCAGAGCAGCATTCTTCGACCTTGTCACACCTGTGGACTGACAGCTGTCCTGCACATAGTCTGAAGCCCGGTGGTAACAACCAGGACAGGGGGCCAGTGGTTTTCAACCTTTTTCTGCGGAACCAGAGAAAAGGGGAGAAAACTTTGCAGACCAACAAGGCGGGAACAAAAATCATTATTCACAACCCCCACAGACCAGGGGTTGGGAAACCACTATTGTCGTGGGTTCAGATGGTTCAGAATTTGATACAAAAAGTAGCCACAGAATATATGCCATATGCAAATATTATTGAGGTTTACACAAACAATAAGGGAACTGTAAACACAAAGGAATGTTAAGGGGGCCGAGGAAAAAGCAGAAAGAACAGACTTCAGTAAGTGGACTGGGGTAAGTGGACGCTGGGCCTTTGTGGGGCCTTTTACACCAGACACAGAAGGGAGTTCAAGTAGCTCATGGACCTAAAAGTAAGAGCTAAGTCCGTAACGATGAAGCAGAGGGTCAGAGGGCTGCCCAGCAGACTGAATACCTGTGTTGTATACGCGAGGCCCAGTTTGATCCCCAGCATGGCAGGTTCCCCTCAGCATTGCCAGGAGTGACCTCCAAACAGAGAGCCAAGAGTCGCCTTCCTATACAACTAGCTGTGGTCCCAAAGCAAATAATCAAGTTCCTGAGAAAATGCACAGAAATAAATCTTCATGACCTTAGACTTGGAAATTAGGATCTTAATTATAACACCCAAACCCTAAGTGACAAAAGAAAATAGACTGGACAAAAGAAAATAGGCTGGATTACATCAAAACTGAAAACTCTGGATGGAACTATGGGACAGCGGGTAAGGCATTTGCCTTGCATACAGCCAACCTGGGTTTGATCCCCAGCACCACATAAGGTCCCTGGTGTTCTGCCAGAAGTGACCCCTGAGCACAGAGCCAGGAGTAAGGCCTGAGTGCCACCAGGTATGGTCCCCAAACCGAAACAAACTAAAAACATTTATGTGGCAGATGATAAAGACAGAGCTCAGGGGTTGCGGTGCACACCAGGCCTGGATTTGACCCCTTGGCACCAGGTGATCCTCTTTTTTTTTTTTTTTTTGGCTTTTTGGGTTACACCCAGTGGTTACTCCTGGCTCATGCACTCAGGAATTACTCCTGGCAGTGCTCGGGAGACCATATGGGATGCTGGGAATCAAACCCGGGTCAGCCACATGCAAGGCAAATGCCCTACCTGCTGTGCTATCGATCCAGTCCTGTGATCCTCTCTTAAGCATGACTGGGTATAGCCCTACTTGAATATCACCAGGTCACAATGGTAGTCTCTGGCCCAAAAGGACCTCATCCTCATTCTTATTTTTTTTTCTTTTTGCTTTTTGGGTCATACCCAGTGATGCTCAAGGGTTACTCCTGGCTCTGCACTCAGGAATTACTCCTGGCGGTCCTTGGGGGACCATATGGGATGCTGGGGATCGAACCTGGGTCGGCTGCGTGCAAGGTAAATGCCCGACCCCTGTACTATGGCTCCGGCCCCAAAAGGACCTCATTCTTAAGCCCTGGTACCAAATTGCATGCCTTGGCTAGATGAGCAGTTAAAAATTTAACTGCACTGGGGCTGGAGTGGTAAGGCGTTTGCCCTGCATGCAGCCGACCAGGGGCTCGATTCCCAGCATCCCATATGGTCTCCCGAGCACAACCAGGAGTCATTTCTGAGTGCAGAGCCAGAAGTAACCCCTCTGCATTGCCAGGTGTGACCCAAAAAGAAAAGAAAGTAACTGCACCTATTGTCATCCCGCTGAAAACTGAACTTACTGCAATGCGCAGGGGCATTTGCAGCCACGTGACACTTCAAACTGTACAACAAAGATAAACAAGGAGCAGCACACCAGACCGGATGGGATGTAAAGTAGAAGGCATCCAATCTTGATTAGGAAAGTACCAACATAGAAGGCTTAACCTGGAACATCTTAGCAATCTTTTGTACAATTGCTTAATAGCTACAGGGTGAGATACACAATCTTCACTAATTTTATTTTGAGGAAATATTTTTCATTCTTCTTTTAGTAAATCAAAACAGGCAATATAAAGTAAATTACTGAGGATCTGCTCTGGGGGAAGAGATGATTGGAAAAATTGCAGATCATAGTGGACAGAAGGTGCAATGGTGGTGGGTTTGAATGTCTGTAACAAATCATCATGAACGATTTTGTAGACCACAGTGTCTATATATGGTAAGGGAAAATAAAATTAAAAATCAAAGTTAATTAAAAAAAAATAAACCAAACCCAAACCAAGGTGAGCTCCTTTTTCACCAGGAGGCTGGCAGCAATAAAAGAGGAGACAATCAAAATTGGTGGTGAAGATGTGGAAAAACATACTGCACCTTCTAGATTTTAACAATGCGGTTGTACTAAACAAGAGACTAAACAGAGGGACCAGAGGGAGAGCTTAACAGTCTGGGGCACACCGTGCATGCTTGGGAGATGCAGGCTCCATCTCTGGCAGCAGATGGTCTCATCCACGCCCCAACTCCTAGCACCACCAGGAGCCAACCCTGAGCACTGAGCTGGGAGTAGGTCCTGAGCAACTCTCTGGTTGCTCCCCAACCAAAACAAACAAAAAAGGTTAATACTGGAATTAAACTGGATTCCCCACAAATTGCACTTTGCATGAACTGAGGAGAAATAAATACATAGACACAAATATAATAGCAAATTAGACAGGGCAAAGTCCATCAGCCAGTAATAAATAAAATGGAACCTGGCCGTACAATGCCACCTACACAGGAATGTCAGTCAACAAAAGGGAATGATGTTGTTCCAAGGCTGAGCCTGTCATAGGGTGACAGCAGGACAAGCTGTGTGGTTCATGCCACTATTAACGTGACCCTCCAGAACAGGCCTGACTACCAGCAGAGTGGCTGAGGGATGGCCAGAGGCTAAGAGCAGAGAACTGGACAGGGATCGGTGTTTCCTTCAGCAGGGGATGACAAGGTTTTAAAATTGAGTTGTGGGGTTCAAGAGACAGCTCAGCAGGCTACAGAGCTGGCTTTTCACACAGGAGGCCCAGGCGGTATTCCTGGCAGCTCTGAGCCCCCAAGTGCTGCCAAATACACATCCTGGAGCAGCCTGAGTGACGGTGGGTGTGGCCACGGGACCAAAATAAATTAATACTCTGGTAATGGCTACACAATCCTGTGAGTCTATTTAAAAATTAAATTCTACACTTTAATTGGTGACTTAGAGCCCAATAAAGCTGTTCTTAAAATGAGGGGTATGTATGTGTGTGTGTGTGTGTGTGTGTGTGTGTGTGTGTGTGTGCAAGTGTCACAGGGATATGGCTCAGGCTTCTAAGTGTGAGGTCCTAGGTTCAATCCCTCGGACACATATGCACACACACAAAATAAACACGTCAAAGAATCATAACATCTAAGAAGTGGAGCTGGAGAGATAGTACAGCGGTAGGGCATTTGGCTTGTACCCCATCTGGTCCCCCATGAACTGCCAATAATTTCTGAGCGCAAAGCCTGGAGTAACCCCTGAGCATCCCTGGGCAGCTGCCTTCCCTTTCCCTGGCCCAGCCACCTGGAGCTGACCTCACACCGGACCTTTTCCACCAATGCTCAAGTCAAATCAACCACGGAACATCTGTCCCTTCAACACACTGCTACATTCTTCCCTGAGGGTTAGTGATCTGGCATTTGTCTGTGCCCATTCTAAGAACTTGGCATTATTCCCCTCTGAATACAGAGGGGGCACATAATTTTATTTCATATATTAAACTTCGTACCCATTTTGGTTTGCAAACCCATATGATACAGAGCCTGAGGACAAAACATTTACCGAGTCACAAAGTGTTTGCAGATTACACAAAGTTTTTATAAATTGTGTTTACTCGCATTCTATGATTTCAAAGTTGCCAACCTAGTTATGTGGTGCTAATGAGAGGCTCTAATTGGAAGCTTCAGATTTCTTGATTTAAAAAGAAAAGTAGCAGGAGGCTGGAGTGGTAGTACAGAGGTTAGGGAGTTTGCCTTGCCCGTGGCTGACCCATGTTCGATTCCCAGCATCCCATATGGTCCCCTGAGCACCTCCTGGGCTAATTCCTGAGTGCACGATCAAGGAGTAACCCCTGAGCGTTCCCTGGTGTGACTCAAAAACCCACAAACAAATAAGTAAATATATGAAAATAAAAAAAAATTTTAAAGTGGCAGGGGCAGAGTTAGTACAGTGCATAGGGTCTTGCCTTGCATGCGCCTGACCTGGATTTGATCCCCAGCATCCCATATGGTCCCCTGAGCACTGCCAGGAGTGATCCCTGAGTGCAGAGCCAGGAGTAACTCCTGAGCACTGTTGGTTGTGGCCCAAAGAATAAAAATCAAACAAACAAAAAACTTCAGTAAGGGCTCAAAGAGCTGTAGGCTTCTCAATAGAGCAGCTGGCTTGTGCCCTGGTCCTTGGGGCCAATGAAAAGTTGAGAAGGGCTGTGGGGAAGCTATGGACCTCTGATGGCAAATCTCTCTCTCTCTATTTTTTTTTTTTGCATTGGGTGTAGGTGTGGGGAATTTCTGGTAAGAATCAGAAAACCTGCCAGATTAATTAATTCTAAAAGAACTGTGACACTGAATTTTATTTTTCTTAAACTCATCTTCAACTGCATGCAGTTCCCTGATCAAAGCTACGCTGTTCTGACAACCTTCTTGTTGGGCTCTCCTTGGTCATGACAGTCATATCCATTTCAAATGACATCTTAGTGGCAGGTATTAGCTGTTTGGAAAGGGAATCTACAGAGTCTTCTGAGACTGTTGGGACTGTTGGGAGTCCCAACCTAAAAATGTAGAAGTTCACTTAAAATGCAGAGCAGGGGCTGGAGTGATAGTACAGCAGGAAGGGCCTTTGCCTTGCATATGGCCAACCTGGGCTTGATCTTCAGCATTCCACATGGTCCCCTGAGCACCGTCAGAAGTAATTCCTGAGTGCAGAGCCAGGAGTAACCCCTGTGCATTGCCGGGTGTGACCCAAAAAGACAAAAAAATCGTCAATGACATGTCACCTTGTGCACTAGTAAGCCAGGAAAAGTTAAATACATTAGTGAGAAAAATTAGTAGTTAGCTAAATTTGATCACACTGACCCGAAGAATATACCAGGGTCAGCCCCATGCAAGGCAAACGCCCTACCCGCTGTGCTATTGCTCCAGCCCCTGAAGACAATTATTTTCGAGTATAAAAAGGTTATGATTATCTTTGTTGAGGAGGAGGAGGTCTGTGCTACTTCCACTGCTGCTGCAGTTCTTGCTACCCCGGATCTGTCTCAGGCAGGGAAGGAAGGTGGGGTGCCTGCGGCTGGGATAAGCCTGGTGGGTCCAGAAGAACCTCAGACAGTACCTGGCTGCACAAATGTTTGGTTTTCGGGCCACACCTGGAGATGCTCAGGAGTTTCTCCTGGCTCTGCACTCAGGAGTCACTCCTGGCCATGCTTGGGGACCATACGGGATGCCAGAGATCAAATCAGGTCAGCCGCATGCAAGGCAGCCGCCCTCCCCACTGTACTATCTGTCTGGCCCCTCTCTTCTTAATTTTTTTCCAGTATTTTGGGGCCACACCTATCCAGGTCTTACTCGTGGCTCTGTGCTCAGGGATCACTACTGGCAAGGTTCAGGGCATCATACTGTAGGATCAGGGATCAAACCCAGGTCACTTGTGTGAAAAACAAGTGCCCTACCCACTGTACTATTACTCCTGTCCCTCCACCAATGTTTTCTGAAATCGAGGTGGAGAAAGGCCATTTTAGTCAACTACTGCTCACACATTCTTCTTTACTCTGTGCCTCCCAGCATCCTGCTCACTGAGGACTGAGGGGTTTTGGCTTGTTTAGTTTTTGGTGACGTGGGGCTTGGTGCCCAATCTGGTGGTCGTCAGGGGCTACTCATTGCTCTGTATTCAGGGGCGACTGCTAACTGGGCTTGGGGGACCAGAGGTGGTGCTGGGGCTACACTACACATGGGTTGATCACCTGTAAGGCAAGGGCTAATTATCCAGCCTTGAAAACTACGTTTTGGGGTTTTTTTTTTTTTGAACACTTAAAAAAATTATTATTAAATTACCGTGAGAACAGTTACAAGTCTCAATCATACAATTATCAAACACCCATCCCTTCACCAGTGCACATATTGCACCACCAAGAATCCCATTATACCCTCCCACCCCCACCCTGCCTGTGTGGCAGATGACTTTCACTTTACTCTTTGCTTTGTTTACATTCAATGTTCAACAGAAAATCCACTATAACTTGGAATATTCCCCCCAACAATCAGACGTGCCGAAAAAGCATCATTAAATCATTTGCTTTCGATTGCTGATAATGAAGTGCATATGATGTCTTTTTTGGATTTCTGGTATTTTAGTAATTAAGTCCAGAGGGATTTCTGCCAGCAGCCGCTGCGTTCTGAGATTGGTTTGTGTGACTCTGGGATCAGGAGAGGAGGAGCCGATCCTGGGCGGCTGCTCAGGGTCCCCTTTGCGTGGAGGGCAGGGCCTTGTTTTGTTTATTTTTAAAAAGAAAATCAAGACAAAACACCCCAAGCGAATTTTCTGCTAGGTTTTAAGGGAGAAGAACCTTCAGTACCAAGATAGGGCATGTGTAAAAAACTAAGGCACGCTGTCGGGTGTGCCACTCGCAGGCTCTCCGGGCAGCTCTGTCGCACTGCCCGCGTTCGGTGCTCTGGAACCACTGTGTGTGGCTGTCGGTCAAGGGCTGGCGAAGGAAGGAGAAGGCCAAACTGGTTGCTCGATCAGTTTATTTCATTCTCACTCTCTGCTTCTGTCCCAGTTCTAGATCTCTCCCTGGATCTGTGGATCTGGCCCCCCAACCCACTTTTACAGCCTAGTTAAATCCCCCCAGCATGAGGGGGTTGGGGCTTACACAGAGGTGTGGTCACAATCAATAGGGGTAAGGTTCCTTTCCCTCAGGGGATGCTTCTCCTAGGACTGATTCTCTTTCAGCAGGAGGATCCACCCAAGGGCGGAGACCCATGAGTGTGTTTCTCTTCTCCTCATCTAGCAAGCATATAAGCATTCATAATATTAATCATTTTGTATGGACACTATAAGAAATGTATTAAAGCTTATAGAATTGCTCTCCTGGAGCCATCTCGATCTCAGACTACAGTGCTCAAGCCAGATTAGTCTTTCCTATCCCTAACAGGGTCCTAGTCTCGTCATTACTTTTGGATCATGATAGCATTTGCCCATGATCAAGCTCTTAACTTATAGTTTAGATTAGGCACTTTGGTGCTCGCTTCGGCAGCACATATACTAAAATTGGAACGACACAGAGAAGATTACCATGGCCTGCGCAAGGATGACACGCAAATTCGCGAAGAGTTCCATATTAAAAAAAAAAAAGAAAAAAGAATTAGGCACTTTGGCCAGGCCCATCTGGATGCCAGGGTAGCACATAACTCACCGCTTGCCCTGGATCCATCCCATCCCTCATCGGGACCCTGTTTTGGGGGTGCTAGGAACTGAGGGCAACTGAGGTTTAACTGGAGAAAGCAGATGCCCGGGAGGGAATAATATTCGAGGCCAATTAAGTCCCAAGTTACAAAGGCATAATATTGTCTTCTTGTGTCTATACAAGAAAGGACATGGCTCTGAATAAACTATGCAAAGGACTCAAGGAGAACAGAAATACAAAACAATATTTACAAGTCAACAGAATACTAAGAAACTACAAATAAACACAGAGGAATGGGAGCACCGTAACGGGAGTAACCCAATAAATCTAAACTATCAGAGGCTATGTTATCCTACAGGCATGCACTTGTGGATAAGTTTGAGAGTTTGGGAAAACAGACAGGTCTTAGCATCAACAGCGGTATAGACACTGCTGCAAAAGTTCTGGTCATTTCAAGAGCCCGTTAGAGTGACCCCATAAGTAGGGGCAGGAGTTGAGTCTGCTGTCATTAACTGCTGTGGCACTTGGGGAGCCCTTGGAGAGAACGACAGGATTGGCTGTGTTTTGCTTTAATACTCATCCCTGCTGGAGCATGGTGGTTTTAACAGCTCTTCAGGGACGATTATTCTGGGGGCATGAGGAGAGGCTCCCATCCTCCCATCCCACCCATTCCTCTCGGACCTCATCCCTGCTAGGGGAGGGATTCCAGCTCCAGTCCTGCATCCTGCCAATGGCCTTTATTGGTTACACGAATGTTGACCTCTTTTTTTAGCTTTAATTCCCAAGTCCATTGCTGGACTTACTCATATATTCATTTTTAAATGATAAAATAAGTATTTTATAGGAATTGCTGAGAAGCTCTTTACTGCATCACTGTCATCCTGTTGTTCATTGATTTACTTGGGCAGGTGCCAGTAACGTCTCCACTCGACCAGCCCTGAGATTTTAGCAGCCTCTCCTTACTCGTCTTTCCCAATGATTGGAGGCTCTTTTGGGGTCAGGAGAATGAGACCTGTTATTGTTTATTTTTTGGCATATTGAATTCACCACAGGGAGCTTACCAGGCTCCGCCATGTGGGCAGGATACTATTGGTAGCTTGCTGGGCTCTCCAAGAGGCATTTACATAAATTTCCCTCTATGATGATGTGTCACACGGCCATCAAGTTGCTGCGAGATCCAGGAATATGTCCACTCATGCGTAAGGCTCGGCCCAAGCATGTGAAAAGCGGCTCAGAGTATGGCGGCGGTTGGGTAGTGGAGGTCGGCTGCCAGGGCTGAGACCCTTGGGGTGGGGAGGGCTCTCACCTGCGCCCCTCTTGTGCACCCCTGAATGTAAACAGCCTGGTGAGGAGTCCGGTAGCATGGCTACGGGAGGCCTCATTTTATTCTCCCTTCCAGGAGAAGCAGCAGAATTCTGGACAGTGGCTGATGAGATGATTATCTGGTGCCTACAGGAGGTGGCTTATGGGTGTGACCCCTGGGTCGATAAGATTGGGGGAAGCAGGCAGAGGTAAGATGATTTTTTTTCAAATGATTTTTAAAAAAGATGATTGGTAAGATGATTTTTAAAAAATGTTTTAGGAGACTTGATTGGAGATCTAGCAAAGGACAAGAAAAAGGATGAATACTGATCATGAGTATAGACAGTCATTTCAAAGATTTAGATCTAGGCATTGTAAGTAGTAAGAATATGGGACATTATGTAACCTAACCAAGCCTCTGTTTTGTAATAAAGTATAGGGTTGTTATGAGGTTTCAAATTCCAAGCATGTAAAGAACTTATTAGTACAGTACTTGGATGTGGCTCGTCGTGATTTTATTAGAAGAGCATGGAGTCTTTCACTATGAAAGACAAATTTCCAGGTGGTCTGAGGCGGGAGCCGTTCATTCGGACACGGTGGCTCCTTTTGAGGAGTCCTGTACTTCCTCAATCTGAGTTGAGATCTCCTGTGATGACAGGATCTCCTGGGATCTGAAGGACTCGAGTGCATGGGGGGCCTGTGGAGCCTTGATGGACAGTTGTGACTGGGGTGTCTGTGATGTCGGGGTTCCAAGTGGAGATTTGCCGGTCTGTCGTGCCAGGGGGACACGTGTTGGGGGGCGCTGAGGTTCCTGTGCTCCCTGGGTCTTCTTGGCTGCCTTGGTCTTCTTGGCTGCTTTCTCCTCCGGAGTCAATTCCGTTGTTTTTCTTACTATGACCTCCTTGAGCTCCCTGGAACAAGAAGAATACAGTCAGCTCTCACAAGGGACCTGCCCCCTCTGCATCACTTCCTGACTTCAGGCAGGTATTGGAACTGTCCCCATTGTTTACCCTGGATATCTGCTGAAAATTATGTCCTCATCAGAGGAATCCTTGTCATGCAGTTTTTTGCTTTTCTTATGTGTGACACTGAGTGGCCGGTATGTGTCTCTCACGCACAGGGGCCACCTTCGCCAGATGAAGCCCCCCTGGAAAAGGCAAGGGAAGCTCATGATTCTGCACCCCGGTCCACTCCTGTCCTGCCTCAGTGCCCCCTCCTCCCTGTGCTTACCTGACTCTTTCTTCTTTCTACTCTCTTATGAGAACTTCCAGAGGGCCTTGGAGGAAAACACGGACACACATCATTCGTCATTCACCCATTTCCCATGCTTCCTAGGATGGAGGTCTCTGGTCTTGTTAGGACAACAACATGGGTACCTCGGTCTGGAGCCATGATGAGTCCAACCACTATGACCTGACACCTTGAGAGAGATTCCATGCATACCTGTGGCGGTTTTTAGACATTTGTTGGGTCCATCCAAAGGGACCCCATTGTCTCTTGAGAGAACTTGATATGTAGCCTGGCTTGGAAAACAGGCAGGATATTTAGTTCTGCTCACCACCGTGGCCCCAGCAAATGCTGTGTGCAAAGAACAAACTGCCCACCACACTGAGAGAAAGCACTAGAGTCTGTCCAGAAGCCTTTCCACTGGTCGCCTCTGAATTTAGTCTCTCAAGCACCCTTTACCGGAAGTTGCGTTGGGGGAGGTGATTCTATCGTCCTAGCTGCTTTATCCCAGATGCTGAAGTAGAGTAAATGCCTGTGTGCAGTTAGCCAAGTTCTTTAGCACACTAGCTTTCATCCTGCAGACAATCGCCGGTGAGCAAAGAAGCCACAGGTATCAGCATCAAAGGCAGGAACCACACTGAGGCACGGCGATGGGTTTTGAGTGTGAACAGAAGAGAGAGCAGTCTCGCGCTTTACAGGCAGTGCGTGTGTACAGAGCAAGAGGGCGCTGAGTATAGGCAAGAAACGGAGCTCCCAGCGCAAGGACTCTGGTCATCAATGGAGAGGTCCCAAGGGACAGGGACCATGCTCTTTCCCACTCACCAGCAGTGCACCCCCAAGGGCCTTGCCTAGTTTCCATTTTCCCTCTGTTCCTTTTTATAAGAGCTAGAGATAGAGGTTGGGGGATATGGCTCAATGGTAAAGTACTTGCATGTGTGAGGCTTGCATGTGTGAGGCCCTGGGTTCAATTCCTGGCACCACACTGAACACTGAGGCTGGAGTAGCCCCGAGCTACTGGAAAGATAGTTAAAAGGGCCTTTTGGGCATGAGACTCCAACTTTGGCCGATGGCACCGTATGGCCTCCCTGAGCACAGGTGGGCTGTGATCCCTGAGAGCAGAGCCACCCCACATGGGGGACTGAGCAGCCTGGCCTTGTGGGGCCCTAAGACACTAACACTGAACTCAGGCCCAGGTCACAGGGCCAAGTAGCACACGGAAGGGCTCCAGGGTCCCCAAGCACCGGGGGGAGGACACTCCAGTATAAATGAAAGGTTCTCAGACTAATATTTACCTGGATCTTCCATTTTTAAATTTTCTTCGTCTCTGACCATATATCTGTTTTGAAAAAAAAATCATGATTATCGCGGTGACCAATCTCTATACAGCCTTATTAATTCCATTGCTTTTTGCTGTACCTACCCACTGACATCACTTTTTAAGAGCAGGAGTTCTCTCCTGTTCAATGGTCCCTGGGCATGACTTAAGGGGCACAGTTAGGAATACAGCTTAGTGACTGTTTTAGAGAAATTCAGCACATTAATCCGGATAAAAAACTATGAAGTAGGAAACTAAAAGTATCTGCCAAGCCCCAAACACAGAAACATCCTTTTAACAGTGACTGTGTTCTAAACAATGCCAAGAACCAGTCTGATGCCTTTCCCATCGCCGCTATTATCCCCCGTGAGGAGTCCTCATCAATGCAGCGCGCAGAGTCGAGTCTTACGGGAGACAAAACTTGGCTGCATTTGCAATGATTCCTCCCCAAACAAACCAAAACCAATAAAGGTTCTAGGAGATATGTTGATTCCTGGGGCTATAGATATCACACTGTGGGTGGGGCACTTGCCTTGAACGTGACTGACCCAGATTCAATCCCAGGACCCCAGATGGTTCCCTCAGCCCCCATTGGGAGTGATCCCTGAGAGCAGAGCCAGGAATAAGCCCTGAGCACAGATGGCTGTGGCCCCCAATAAATAAGTAAATCAATATGTCAACTGTTAGAGCGACTTCGACTGAACTTTCAATACTTTAAACATTTCCGTGTTTTTGTCCTTAAGGAGATAAAATGGAACAGTGGAATAAGGAGCACGGGCTGCTTTGCATGTGACCCTCATGTTTGAAAGTGGGATGATGGGGCTGGGGAGGTAGCTCAGTGGGAGAATGCCTGCCTTGCATGCAGGAGACGGGGGTTTGGTACCCAGCATGACAAGAACAGCAAGAATGGAGGGATGCTAATGCTGCCCTTAGAGGACTGCGAGGATTAAACCAGACAACATATAGGAAACTCCTTGTACTGTGGTTGGCATAAATCAGTGCTGCTTGCTGGTGATGTCACAGACGAGCAGCTTACACGTATCAAAGGCTCAGAGAGCTCTTCCTCAGCACTGTCACTTCTAATTTATTCTAATTCTTTGTTGGTTGTTGTGGTGGTGCCAGGGATCGAACCCAGGGCCTCACACACGCAAGACAAGTGCAACACCACTAACCTAGATCCCGAACCCCTTCAATCACAGTTTGCTGTTGTTTATTTTTTGAGGCTCTCCCTGGCAGTTGGTGCTTGCGGGAGGGCTACTTCTGGGGTGGTGCTCAGGGACCAGGTAGCGCTATGGCTAGCACCTGGGCTTCCCACTTGCAAGGTGAGTTGAAGTTTTAGTCTTTTGAGTCATCTCCTTGGCCCTCAAATCACTTTTTTAATGAGCCTGCTGGGAAAAGTCAGTGGTGCGTACTTGAACAGAAGACAGATGTGGGCGAGCTCCTGGAGTAACTACCGCTCGCCTGCCATGATCAGAGTAGCCCAGCGCGGGCTCAGGCTGCAGTGCGGGTATGTTTGGTTTGGGAGCCACCCAGCAATATGCAGGAACAATTTTATTTGCTGTTTAGGAGTAGCTCTTGGTGGCCCTGGTGGCTCTAGGGGTGAGGGCGTGTACTGCCGAGGATCGAACCCAGGTCTTCCTCACGCAAAGCATGAAACTAGCCCTTGGAGGGAGCTATCTCCCCAGTCTTAGCTGCAATGTTTTAACTTCATCTACTGAGATGGCGCTTTAACCTAAAGAGATAAATTTCACTTCCTTTTCTCTTTACCTAGGGGGGTGGGGAGTTGGGGAGTGGGGGGTTGGGAGGTATATCGGGTTTTTTTTTGGGGGGGGTTGTGGAATATGTGCGCTGGTGAAAGGACGGGTGTTTGAGCATTGTATAACTGAGACATAAGCCTGAGAACTTTGTAACTTTCCACATGGTGATTCAATAAAATAAATTAAAAAACAAAAGTAAAGAGATCTTACTGCACTGGATCAGCAAGATAACACCTTTATCTTTCAGTCCCAGGAGGGTGGAGACTCTACATTTTTGATCCTTCCAGTCAACAAGGAAAGTAATCAATGAGTAGAAGAATGTCAGTGAGTGGTGAGTACATCAAACCACTGACATTCTTTTGAATTGCACTGTAGCACCGTCATCCCGTTGTTCATTGATTTGCTTGAGTGGGCACCAGTAATATCTCCTTTGTGAGACTCGTTGTTACTGTTTTTGGTATATTGAATACACCACGGGTAGCTTGCCAGGCTCTGCCCTACAGGCAGGATACTGTTGGTAGCTTGCTGGGCTCTCCAAAAGGGACAGAGGAATCAAACCCAGGTCGGCTGTGTGCAAAGCAAACACCCTACCCACTGTGCTATTACTCTGGTTCTGAAAAATAAACTATATTCTAATCAGAACTAAACTGTTTTTTCAAGGCAAAGGGGAAATGACATAAGTATAGTAACTGCTTCCTGAAAACAAAAGGAGAAGAGATTAATACTCCATGTTTTAGCTATTAGTAATTATAACTAGGAAGAAGATCATTAAAAGAGTCAGCTACACTGATGAGAAGACATGATACCTTTCATGCTATAAAGGTACTCTTTTGTTCTTTGGTGTACAGTCTAAGCAAATCCAAGTTTTTAGTTGAAAAATCTGCTGACCTTGTATTTATCAAACAGAAATACATCTAACACTGAAAGAAAATATGTATGCTTGTCATAGTGCTACACATGTTTATTTTTGTACTTTTCCCTCATTCATAGTCAATAAAAAACTGCCTTCAATTTCCTTAATTCTCCCTTAAAGACCATAGCAATGTACCTTTTAAAACAGTAAAAATAATGACTTAACATAGTTCTCAGGTAATTAGAGCCAATTCAAAAATTACTGGTGAAAAAAAATTTAGACATTGTGATTTGTAAAACCATTAATAATAGAGTTTAAGGCAATATCAATGTTAACTCCAAAGCCCCCTCTAGTGTCAACATTCCTACACTAATCAAGACCTGAGGCTGTCCCTTTATCCACCCCACTTCCTTTGCAAACTCATGCTTTGCTTTTTAATTTACTTATTATAGTTTGGGCTGGAGCAATAGCACAGCGGTAGGGCGTTCGCCTTTCACGCGGCCGACCCCTGTTCGATTCCTCCGCCCCTCTCACCTCCTCCCGGCAAGCTACCGAGTATCGCGCCCGCATAGCAGAGCCTGGCAAGCTACCCGTGGCGTATTGGATTTGCCAAAAACAGTAACAAATAAGTCTCACAATCAAGAGACATTACTGGTGCCCACTCGAACAAATAGATGAGCAACGGGATGACAGTGACATGACAGTGACAGTGACATAGTTTGGGCCACATGCTTACGGAGTGCTGACTTTATGTGTGTTTTTTTTCTTTTTGGGTCACACCTGGCGATGCACAGGGGTCACTCCTGGCTCATGCACTCAGGAATTACTCCTGGCGGTGCTCAGGGGACCATATGAGATGCTGGGATTCGAACCCGGGTTGGCTGCGTGCAAGGCAAACGCCCTACCCGCTGTGCTATCACTCCAGACCCACAGAGTGCTGACTTTAATGATTTTTTTTTCCTTTTTGGGTCACACCCGGTGATGTTCAGGGGTTACTCCTGGCTCTGTACTCAGGAATCACTCCTGGTGGTGCTCAGGGAACCATATAAAAAGCAAAAGAGTAAATAAAATAAATAAAAACCATTAACTGGGGCCAGGTAGATAGCTCAGCAGTTAGAGGTGCCTGTGTTGGGTCTTCCCCACATGTGGTCCCTGAGCACCCCCACCAGGTGTGATCCTTAGCACTGTAGGCCCCCAACAGTTTTTTTTTCTAATTGTACTTTCATAAGGTTGTTCACATGAATTGATTACATTCAGTATTTCAACACCAATCCCACCACCATTACATCTTCCCACCATCCTTATTTCAAATTTTCCCACCACTACTTAAGCCTACCTGCCACAGGCAGATGCTAGATAGTTTATTTTCTATTGCTTTTTATGAATATCATGACATGTCGCATGGCTGCGAAAGCAGCTGTGTGCTCCTGGAATTCTAAATTTGGAAATGATTGGGGTCCGGAGACACCTCTACAGTGAGCGAATCCATTCCAAGATTCATTTGTGAGTCTCTGGATCAAGGCCATTTTTTTTTTTTTTTTTTGCTTTTTGGGTCACACCCGGTGATGCACAGGGGTTACTCCTGGCTCATGCACTCAGAAATAACTTCTGGTGGTGCTCCGGGGACCATATGGGATGCTGGGAATTGAACCTGGGTCAGCCATGTGCAAGGCAAACGCCCTACCCGCTGTGCTATCACTCCAGCCCCCAAGGCCATTAGTGTTCTTAAGTGGCTCCCGGAGGCAGTTTGTGGGCCTGAGAGCCAGGACCCCGAAGGGCGGGAGTCAGGAAGGACCAGCCAGTCCCCGCCCCCTGTGGCCTGGAGGCTTCAGTCTCTGGTTCCGTGTACCTGTGCTTTTCTTCTAAAAGTTTGTGACTGCCAGGGGTTCATTTGGAATAGGCAGAGAGAGAACACCCACTCCATCCATGGTGCCCCAGTGCAATCGACACGGCACCCACCACAAGTTCTATATCCTCCGTCCCGAACATGCTTAGAGAAGCATAGCTGGGAGTGCCCCAACACCGCCCCGAGCACTGCTTAGGAGGGGGAGAATCGTTAACTTCAGATTGGTTCTTAGTCTGTGATTCCTGTGCTAGCACATCACCATCTCCTGGGGACTTTTGAAAAGTGCGAAATACCCTGCTCACCTCAAACTTAATGTACTGAACAAAGTATTGAAATTCAGTTAGATCCCAATAGTTTGTGTTTCAGCAAGTTCTTTGGGTCATTCTGATGATTGCCAAAAGTTTGAGAGCCTTGGAAGGCATTCTTTAATATATCCAGTTTCAAGTACCTGGCTCAGTGCTCAGGAGCAACTCCTCGTTGTGCCTGGGGACCATACGTGGTGCTGGGGATTGACTTGAGGTTGGCTGCAGCATGCAAAGCAAGTGCCTTATCACCCGAACTATCTCTGTTACAGTCTAAATGAACCCAATATGGGGCTTGAGGAACCGGGGCGATTCAGGTCTTACTCTTGGCTTTGTGCTCAGGCATTACTCCTGGCAGGTTTGGGAAACCATACCGAGTGCCAGGGTTCTAACTCTGGTCAGCCACATGCAAGGCAAATGCCCTATCCATTGTACTATCTCAAGCCCCCAAATCTTTTGAGGCCATGACCTAAGGGCATTGGTCAAGGTTTTGGATGTTTTTGTGATGCAGAGGTGAGGGAACTATACATAAAAAACATGGGGCCAGAACAATAGTACAGGGGATAGAGTGTTTGCCTGGCATGTGGCTGACTCAGGTTTGATCCCCAGAATCTCTTTTGAATTAAAAAGAAAAAAAGTCTATGTTGAGACCAGAGAGAGCGCTGAATGGTCAGAGTGCATGCTTTGCATGCAGAAGGGCCAGGCTGGATCCCTAGCTCTGCAAGGTCCCCTGAGCACCACCAGAAGTGACACCCCCTCCCCCCTCCACACTGAGCTGGGGGTAGGCCCTGAACATCGCAGGGTGTAGTCTCCAGATTGCACACAGGAAGACTGCTTTTTGTTTCAGCTCCAGCTTTCTTATCTTAACTTTTCAAAATTATCTAAGAGCTTCTTATTTTGGTTTCACTTCCACAGGGACCTCCAGGGAGTCAGGTTCCTTTGACAAGCCCTGGGATCATCTTTGCAATATGAGAAGCAAACACACCTCAAGACTGAAGAGGAAAATCAAGCCTCAGTAGGAGGAAAAGGGGCATTTATTTTCCATTTGTAGCCCTTGAATCGATTGTAAAGACAGATTGAGTCTTGGAAGTCTTGGGGCTGGAGCGATAGCACCAGCGGGTAGGGCGTTTACCTTAAACTCGGCCAACCCAGGTTCGATTCCCAGCATCCCATATGGTCCCCTGAGAACCGCCAGGAGTAATTCCTGAGTGCAGACCCAGGAGTAACCCCTGTGCATTGCTGGGTGTGACCCAAAAAGAAAAAAAAAACATCTTGGAAGTCTGAATAAACTGTTCTTACCTCAATGAGACCGATAATTATAATCAATATCATCACGACTACAATCACAAATATTACCACGATTGCTTTGGCCTCATGATAGCCATCATGATAGCCATATCCTGGAACTTCTTTTGTGAGCTGAAAGAAAAAGAACAATTTTTTTTATGCATTATTTTTGGGGGTCCACACCCAGCGATGATCAGGGGTTACTCCTGGCTCTGCACTCAGAAATCACTCCTGGGGGAACAAAAGGGATGCTGGGGATCGAATTTGGGTTGGCGAGGGGGCTGGAGCGTTAGCACAGTGGGTGGGGCGTTTGCCTTGCACGTGGCAGACCCAGGTTCGATTCCCAGCATCCCATATGGTCCCCTGAGAACCGCCAGGAGTATTTTCTGAGTGCATGAACCATTAGCAACCCCTGTGCATTGCCGGGTATGACTCAAAAAGCACTGTATCACTGTATCACTGTCATCCCGTTACTCATTGATTTGCTTGGGTGGGCACCAGTAATGTCTCCACTGTGAGACTTGTTACTGTTTTTGGCATATCAAATACACCATGGGTAGCTTGCCAGGCTTTGTTGTGTGGGCGAGATACTCTCAGTAGCTTGCCGGGCTCTCTGAGAGGAATGGAGGAATCGGCTGCGTGCAAGGCAAACCCTCTACCCTACCCGCTGTGCTATTGCTCCAGTCCAAAAAGCAAAAAAAAAAAAAAAAAAAAAAAAATTGGGTTGGCGGCATGCAAGGCAAGAGGCTTACCCACTATCCTATTGCTCCAGCACCCAAGAACAATTAGACAAAAAGATGGGAAGGATTCTTAAACCTATTCTAAAGAATGACTAATTATTCTTATGCAGTCTAAAACCCCATTCTCTCATATGAGTGGACTATAGGTTTTTGTTTTGTATGTTTTAGGGTTGTTTTGTTTTTGTTTTCAGCCTATTCCCAGGGTCCTCAGAGCTACTGCTGGCTCAGTGCTCAGGGGCACTCGTGTTGAACTTTTTCCTTGGCCCCAATATGTTCTTACAGAGCACACCAGATATGTTACACCATCTTGTCTGTAGCCTTTCCTTCTACAATTTATTTATCTGGTGTGTTAGGTCCTCTCACACCTCTCCTTGGAACAGTGCTACCTTTCTATAAATGAGCACAGGGACCATCATTATTGTAGTCAAAATTGTGTGGCCACAAAAAAAGAGAGCGAGCAAGTAAAAGAGGGAGAGCCAAGAGACCCTGGTCTTCCTGCTCGTGTTCTTTCATGGCATGGCCTGAGAGCCCCAGAAGCCCCTGAGCCTGGTCTCTGTGAGATACAGTTACAGAGCTTTCCTGATTGTGAGCCAGCCAGTTTCAGCCATTCAGTGCTCCAACACCCGACCTTCCACCAGTGTACATTACCCCCCAACAACATCCCCGTATCCCTCCTGCCACCTCCCCCCACCCTCAACCCACCTCTCTCTCTCTCTCTCTCTCTCTCTCTCTTTCTCTCTCTCCTCTCTGTCCCTCTCTTTCACCTTTTCTTTCCGCCTCTCTCTTTTCCTGCTTCTTCCCTCTCCCTTCTCTCTTGCTGTCTCCTCTCTCCTCTCACTCCACACCCCCCTGTTGGACATTATAGTTTGCAATGCAGATACTGAGAGGTTTGATCCTTTACCCACTTTCAGCACACGTCTCCCATCCAGACGATCCCTTCCAACTATCATTGTTATCGTGATCCCTTCTCTATCCCAGCTGCCTCTCTCCCAGCCCTTGAGGCAGGCTTTCAACTGTGGACCATTCATCCTGGTTGTTGTTTCTAACTGTTCTTGGGTGTTAATCTCATACTAAGTTTTAATTTTTTTTTACATCCCATAAATGAGTGCAATCATTCTACGTTTGTCCTTCTTCTGACTTATTTCACTTGTGAGACTCTATGGAAAAAAAAAAAAGTCTGTCCTCACCTCACTTTCGTCTGGCTGTTTCTGTTCACTCTGGCCTTCGGTATTCTCACTAATGTAGTTCTCAGTCTTCCACTGTTCCGTATCCCATTCTGGCTTGGGAACCTTTCCTTCCTCCTGCTCACTGAGAAGCTTCATCAGGAGGCCGGTTTCAGAGAGGATCTTCGCACACGCCACCTGCACCTGGGGCTTAGAGCAGTCCATTTTGAGAGTCCGCATCAAGTGAGCAATGAACTTCCTCACGTTGTTGTTGGGGATAAGGGACCGCAGCTGCTGGATGTATTCCATCTCCAGCTTGTCTCCTGGGTCTGGTCTTTGTGTGGCAGAGACGATGTCCGTGGCCACGTTGTGATATTCCCACTGTATCTCGCTGGACTGCTTGACAGTCGGCGTGAGGTTGTCCACCATCGGGGCGTCCTTCTCATGGGAGGTGCCTTTGCTACCGACCGTTTTCTCTGGCACCGTGATGCCTCTGGTGTTCGCCCCATTTGCAGCATGCGTGCTTTCTGCGGTCTTCTTTCCTGCAGATGAGTGTGAAGGTTGAAAGGACTGGAGCAAAGGTTTGTTCTGATCTCTCCAAGACAGAGACTCCTCTCTTGGCGGGGACTTGATGAGGCTCTTCACCGCAGCGAAAGGAGGCCGCTTGGCGACCCGCACCGGCCTCTCGGGTGCTGATTCTTTCGTGTCTCTATTCGTGCTGGCTTTAGCCCTTCTGCTTCCCAGGTGAGAATAAGATTTCTGAAAATTATAATTTATTTTATTGTGTGGCACGGGGCTGGGAAACTTCATGTTCCGAACCCTGGCATCTGCGTCTTCTAAAACGCGGAAAGTGTCTCTTAGGTCTTTGGGGTTCTCGGGTGGGACTTTAGAAGTGGCAGCAGATGGCCTGCCCATGGAGAATTCTTCCAGGGGCATGGAGAACACCGCCTTGTGCTCCTGGATGGAGTTTGACTCCTCATTGAAGGGGTTTTCCACCCATTTCCTGGGCCTCCCCGCTAAGGGAAGCTCTTTTTTCTGGAGGCCCCCGGGGTCCTTGAGCACGCTGCTCATCTGCAGTGGTTTCCTCTCCCTCTCTGCCACCTTCCCTAAGTGTTTTCTCTTTGGCCAGACAGTTTTCAATTTCTTCGGAAAGATCTGACGGTTCAATTTGGGCCCGAAAAGTATGGAACGGACCAGCGTGGCAGTTTTCTCTCTCTTCCTAGCTTTGTGGACTTTTGCTTGAGTTGCTGCATTTATCAAGCTTTTCAGAAAATGGAGACTTTTCAACTTATTGTATGTTGAATTGTTGGATTCAAGCTGTAGAGACATCGGAATTGTGCTGTTCTTCAAATGAACCCCAGGATTTGCTTTGTCTTTTACATCTTTAAAAAGGAGCTTAAGGAAGGGTAACAAGGTTGATTCAACATCTTTTATGTTACCTTCCTGGAAAAAAGGCATTATGTAATTTAGCTTATTCATCATATCATTATCATTGAAGTCCAGCTGCTCATTTATGAAAAAGGACATTCTGTCTCTCTCTGATGAGGCCTTGTCCGGTTCTATGGTCAGTTCGGTGCTAGTGTTCTTTTTTCGGGCCTGTAAAGTCTCCATGAACTCCCCTTCTATATTATTTATGGATTCCTCATCTGTCAAAAAGGAAGAGCTTGCTTTTGATCATGAAAGATAACTGGGGAATATTTTGGGAGCATCTACAGACATAAATTTCAGGCAAGTAAATGAGTAATCAGTAAACAAGTGCTGTATTGGTGGGGGGGAGGCACAGGGAAACCCTAAATTGACACCTATGATTGACAACAACAAAAGGAGAAACAAAGTGGTCATCGCTATTGATTCAGAATAAATAGGGTATGAAGTTCAGTACATGTCTTTTGGATTATTCCACTGGGGGACAGAGTGACAGAAGAGCAGATAAATATTTGTCTTGTATGCAGCCAACCTGGGTCTGATCCCCAGCACCCTATAGGGTCCCTCAAGCCTTACCAGGCCTGACCCCTGAACACAAAGTCAGGAGTAAACTTTGAGCACCTGAGTATGCCCCCAAACAAACAAACAAACAAACAAACAAACACAGAAACAATAATGATATGATTATTCTACTGGTCCCAAAGGATCAAGTGCCCAGAATTCAAGACAAATATTTGCTGCTCAGTTAGACTCTTTACAGATCAACTATGACTTCTGTTTTATTTTTTGGCCATTCCCAGCCATGCTGAGGGGTTGCTCCTGGTTCTGCTCTTAGAATTCTAGGAATTTAGAATTGAATTTTGAATTCAACATAATCTGTTTCCAACTGTATTCTGTGAATCTGAAGGTATTTCAGATCATTAAAAACTAACTAACCTTGGGTTTGTGATTCAGCCACAGCACACAGGATTGAAGCACAGATGACTTAAATAACATGCATCTTAGAGATAAGTGACCTTCCTCTATGATTAGGGCGGAGTGTTTTAGATAGATAAAATTGAAGATTAAAACTGCGCAAGTTCCAAATTCTGTTTTAAAATCTACATTTTTTGAGTAAAAAATGCCTATTTTAATGTCTACCTGCTCTCAATGCTTATTGGTTTATATAGAGTTAAACATTGAACTACTTTAATAATTTATTCTTTATGCTGATAGTTTTACTCTTTTAATAACCCAATTTAATACTTAAATCCATGTTAGAGTTTATCTTATCACTGTTATGAGCTAATTGAAAAATAGTACCATCAATCACTATTAACATTTGAAAACTTTACATAATGTATCACAGGGAGAGCAACGGGATTAGTTCCTGGTACTTCAAACAAATCACATATATTTGGCTCTTCTTTAGGTTTATCAGAGAAACTATTTAATAAATTTTACAGATATAATAATGGAGTTATTAGATAATTCAACCCTGAGTTAGAGAAGCATAAGAATAAGCCCAAGAACTTTGAATAGTTTAATGGACTACAAAAATAATCATTTTTAGTTAGTTTTCTTATGGCTCACAATTATCACGTGTCTGACAAAAGTTTAATAAAACTAGCCTGATCTTGATCATAATATGTACTAATCAAATATGTAAAAAGATATATGATAAAGTTTATACTTGGTGCTCAGAATTCATCGAAAAGATAAACTACACTTGAAAAATAATTGAGGTTTTTTTTGGGGGGCTACCTAGCAATGCCTAGGGGTTACTTCTGGTTTTACACTCAGAAATGACTCATGATAGTGTTTGGGGGGCCATTTGAGATGCTGGGGATTGAATCCGGGTTGGTTACATGCAAGGCAATCACCTTACCCGCTTTACTATCTCTAGCCCAAGAGAAAACATCTTTATAATGGTTAAATTTTTACTTTAATTAAATTTTACATGTGTCTATTACATATACTTGTTTGCATAATTGTTGATAGCATACTTTTTAAGTAATCTAGAACCACCTTATGAAAGTAGATAAATGCAGGGCTAGAGAGAGAGTACAGAAGGTAAAGCATTCACCTTGCATGTGTCCAACCCAGATTTGATCCCTGGAATCCCACGTGTTCCCTGAACACCAGCAGAAGTAATTCTTGAGTGCAGAGCCAGGAGTAATCTCTGAGCATTAATGCGTGTTGCTCCCAAAAGCAAATTAAAAATTAATCAACAAATCTTTTTTTGGTAATTATGGCCACCAGGCTGGAGCGATAAGAACAGCAGGTAGGGCGTTTGCCTTGCACCTGGCTGACCCGGGTTCGATTCCTCCATTCCTCTCGGAGAGCCTGACAAGCTACCAAAGTATCCCACCCACATGGCAGAGCCTGGCAAGCTCCCTGTGGCGTATTTGGTATGCCTAAAACAATAGCAACAAGTCTCACAATGGAGACATTACTGGTGCCCGCTCGAGCAAATCGATGAACAAAGGACGACAGTGCTACAGTGCTGCTCTCAGAAATTATTCTGGGTGGTGCCTGGGGGACCACATGGGAATCTGGGAAGGAAACTTGGGTTGACTGCATGAAAGATAAGCACCCTCGGTCTGGAGCAATAGCACAGCTGGTAGGTTGTTTGCCTTGCATGCAGCCAATCTGCGTTCGAATCCCAGTATTCTATATGGTTCCCCGAACACTGCCAGAGCCAGGAGTAACCCCTGTGCATCGTCAAGTGTGACTCAAAAAAGCATAAAAAAAAAGGCAAGCACCCTCTCCACTATACCATCTCTCTAGTCCCTCAACTATGATTTATTATACTCCCATACCTTTATCCTGTCCTGCCCATATAAAGAGAGAGGACTTTTCTCTCTACCTCTTTTGGGTGCTAATATTCTTATTACCATCATAGACGAAGAAGAAATTCCTCCAGAAATCAGGTCCTCATCTGAATGCACCCTTTCTCCCCCTACCCACTAAATCTTTTGCTGATTAGCCCTTAGCCTCATATTGTTGAATCTGGGCAGATGTCTAAGGATATGTTAATGGATTTGCCAGAGTATATGTCAATGTGCAATGTTGAGAAAATCTAGATGCTTGGGAAACTGTATAGGATGCCGGCAATGGAACCCAGGTCATCTGTGTGCAAGGCAAGTCCCCTACCCACTGTACTATCTCTCTGGCCCCGGAAATAATATTGGAGCTCCCAAAATTGGGGAAAACAACTCTTATTAGATGTGTATTTTGCCTTTACCTACTTCCTACTATTTTCAGCTCTACTTTAGGGAACCGTACAAAGTTTCTGACTGCTTGAAGATCAAGTATAACATTGTACAGTTGGGTTTCTTTTGGGGGGAAGTGGGGCCAAACCCAGAAATGTTCAGGGGTTACTTCTGTCTCTGTGCTCAGGGATCACTCCTGGCAGTAATTGGGGACCATCTGGAATGCTAGGGATCCAACCGAGGTCTACTGTATGGAGGGCAAGTGCCCTAGCTGCTAGACTCTCTCCAACCAAACTTTAATGAAATGCTTTTGGTGGTGGTGAAGTTTAGAGGGGGAGTTAAAGGAAGTGAGGAAGAAGCATGGACTTGCAGAGAGTCCCAGACTGGGATCACACGATGTAGGCATTAGGCACATTTAACACTTTTAGTTTTGCTGTTCCTCACCTAAAAAAAAAAATATTAGTATTGTATTCTGAATTTTGATTGCTTGGTTTAGTTATTCTCTAAATAAAATCACTGCAGTTGGGGTAACGTGGTTATAATAGTACCAATGCAATTGGTTTCCATGTACAAAGTGAACTTCCCTGGACCACCGCTGAAGTGCCGAGACACCATGGTCCGTACAGCACCTCCAGTCTGACTCTTCTTCCCGCCACCCCACTAGGTTTGATGTTCATCTTATGAAAGGTGATTCCTAAATGATTCTTCTGCCCACCTCTGAAAAGGGAGTAATAGACTTTCTAAAAGTTGATTTTAAAAATAACACTAGCTTTGTGTAAGAAGCAAAGTGATTTGATGTGCCCAATTGCTGATAGCGAATCTGATTCATAATATCCCAGGGTGAAAACACTTTTGTGGGCGGGGTATGTGTATGTGTGTGTGTATGTGTGTGTGTGTGTGTGTGTGTGCGCGTGAGTGCGTGAGCATGTGTGAATGTGCGACACTCAGCGGTGCCCAAGGGATACTCCCAGCAGTGCTTGGGAGACTTTTGTGGGGGTTGAACCCACACCTCCCACATGAAAAGCATGTGGTGCAACCTATTGATCTATTTTCCTAAAAGCACATTTTGGAAGTTATGAAGCTAAGGTCAGTAAACTTACTGTGTGGAAAGATACTTAAGAGCACCTGAGTGCTTTGTAGATGGAAGGGTTAAAATTCAAAAAAGTCTCAGAGGTGGGGATGGTCTAAGAATCCAGGAGACCATACATCCTTAGAAGGACTGAGTGGCAACCTCTGCTTAGAAAACCAGAAATTCTCAGTCTCTAAGCAAAACTTTCATAAGACAGTATGACTTGTACTTGCCTATAAAATTACAAAAACACATGCAATAAAATACCTACACCTGTCCTGTGAAGAAAAGGGCTCTTGAGATCTGTTCTATATAAAATCTGCTTACAAACTGCATTCTGTGGCTGAGCTCTCATCTGGAGGACCAGTACCTTGCCCAGAGTCTGGCCCTCATTTGTGACCATTAGTGTTAGCTCCCTTCCCCACTTTCATCTCTTTTCTTCCATTCCTCTTGTCTTCAGGTCATGCATAGACTGTTAAGGTAACGATGTGACTGAGATGCAGACTTTTACCAAGGGAAATCGTTCTTAGAAATATAGGGAGTTGAACTCTGAATAAAAATAATGCAACTGCATAATCAGTTTAAAATGGACCATCAGTGATTAAAATTAAAATGAAACATAAATTAAAAAGCTATCAGCAGGCAATTCAGACTCACCACAGTGTGTGCTGCTGGTACATTCACAATGTAGTCTGACTACTTTGCAGACAGAGTCTATTTTATTCTTAAATTGGCAGAGGCAGCAGGTGAGATGCCTAGGTAAGATCCTATGAATGAAAACACAGAGAAATAAGTGCAGAGTAAAGGGGTTACTGTAATAGGTAGAAGAGGCAGCCAAAGCCACCGTGCAGCTATTCAAAATGTTCCTGAGAACCATGGATGAGGCGCTGCTCGAACTCGGTGGTGGTGGGAACCCAACTGGGAGGTGATGCATGCAAAGTGTGTACCTGAACTCCTCTACTATCACTTCAGCCCTCAGAAAATTGAGTTTTGTTTTTGAGTCATATCTGGTGGTGCTCAGGGGTTTCTCTGGCAGTCCGCTCAGGGATCATTCCTTGCAGGCAGAGAATGCATAGACAGTGCCAAAGACTGAACAAGGGTTATTCACATGCAAAGCAAATACCTAATTCACTATCTTATCTCTCCAGCTCCCAGATAACGATAACATAAAAATGCCAGTTATAACCTGGGGAAATCTGAAAGCACTTTTCCAGACTGTAAAAAAAACAGGGACTAGAGTAATAGTATAGTGTAGCAGGTCTGGCATTTGCTTTGAGCATGGTCGACCTGGGTTTGATCCCCAGTATCCATGAGACACCAAAAGTGACTCTTGAGTATCTCAATTTAAAAATATTTTTTAATGGGCCGAAGAAATGAACAGAAACTTTTCCAAGGAAGAGATATGAATGACCAAAAGGCACATGAAACAATGCTCTGCATCACTAATCATCAGGGAGATGCAAATCAAAACAACCATGAGATACCACCTCACACCACAGAGAATGGCACACATCCAAAAGAACAAAAGCAACCGCTGTTGGAGAGGATGTGGGGAGAAGGGGACCCTTCTACACTGCTGGTGGGAATGCCGACTGGTTCAGCCCCTTTGGAAAACAATATGAACGCTTCTCAAAAAATTAGAAATTGAGCTTCCATTTAATCCAGCAATACCACTACTGGGAATATATTCTGGAGAAACAAAAAAGTATAGTCGAAATGACATCTGCACTTATATGTTCATCGCAGCACTGTTTACAATAGCCAGAATCTGGAAAAAACCCGAGTGCCCGAGAACAGATGACTGGTTAAAGAAACTTGGTAGATTGCACTCATCTGTGGAATATAGAACAACAGAGTAGGAGACTAATACCCAAGAACAGTAGTATATAATACCAGGAGGTTGGCTCCATAGCTTGGAATCTGGCCTCACATGCTGAGGGAAAGTCATCCCAGATAGAGAGGGGAACACCAAGTAATATGTGATTGGAGATCCTGCTCGGAAGGGAGATGCGTGCTGAAAGCAGACTAGAGACTGAACAGGATGACCACTCAATACACCTATTGCAAACCACAACACCCAAAAGGAAAGAGAGATATCAAATTGGAATGCCCCGCCACAGAGGTGGGGTGGGTGGGGGGGATGGTATTGGGGGTGGGGTGGGAGTGATACTGGGTTTATTGGTGGTGGAGAATGTGGAGAATGGACACTGGTGGAGGGATGGGCTCTTAAACACTGCATGAGGGAAAAACAAGTACGAAAATGTGTGAATCTGTAACTGTACCCTCACTGTGAATCACTAATTAAAAAAAATTGAAAAAAAATAAAATTACACCTCAATTAAACATAGCTTAAGAAAAATAAACAAGCAGGGGTATGATGCCAGCAGCAGGTCAGTCTATACCTGCGGAGCGAGTGCATCAGCAGCCAGATGGACCCTTCTGTCTTCCTGATAACCCAAAATTGCTGATGTACCTGTGGCTGAACTCCAACAACTTAGGGCAAGTTTACCAAGAAACTAAGCAGCCAAAAGTTTGGTATGTGGGAGCCAACCCACAAAACACCTCTGGCTCAGTTATACAAGTTAATTTACCGGCCATATTTCAGAGACCCATAAATCTCAAAAAGAGATCAAAAGCCGCACTTAGGGCTGGTCGTGAGGCGCCCTACGGCCAAGCCGGCATACCCTGCAGAGCATATGCCAATAGTTTATTTCTCTGGAAAAGATAGAAACAAGGGCCACGATCCAGAGACACACAAAAGAATCTCTGAACCGAGCAGCTCTCTGCGAGATGCCTCCGGACTTTAAGCCAGGCCAACTTCACTGGGGAGCCTCAGACAGAGGCAGGCGTCATCCCTCCACCTGCCCCTTAAAAACCCCGACAGCCACCAACTTCCAGAACCCAATGAGAAGTGCAGGTACGAAGGTTCAGTGACAGCAAATTCCAGGCCTCAAGGGATAGGGGATGGGCCTGTCCCTCTCATGCCCCCGAGTCCCCGTGGGAACCTGGAGGTCATGCCCACAAACTGCCTTCGGCTGCCACTTAAGCTCTTTAATGATCATGATCCAGAGATACACAATCTCTGAACTGAGCAGCTCTCTGCAGAGATTTCTCCACACCCTAATTATTTAAACTTTTAGAATTCCAGGAGCACACAGCCCTCTTGTGGCCGTATGACATCTTATACTATTCATAACAAGCAATGCAAAAGAGCATGGGGGAGACTGTCAGCCAGAGGCAGGGGGACGGGTGGGACTGGGAGGGATACTGGGGACATTGGTGGTGGAAGATGTGCACTGGTGGAGGGTTGGGTGTCTTATCACTGTATGACTGAAACTCAAACAGGGAAGCTTTGTGACTGTATCTTACGGTGATTAAAAAAAATTTAAAAAATTAAATTAACATTCTGAATAAAAAATAGTAATGTGGAGTTCATGCCAAATTGAATTAGCTTAATTAATGGCTGAATAAATAGTAGTACTCCTACATTAAAAAAAAAAGAGAAACAAAAATAAAAAGTCTTAAAAAACAAAGTGAAAATAAATGTCAGAAAAATCAACTTACAGTTTTTCCAATTCAAGAGTCATCATGAGGATGTTTTGGACTGGTCCAAGCGACACTTGTGTTGCTCCCATGTCTCTGAGGGAGAAAGCACAAGCATGATGAGAATCCAAATACAGAAACTCTAGAGTTAAATAGATGAGATTAAAGAGGCATAACTTTGATTCTGGCTTCGCTGTAAAGCCAGGTCAACTGCTTACTCTAGACCATAATTCCAGAGAGCTCTTACAGAAATAAGAGATTTCTCTATCATCAAATTCATGACAATTTGGTAGACTAAATAAATTTCCTTCCTTCCTTCCTTCCTTCCTTCCTTCCTTCCTTCCTTCCTTCCTTCCTCCCTCCCTCCTCTCCCTCCCTCCCTCCCTCCCTCCCTCCCTTCCTTCCTTCCTTCCTTCCTTCCTTCCTTCCTTCCTTCCTTCCTTCCTTCCTTCCTTCCTTCCTTCCTTCCTTCCCTCCCTTCCTTCCTCCCTCCCTTCTCTTGTCTCTTCCTTCTCTTGTCAATTTAGACTTCTCTTTCTAAATTGCATCTACTTCGTTTAATGTTTCTTTTTCATGTGAGCTGGGGGTGGCCTTGGATTTTGGCCACATCTGGCAGTACTTGGGAGATATGTTGGGTGCTGTACTTGTGGGTTGCTCTGAGTAGAACTCTGGGGAACACATAAGGTGCCAGAGATTGAATCCAGGCCTCCAGCACCCAGTGCACAGGCTCCAACCACTCACCTATCTGGTCCTCTTTTATTTACTTTCTTTTTTAAATAATGTTTACATTATTACTCGTTATTTTCTGGAATAAATAATACTTCTACACGCATCTGTATGTTTCTTATCTATATGTACTCAACATTGCTCTTTTCCTCTTTTGGCTGTTACCCATGTACATTCTTTCTTAATGTTTTCCTTTGAAAAGAAATCTCATTTCAACAATCCAGTATTAAAATTAAAAATATAACTTTGAAATTCAATGCAAGACACATAATCTATGACAGAAATGGAGAAAAATAAAGACAGCAAATCATAGCAGAAATCATATGAGCTACAAAGCTATTACAATACTTACAGATATTTTAATGCTGGTAATTGAAAAAGATATGAATCTTCAATAGCTGTTAGAGGATTATGACTGAGAATTCTAAAAAAATACAATAAAACGAAAATTATCTGCATAATCAGTAAGTAGGATTGAAGTTTTTATTTATTTTACTGGCATGGAACTTGAAGGTAAAAAACATTATTTTCTGTGATTATCTATAATCACACTTAGAATCCATAAAGCATTCCCCCTCCCTTTTTTTAATCTTTTTTGGTCACGCCAGTGATGCACATGGGTTACTTCTGGCTCATGCACTCAGGAATTACTCCTGGTGGTGCTTGGGGGACCATATGGGATACTGGGAATTGAATCCGGGTCACCTGTGTGCCAAGCAACCGCCCTACCTGCTGTGCTATTTCTCCAGCACTAAGCATTCTCCCTTTGGGAAACACTCAAGTCTCTAGATGATAAAGTAAAGGGGAAACGGGGGTGGGGTGGGTGGGGAGGAGTGGGAAACAAAACAAATCTACCAAAGAAAAATATATATGCTAACAAATTTTCCCAAGTTGAAAACCCTAGGAATAGGGGCCAAATAGTACAGCAAGTGGGGCACTTGCCTTGCATGCAGCTGACTTGTACGTTTCATCCCTGGAATCTTATATAGGCCCCAGAACACACCAGGAGTGATCCCTGAGCACAGAGTCAGGAGTAAGCCCTGGGAACCACTGGGTGTGTCTTCCCATCACCCCCAAAGAAGTAAGAAAACCCGAGGAGTGATGATGTCTGCAGGAAGTCCTTGCTCTGCAGCAAATATTATTTCTTTTTCTTTTTTTAAAAAAAATTTATAATGTAGGAGTACTGCTAGTTATTCAGCCATTGATTAAGCTGATTAAATTGGGCATTAGCTCCACATTACTTTTTTTAAAATTTTTTAATTCTATAAGTTAGTTCACAATGTTTGATTTCACTCAACATTCAAACACCAATGCCACCACCATTATACCTTCCCTCCACCAAATTTGGGATGTTTCCATCCCAAGCCCTGAACCCTGTCACAAAGCACAACCGAAGTAATATATTTTGTATTGTCTGTTATGAAGAACTGCTGAGCATTCTTACAAAAAAGTGTTCATATAGGAAACAGTGTGAACATTGTTCTATTTTGGCAGAAACCATTAAGACATTCTGGAGGATATCACTAGCATGTGGTGTGAACTTTGGTATACATATCTGAAAATATGTATATATGCATATATATATTTCCCCATATTTCCCCATATGACTTATTGCCTACTATCTGAACTCCATCAAATGTGGTGTGGTAATTATGGAGAATGGGTAGGAAGTGTTTTATGACGTGTTGTGCTGCCACTTTTGCCGCTGCACAATCCAGGAATATGTTTGCTCATAGGTGAGGCACAGCCCAAGCGCATGGGGCATAAAAAGTGATAAACAGGAGAAGAGATGAACAGGAACTTCCTCAAAAAAGAATACAAATGGTCAGGGACCGAGAGATAGCATAGTGGGTAAGGTGCTTGCTTGGATGCAGCAAACCTGGGTTCAATCCCCAGCATCCCATATGGCCCCCCAAGCAACATCAAGAGTGATTACTAAGTGCAGAGTTGGGAGTAAGCCCTGAACATGGCCAACTATGGCCCAACTCCCAGCCCAAAAGAAATACAAATGACCAAAATGCATATGGAAAAAAAGGTTCTATATCACTAATTATCAGAGAAATGAAGATCAAAGCAACAGTGAGATATCATCTCATACCACAGAGACTGGTACTCATCAAAGAGAACAACAATAACTAGTATTGACGAGCATTTGGGGGAACAGGGCCCCTCATTCACTGCTGTGAGAATGCTAACTGATCCAGCCTTTTTGGGAAGACAATATGGACATTCCTCAAAACACTAAGAATTAAACTTCCATATGACTGGCAGAGGAACCCAGGTGTGCGGGACCCGGGGCTTAGATCTCCAAGGCTGCTCGGATCGGGACTAGGCCTCTTGCACCCAGATTCTCCATTTTCCAGTAGCTAGACAGTCACACCCAGAAATCTCCCCCAACACACACACACACCATGTAATCCCTTCAATGCAAACATCCAGAGAATATAAAACCAAGCTTTCTGAAGCGTGCAGATGCAATCACACAACATCTGATAGCCTAGTTATCCCTCTTGGAAAACCTGGCAAATTACTGAGAGTTTACTGCCATTAAGGAAAGCCTGACAAGCTCCGTGTGGCGTATTCATATGCCAAATACAGTAACAATGATGGGTCTCATTCTCCTGACCCTGAATAGCCTCTAATGAGGCACCATTGGGAAGGACAAGTAAAGAGAGGCTGCTAAAATCTCAGGACTAGGATGAATGGAGACGTGACTGGGCCCACTCAAGCAAATCACTGATCAATGGGATGACAGTATATACATACCTCGCAGAAAGCCCGGCAAGCTACCGAGAGTATACTGCCCACTTGGGCAGAGCCTGGTAAGCTACCTGTGGCGTATTCGATATGCCAAAAACAGTAACAATAGGTTCCATTCTCCTGACCCTGAAAGAGCCTCCAATCATTGGGAAAGACAAGTAAGAAGAGACTGCTAAAATCTTAGGGTTGAGAGGAATAGAGACGTTACTGGTGCCCGCTCGAGTAAATCGACGAACAATGGGATGACAGTGATACAGTGATGACCCAGAAATTCCACTCTTGTGAATATATCCTAAGGGCCCAAAAGCACAATGCATAAAAGACGTCTGCACTCCTAGGTTCATTGCAGCACTATATACAACAGCCAAAATATGGCAACAGTCCAAATACCAACAAACAGATGACTGGATAAACTATGGTATAGATACACAATAGAATATTACCCAGCTATAAGAGGAGATACAGTCATGCAATTTGCTGCAATGTGGATAGATCTGAAGAGTTTCATGCTGAGTGAAATCAGTCAGAGGGAGAGGAACGGACTCAGAACCATCTATCTCAAACTTTGTAGGGGAACCTCAAATGTCCAATGCCACGGAAACAAAGAGCTGAACTGATCTTCAGTAGGAAACTTGCCACTGGGGCAGAGGTGGGAGATAAGTTAGTGAGGGGAACAGTAGGACAATGAGATGGCTGGAGAAAGCGCCTGGTACAGGGGCAGAGGGGGCGTGGGGGAGGGAGTGGGGGAGATGGGTGTACAGTGAGTAGGGCACTTAAAATTCACAGCTCCCAAAGTGAATTTTAAAATGACTATAATAAGCATGAGAAGATAGTTAATGTCTTGCCATTAGCAGAACATAAATCCAAGCCACAATCAGATACTACTTCATACCCAGTAAGATGGCTAAAAGCAGACAAAAGTGCAACCAGGGTGATGGAGAAATTGAAATCCTTATGCACTGCTGGTGAAAATATAAAAAGAGGCACTGCAGAAAAGCTTGATGGTCCCTCAAAAAAGTTAGCCATAGTTACCAAAGACTCAGCAATGTAATACCTGGATATGTGCCCAAGAAAAATGGAAACGTGTAAATACTCAAAAATGAGTATTCATAGTCGAAAAATGGAAGGGGCACCTGAGCACATGCTTTGCATATCAGTACTTTCTCTGGCTGACTTCTTCTGCATTTTAAAATGTATGCGCACGCCTAGCTCATTCATTGCCTCTTTTATATTCATGACCTTATCTTTATGCTTTATGGAGTAAACTGTGGCAAAAGGACTAAGAAGTATGACTTAGAGGTAAAACACTTGTCTTGCAGGAATAAAATCTGAGGTTCTATCCCCAGCCCGGCAAATAAAGGAGCAACAGTTTTTATCAATCTCAGAGGGCATGACTGAGTTGGGGAGTTCGCTCAAAGTGGCAGAGCAGATGCCTGGCATTTGCGAGGGGCTGAATTTGACTCCTGGTATAATCAGATCCGTGAGCACCACCATAATTGGTTCCTAGGTCCTTTGGACATTATTGGAGAATCCTATTTAAAAATCAACAAAAAGAGGGTTCAAACAAACAAACCAAAAAGGGCTGGTGTAAATGCCTTGCCCAAGGGGGTGGGGTGGGCAGGTTCATGGCACTACATGGCCCCCCTCAAGCACCCCCTCAAGGCCCAGCACCCCATGAGCACTGCAGGGTATAGTCCAAAAACAGTAAAAAAGACTGATCTCTTTCAGTGACTAAAAACCTTTCTTTGGGTTACTGGGCCACACCCAGCTGTGCTCAGGGCTGACTCCTGGCTGTGCACTAAGGGATCAGCCCCAGTGGTGCTCTGGGGAGCACATTCAGTGCTGGGGATTACATATGGGTCAGTGACGTGCAAGGCAAGTGCCCTCCCAACTGTACCATCTCTCTGGCCCCAGGCAGTATTACTTCAAATGCCCTTTTGAAATAGATCTTATCTGGGGACTCCGGCTTGACCCCCTCACTGCAAGCATTCAGCCTGGAATTCAATCCCCCGTGTCACCACATTGGCTGAGTGAGATTCCTGGCAGCTCTGGGGGGGTCTGAGTCTTGCAGCTCTGCCATTCCTTGTCCCTGGCAATTGTTTACCAGTTGCACTGCAGTCAGTCAGAAGGACCTTAACATCACAACAAAAGAGGCCCAATCCCTGGCAGGCAACACTACTAAAAGGTGTGGAAACACTGTTGAGTATGCTACCTCAGGATAGAAAAACATTCAAAAGGACACACGAACACACATTCTTCGCAGCACTCAGTGCAATAGCTAAGATACGGAATCAACGTAGGTGTCCAACGACAGGTTTGTGAAGATGTGGAATAGATATGCAGTGAAATACTATGCAGCTGCAAGAAACGATGAAATCGTGTAATTTGCTGCAACCTGCTAGGAACCAGAAGACATCATATTGAGTGAAGTCAGATGAGGATAGATAAAGGATGATCTCACTTCTCTGTGGTAGATAGAATAACTGGATGAGGGAATGCAATGCAGTAGAAGAGGATGGCTAGATCAGTCTTGACCCCAGAGTACAGGGAGGAGAATGAGAGCAAAGCAAAGAAATCAACAGGTGGTAGAAGATAAAGGGCGGAACAAGGGCCAGGGCTTTATTTTACCAATGATATGGGAAAGTGGTATAGCTCTCTACCCAAAGCACAGGCTCAACACTGAAAACATGAGCCTTAAAGAACCACCACTGGGTCAGAGCAACAGCCCAACAGGTAAGGCTCTTGCCTTGCACATGGCTGAACTGGCTTCAATCTCCAGCAACCTATATGGTCTCCTGAGCCTGTGAGGAGCAATCCCTGAGTACAGAGCCAGGAGTAATCCCTGAGCACCATTGGGTGTACTCCCCTGCCCCCCCCCCCCAAATAAACTATAACCACTGAACCTTGAAATGTGCCTGTCAATGTGGCAGATTGGGTGTAGGAACACTGGTGAAGGGAAGTGTAGGAACACTGGTGGTGGGATTGGTGTCAAAATATTGTATGCCTAAAACCTAACAACCATGGTGGAAATGCCGACTGGTCCACTCTTTTTGGAAAACAATATGGGCATTCCTTAAAAAACTAGAAATTGAGCTTCCATACGAGCCCACAATACCACTTCTGGTAATATATTCCAAGGGTACATAAAAGCACAGTAGAAATGACATCTGCACCTGTGTGTTCATTGCAGCAGTGTTCACAATAGCCAAAATCTGGAAACAACCAAAGTGTCCGAGAACAGACAACTGGTGAAAGAAACTTTGGTATATCTACACAATGAATACTATGCAGCTGTTAGGAAAGATGAAGTCATAAAATTTGCTTATAAGTGGATGGTCATGGAGAGTATCATGCTAAGTGAAATGAGTCAGAAAGAGAGGGGCAGACAAAGAATGGCTGCACCCATTTGTGGAATATAAAATAACATGAGACTGATAACCAAGGAGAGTAGAGAGAAGGGCCAGGAATATTGCTCTGGGTTGGAAGCCTGCCTCATGAGCTGGGAGAGAAGGCAGCTGGAATAGAGAAGGGATCACTAAGTCAATGATGGTTCGAGGGATCATTCGAGATGGGAGATGTGTACTGAAAGTAGATTAAAAAAATCAAATGCGACGATCTCTCATTATCTATATTGCAAATTATAATGCCCCAAAGTATAGAGAGAGTATGGGGAACATTGCCATAGAGGCGGGGAGGGGATTGGGATTGTGGAGAGGGAAGATACTGGGGACATTGATGGTGGAGAAAGTGCACTGGTGGAGGAATGGGTGTTCAATCATTGTATGACTGAAACTCAGATATGAAAGGTTTGTAACTGTAGCTCACAGTGATTCAATAAGAAACAAACAAAACCCCAACTCTCAATAACTTTGTAAATCGTGGTTCTTTAAATATATTTTAAAAAAAGAGATGTGCACACAGTGGACTTCATGTCTGTCCCCCAATCCCCCAGGATACCTGAATGAACATGGATACTTAGTTGGGGACAGAGTCACACTGTCCTCTTGCTAGGGACCACAGACCCTGTAGTGGCTTCCATCCCAGGTCACTGTGGCTGAGCAGATGGCTCTCTGCCAGTGGGCACGGTGGAGTTCAGTCTCAGGAAAAGCAAGACCCCCAAGAGACACATGAATCCACTTTGAAATTCAGGCAACGAAGGTCTTTGCTGATCTTTGATATAAAAGAGAAATGGTGCACAAGAACCATGCCAAGAAGTGGCGCCCCTGACAAGCACAGGTGTGAACACTGCTCTTAGAATGTTCTTGTACACGAATAGAAGAGCGACCCCTGGTGGCTGTGTGTGTGAGCTCCCCGCCCCCAAAAGCACAGAGGCCTTTAGCAAACATCAGCCCAGGGGGCAAATGCCTGGCCCTGATGTAGGATTTCCGGTGAGCACCTCAACTGAATATGAGCATCACAGCCAGGGCGTATGACCCTCAGACATCTCGCAACAATAAAGATGAGGAGGAAAGGTAAAACCTGTTTGGGGCTGGGGGGGGGGCGGCAGCGGAAGACTAAAGGGAACAGCTGGACCACATCTGGGTGATGGTCAGGTGTGACCCCTACAGTGCTCCAGCAGCAGTACTAAGTTGAAATAGAAGATATCTCCCTATAAGGATGGGAAGGAAAAGACACACTTGGGAGACAGTTCTTGCTGAATGTGACAAACTTAATTTTCTAACAATAACAAAGAAATCAGTCACCCCTAAACCATTCCAAGGTCCTGAGCGGTCTTCCTCTTTAAGGTAGAAGCTTTTGAACGGTGAGAAGCTGCTGCCAGGATTTCAGTACATACCCCAAAGTGATAACAATGCCTTAGAGTAAGCTCTCGTGTGGACACTCATCTAAAGACAGGCCATTATGCTATATGGCTGGGAGAGCGTGAGGGCTTCGCTGTGACCCCAGCTCCGTCTGCCTTCACAGTGCAGCTCCCCACCTCACTGACAATCTCCACAGTGGGGTCAAGCGGTCAGTAGGAACAAGGTTTGGGTTTCCTTTGTTCTCTCTTAGTACTTATGTCTTGGCAAAATACTGATGTTCCACAAACAAGCCAGAGTGTCCACTGCTCTGTCTGAGTAAGGCATCGCCTTTCTACTTTGTCAAGTCTGCAGTTGCTACCATCATGGAACTTGTACCGATGAAATGACTAAAAGAATTTTTTAAACAAGTCATCAGTGTAGACCTGTGTAGGTGAATGAAGAAACACTTGAAATTCAGAAGGGGAAAAAAAAGATAGTTGGGGCTGGTGCAATCGTACAGCAGGTACAGCAGGTAGGGCATTTGCCTTGCACACAGCTGACCTGGGTTTAATTCCTGGCATCACATATGGTTCCCCAGACACCGCCAGGAGTAATTCCTGAGAGGAGAGCCAGGAACAAACCCTGAGCATGGAGGTATGGCCCCAAAATAAAAACAAAAGAAAAAAAGAGATACTGAACATTTAGGATTAGCAAACACTGTAGGATTTCCATAACATACTTCATTCCTGATTTCATCTGTAAGAGATGTGATTATCACCCTTTCAAAAACAATGGCATCTTATTAATATTTTGACAGTTTATGGAAAATTTATTAATTTACAGTTACAAATTATTATGGCATATTGAAGGTGATCTGTTTTTCATTCAACTGATAATGTACTCACCACTCAATGTTTATTAATATAGATGTTTCATTCAAGAAACTCACTGAGTGATAATTACCCAGAACCCAGGAAGAATTAAGGTTTTTGTGGGCCCTGAATTTCATCTAGTTTATCAAAATTCTGTTTAACAAAATAAATAAAATGCAAAATTATGAGTATAAAAATTGTTGGGATCTTCCCTGAGATCTTGCAAGTAAGGTTTGGAGTTCAGCTTCCTTTAATTCCTTATCAATTCACCTCAGATGGGTCTTTTTGTTTTGTTTGTGCTTAGGTTTGGGTTACACCTGGCATGCCCTCAGCCCACTGAGCTCTATCTGGTTCTCACTTCGACCTTTCCCCAGATCTATTTAATGCAGGGAGTAAATTATGATCAACGCAGTTTCCAATCAACCCAGTCATTTGTCAGATAGGTAATAAAAAGACCTAACTGAAGGACCAGCATCCCTTGCCTTTGGAAAGAGATGTAACATTATTTCCTCTTGTTTTTCGGCCACACATAGCAGGGTGCTCAGGGCTTACTCCTGGCTGTGCTCAGGAAGAGCATGTGGGGTGCTGAGGCTGAACCCAGGTCAGCCATGTGCAAGGCAAGTCACACACCCACTGTACTTGCGCTCCAGACACAGAGTTTTGATCACGCAGGCAAATTGTATGTGAAAGGAATGAGCTTGGTCATTTGGAAAGATTGGGCCCCAAAGAAAGGAGTCCACCCCCCAACACATTTGGGCCCCAACACATTCGGTGCTGGGGTGGGTGGGTAGTGCCATACTTGGTGTTTGGGGCTTACTCGGTGCAGTGCTGGGGAACCATGTCGTGCAGGGGCTTGAACCTGGGACTCCAGCACCTAGAGTGTGCACCATCTCCCCAGACTCCATGACAATCTGCTGAGGTGACTGAATTAATCTTAAGAGTTAGTTCTATTTAAATCACATGACTGGGATGATCATTTCTTTCCAGGTATCTATGATTCTTTCATTACCTTTTTCTCTCATTTGAGAGTAAAATTTCAATATATGCAATACAAGTAAATCATCACCTTCTCCATTATAAATTCGTTGGGTTTTCTTCTCATTGTTTGGGGACCACATTTGGAGGTGTGAATGGGAGTGACTGCTGGCAATGCAAAGCTCAGGCTCCAGCTCTCTGAGCTGTCTCCTCAACCTCATTCATGATGAGTCCTTCTCAGTACACCACCCACCATTATCTCCAGTGTCACCCCACTATCTTGTTACCCTGCTGTCTGCACTAGCAGTAGGGCTCTCATGTTTTCCCACCAGCATCTGTCTTCTTTCTTCCAGTACTCAAGGTTCTTGGTGACAAACACCCTGCTCTATTCTTCCATATAGATAGGCCTGACACTCAGAAGAAATGGCACTCTGTGAATGTTCTTGAATGTCTTAATTTTTATGAACTAAGATGCCATTTTCCCCCTGCCCCCACTGTCTCCTACAAAACTATACCGAAACTGGGGTTCTTGTGATGCTTGGTATAATAAAATGCTTAGTAAAAATGTGGCATTAAAGGCACTGAGGTGACTATAATCTCAAAGCCTGCTTCTTACAAAACTGGTCTGGGCTGGAGTTAGCACAGTTAGCACTGGAGTTAGATAGCACAGCGGGCAGGGCGTTTGTTTGCCTTGCATGTGTTCGACCCGGGTTCAATTCCCAGCATTCCATATGGTCCCCTGAGCACCGCCAGGAGTAATTCCTGAGTGCATGAGTCAGGAGTGACCCCTGTGCATCGCCGGGTGTGACCCAAAAAGTAAAAAAAGACAACTGGTCTTCAGGGTTCTTTCCCACATTGTCAGTCAATTAAGGATTGGTGAAGGGGAGCTGCTACAGGTGGGCACGTGCAGGAACCGTGACCCCGACCCAGACACATTCCAACCCCTCGCCTGCCTCATCAAATCTGTCTGCCGGGGGATCAACTCAGGTTTATACCCATGCAGAATCACCGAGCTGCCTTCCTGCCCTTCCTTCATCTAATCTGCAGGAAGCTGTGTAAAACTGGATTTCTGAAACACAAGCAGGTGAAGACCCTTTTTCAAAGTCAGACTGAAAGGAGGATCTTCCGCTTGAGTACAGAATTCCCTTTAAGCCTCTGATCTGAATTTTGATCTGCTTGTGTTACATCAAATCAGAGAGAAATCAGAGGGACCTTTTCACCCAAAGGGTATAGAACCACACGCTTCTTACACACGAGTAATTAGAAAAGTAAGTATAATGAAATTAGACAACAGCAATGTTGGTTTTTGGTTTTTTTGTTTGTTTGTTTTGCTTTTTGCGTTTTGGGTCACACTTGGCGACGCACAGGGATTACTCCTGGCTCTGCACTCAGGAATTAATCCTGGCGGTGCTCAGGGGACCATATGGGATGCTGGGAATCGAACCCGGGTCGTCCGCGTGCAAGGCAAATGCCCTACCTGCTGTGCTATTGCTCCAGCCCCCAGCAATGTATGTTTGATGAATGCTTTTCACTCACTCTGATGTAACACAAACACTTTTGGGGTCACAGAGATAGTTTCAGAGATGGAGCACATGTCTGCCATGTATAAACCCAGAGTTTGATCCCACCACACCACAGAACTCCAGGTGCCTCCCATGGCCGCCTTCTAGCTCAGCTGGCCAGTGTGATGCCAGTTTTGCCAGGAGTGATCCTGGATCCCAGCACTGCCAGGTGCGAAGTCTATGGAGTGTTTTTACCATAGCTTTTTACCACCTTTTACCACAGCTCAAAGCTTTATAGTGACCGGGGCTGGAGCAATAGCACAGCGGGGTAGGGCGTTTGCCTTGCATGGGGCTGACCCAGGTTCAATTCCCAGCATCCCATATGGTCCCCTGAGCACCGCCAGGGGTGACTCCTGAGTGCAGAGCCAGGAGTAACCCCCGTGCATCACCAGGTGTGACCCAAATACCAAAAAAAAAAAAAAAAGCTTTATAGTGACCACAGTGAATTCACTTTATGTATATATTCATATATATTTTTTTCTTCAAAAGAATGTTCTAGAGTATTAGGGAGGGAACTATGCTAAGATAGATGTTCAGGAACCCTTTGGCTTCACCATGTAAAAGAAGCTACCAGCTAGGAATAAATCCATAACTCTCCTTCCCAGCCAACTCCCAGTAAAAACTGTTATACTTACTTCTTCCCGGCTCTTTGTTGCATACATTTAAGTGGTTAGGAACTTTGCACATGAACAGGAACCAAAGTTGGAATTAAACTGGGAATTTAAAGCCTCATTCACAGTTCAGCGCCGTACCAGTGGGAATCACAAGACAATGCTAACGAATACGTTTCTGTTAGTGCTCGCTCCAATAATCATTAATAAAAAAAAGCAAAGCATGCCAGGTGTCATGCAAATCTCTTGGACTCTTTGTACCTTAGTTTCTTCATTTGAACAAAAAGAACTGGATCTCAAGACATACTTACTAGAGTTCACACTGGCCTTATACCAGTCAGGCAATAATGACTGCATGATGCTTTTATGCACAGTGTTATTATGTATACTTATCTGCTTTTTGACTTACATCTTATGTAAAAACTGCATTCCATGCCAGGCCTGAAACGTTCCAAAGCTCAGTTCGGTGATTAAATTGCAACTAAGATTCCTACCAAAGAAAACAAAGAAAAAAAAGATAAAAGCAGCAGCAGTTTTTAGAAGAAAGAAGAAAAAGGAAGGAGGAAAAGAAGAAAGAAGGGGTTGGAGCGATAGCACAGCAGATAGGGTGTTTGCCTTACATGCGGCTGACCCAGGTTTGATTCCCAGCATCCCATATGGTCCCCTGAGCACCACCAGGAGTAATTTCTCAGGGCAGAGCCAGGAGTGACTCCTGTGTGTCGCCAAGTGTGACCCAAAAAGTTAAAAAAAAAAAAGAAGGAAGAAGAAGGAACATGAAAGAAAGAAGACAGAAGAAGGAAGAAGAAAAAGGAGGAATAAGAGGAAGAAAGAAGAAGGAAGAAGGAGGAAGAAGAAAGCGAGGAGGAAGTAGAAGAGAAAGTGGAAGTGGAAGAAGAGAAAGAAGAGGAAGAGGAAGAAGGAAGAAGAAGAGAAAGAAGAAGGAAGGAAAAAGAAAGGAAGAAGGAAGAAGGAAGAGGAGGAGGAGGAAGAGGAGGAGGAGGAGGAAGAAGAGAAGAAATAATATTCTTTTTCTTTTTGGGTCACACCCAGTATTACTTTTAATTCACAGAACCACAACATTTTATGCGCTAAACATCACTGTGGAAGACCTAAGCTTAAGGTTTATTCTTTGATGATTATGATGCTGTGGGGGCATTAGACACAAAATAGCAAATGCTTAACAAATACTTAATTAATTTCTCTATAACAGGGATTCATGACTTCAGCACTACTGCCACATGGGGGCTGGATAGTTATGGGGGGGCTGTCCAGTGCATTGTAGCTATTCAGCAGTGTATCTGGAGGCATCTGCTCACTAGGTACCAACAGCATCATTATAGATCTGACAATTAAAACAATAAAAAAAAAACCCTCAAGGCACTATCAAGGGTCATGTGGGTACAAAATCATCCTGGTTGAGGGCCACGGTTCTATTGTTCACATTGCTCTGACTAGTAATTCTCATAGTAATCCTTACTTACAGGCAAAATGGATTTGCTGTACAGTTTTCATAGCTATTTATAATGTTCTAATAATATTCAAATGAATAACAGAATCTGACATTTAAGTGTTCTAAAAATTCCAAAAATAATGAAGCATATTTTTAACTTACATATACTGCAGATATGGTAGTTCTTCAAATGTACGCCTTTCAATAAACTGTATTTTATTGCAGGATAAATCTCTAGGAAAAGGAAAAGGAAAATATTTCTTCAATTAACTACCAAATATCTAATTTTAGGAATAACCAGTAGAAGTCAAAATAATATTGAATGAGTAGATTTGAATGTTCCAGAACTCCTAACCTTGCTTTCAGTTCAACCACAAATCTTCATGAATAAAATGTATGATTACTTGGTTCTAATATTGGACTTTAACTTTTCTCAGAGCAGAGAATTGATTCGGTGATTTTTATGTTCTCAATGACAGATGGAGTTCAATTTTTTATCTTCATGTAAAATTCTATATTTAATATAATTATTTCAAATATTCATATGAATAATCTCACGTTTATATGCATTCCTATTTAGCTGCTTTCTAGGCTAAAAAATGGCCCATTTTCATATAATTGAAATGAAGTTACTCCTTTCAGCCAGAACTTAATTTAGAATTAAACTTTTTTTTTTTTTTTTTGCTTTTTTTGGGTCACATCCAGCTATGCTCAGGGGTTACTCCTGACGGTGCTCGGGGAACCATATGGGATGCTGGGAATTGAACCCGGGTCAGCTGCATGCAAGGCAAATGCCCTACCTGCTGTGCTATTGCTCCAGCCCCTAGAATTAAACTTTTCTATCATAATAGAAATTGAATTTTTGGTTCTATATTTTCTGAATATTCCATGAATTTCACTGCTTTCATTGTACAGTGGTGGAACAAACAAAATCATCACAGTGCTGAATTTTTATTTGATTACAGTTGACTGTTTTATATCTATGAATTCTACTTAAGTTCTTTCACATATGACCAAGATGCGTATAACTATCTTCTAGCTCATCCCTCTTTTTCCTCTTGCCTTCCTTCCCTTCCCTGGCAGTGCTCAGGGCTCACTTCTGACTGCACTCAGATCACTCGGGGGGGGGGGGGGCTCAGGGGACCCTGCATGGTGCTGGGGATCAAACCTGGGTCACCCATGTGCAGAAGCAAGCCCCTTACCCCTGTCCTATCACTCCAGTCCCAGGCTTTCCTTTTCTGACCCACAATGCACACCGTCATATATTAACTTTCCAAATAGTTCTCAAACACCAGTCTCACTTGGGAGCTGATTGAAGATGCCTGTTCTCCAATCAACCTACTCCAAATCAGCTGGAGCAGGAACTGTGGTGGGGGGTTAACAGGCCCTCCAAGTGATCTACTGCAGGCCTGAGTGACCCAGCGCAGGTGGGCACGAGGGAGCTCTGCATGCTAGCCCTGGCTTACAACTCCTGGGTCTAGGTGTCTACCCTCTTTTTTGGTATTCTGAGAGCATTGTGGTGTTTTTCCTGTGTTCTACCTTTCTCCTACTCTCTTTTTACAAGATTCTGTCCAAGATGTCTGTCTGACAATAGCCCAACAATTCCTACAACAGAACTCTCCTCGTGATAATCTCCCATGTTCTTAATACTACTGCTATAGAATCACTGTTTTAGCCAAGTATTTCATATTTAAATGTTTGTTTAAGTTCTAGATAATTTGGAAATATGCTGACATAGGGTGTTAGAATGTTGTATTGCAAATCACAATGAGAAAACTAAAGTTTTTTTAAAAAAAATCTGGGCTAATGGCATTCAAGTTCTTTATTTTCTTGTTCAATAATTCAGGTTTATTTTCATTTTTTAAATAATTTTTTTATTAAGCCAACTTTTTAAAGTTTTCTATAAAGGCTAGAAATTTAAAAATAATAATATTCTAGATTTTGCAGAGCATATTTTTATGATTTTTTTCATTTGCAGAAAAACACAAACATCAAGTTTATAAACACAAGCATAGTTTGAGCTTGCTCTTCAAGCTGTGCTCTCCCGTGTGTCTCGCTTGTAGAGTCTATGTTCCTTGGCTTATTCACTTGCACTCTGGAAAAGCCGGTGCTCTCTCTCCAACATCGCCCTCCTTTCTCTCCTCCCACATCTTCCTCAGCACGTTTCATTCAATAAAAACTAACCTGCTTCACTGTTGCACCTCTTTAAGTTCTTTCCTGCAAGGGACAGGCAGTGGACCCAGGATGCCTGTGATGAGGTTGGGACTGCCTTCCCTTTCCTGCTGGTGCAGGCTGGCAGATGTACTTTGGGGGAATAATAATACTCAAGAAGAAATTCCCTAGCCCCAAAATAACTCAAGGGCTTGATGATCACATCATTTGAAATGCAAATCCTGAATTCTTGGAAGAGAAACTGAGGTACCACCAGGATGCAAAAATCCAAGGCCCCACCCAGAAAAGGCTGGTCCCCCCAGAAAAGAAGTTACACAAGAATCCATGAGATTATAAAGAGAACATCAACAGTGCAAGACATTCCTGTGACAACACCCAGCCTAAATTTTAGTATGCAAAACTCCAGGAAAGAACAACCCTTTTGGAAGAATTGAATAAAAGCACCTCCTGAAAGTCCTCAGGGCTTGCTCTTCAAGCCCTGAATATCTCACCTGCTTCTTTCTCTGTTCCTTTGCTTGTTTATTTCCACTCTGGAGAGCCTGTGTTCTCTCTTGAACACATACTTCTTAATTTCTCTCCCTCACATCTTTCTAAATAAGTTTTAATAAAAGCTGTCTTGCTTCATACACAAAATTAAAAAAAAAAAAAAGAACATGGGGCTGGAGCGATAGTACAGTGGGTGGGGCGTTTGCCTTGCAGGCAGCTGACCTGGGTTTGATCCCGGGCATCTCATATGGTCCCCCCAGCACTGCCAGGAGTAATTTCTGAGTTTCCTGAGTGCAGAGCCAGGAGGAACCCCTGAGCATCACTGAGTGTGATCCAAAAAACAATAAATAAATACATACATAAATAAATAAATAAATAAATAAATAAGTAAAAATTAAAAAATAAAAACATGAACATATTTGCATAGATCTTTGTTTTTATTTAGTAGTGCTCAGGGGCTACTTCAGGGACATTACTGGGGGGTCAGGGAATGCGGAGCCCAGAACCTCGTTCTGCTGGGAAACCAACCTGGGCCTCCTGTTGCTAAGCATCACACTCAACATTTGTGCAATCTCCCCAGCTGACAAAAACAATTCTTAAGTTAATGGGCTATGTAAAACTGGACCATGCATTGGTTTTGATCCATGGGGACATAAAGGAACTCTATATTAACATAGAGGAGATGGTATACTAGCACTCTAAGTTAAGTTTACATGGGTGATGCAAATATAAGTACTTTTCATTTATTATTAAAGTTTAAAGACAAAAACAATTCTTAAGTTAATGGGCTATGTAAAACAGGACCATGTGTTGGATTGGATTCAGGGGACATAAAGGAACTCTACATGGACATAGAGGAGATGGTAAATTAGCACTTACTTTAGGTTTATATAGTAAAGTTTGAAAAAAAACTCTTGTGAAGCAAGATAGTTTATACTGAAAGAAACTTTCTTAGATGTGAGGGGTGGGAAAGAGAAAGAATGTGTTCACGAGATAACCTGGAATTCTCCAGAGAAGAAAAAGCAAAGAGTCATGGGGACAAGTAAGAAAAGTACATGATCCAGGGAGAACATGGGCTTGAAGAGTAAGCCTAAAGTTTTTTCTATATATGTACATATATGTATTTATATATATATGTACATGCAAATGTAATTTAGTGCCAGAAATGACATGAAAGGTTTTTAATGCTAGAATCATAAAACTATAGAATTGTATTGCTGGAAGAAATGATAAAGATTAACTTGTACACCCTTTGTTTTATAAACAACAGATCTAGAAACTCATAAATAAATGATTAACTTACAAGTACTTGAGGGATAGCAGGCCTTCAAATGAATCCTTATGTAATTCAGTCAAAGAATTGTCACTGAGGATTCTGAGAAATGGAAAAATTATTTCTGGACCAAAATGCAAAATAACTATGACTATTTACTACATAGGACTAATTCTTACACATAATAATGGTGCTTTCTAAAGATCCCAATTCTTATTTAACTTGGGGATAGTGATCTCTGTTTAGGCTCTTTGCTTTTTCCTCACTGATATCTATCCATCATGCACACGAACATAGCTATTGACTCTTCTCACCAAATAACCTCTACAAAGCATATTCTCTAGGTCACAAAATGTCAGATCTAAATTCTGGGTGACACCAGAACCACAGAATTGCCACTCCCTCCTCTCTTCCCAAACATTACTCTGGATACCCCATGAAGAATGAAATTAAGTCTGTAAAGAAAACCCTTTGAAACTTAACACCATTAATTTTTTTTGTTCTGGGAATTAAAATGAGCACAAAATGCACATGACAAACACTCAAGAATTATTGAGGCCAGAGCAATAGTACAGTGGGAGGGGTACTTGGCTTGCACATGGCTTACCTGGGTCAGCCCGGGCAACCATATGATCCCCCAGGAGTAAACTTTGAGCCCAGAACCAGTGGCTGTGCACCCCCCAACACGAAAGAACAGTAAAGCAAAGGCCCCAAGACATATTCCTTACAAGAAACACAGCTTCATAGAGGACCCTAGTGTGGCCCTACCAATCACACCCTCCTCTGTCACACGCCCCTGACTTTAATGAGCATTTGTTATTTTGGGGTTTACTTGGTGCTTTGTTTTGTTTTGGGGCCACATCCAGGAGTGCTCAGTGGTTAATCCTGGCTCTGCACTCAGGGATCATTTCTGGTGCTGCTCAAGGGACCGTATGGGGTGCTGGGGATCAAACTCTGATCAGCAGTCTGCAAAGCAAAGAAGCCTTTCCAGAGGCAGAGTTTGTCCTGGTCCATGGACTTGGGTTGTCTTGGACAGGCAGGACCAGAGGGCAGGAAAGCTAACCAAGATTTTCAAACAAAGACTTGAAATTCGGCTTCCCTTCCCATCAAGTGTCAAAGGGCATCTCACCACACTGTCTGCCACCATCCCTGGCCCCAGAACTGGAAAGCTCTTACTGTCTGTTGGGGGATTCCCATGATGGAAACCTACAGTTCTTACCAATTGTGATTTGGATTCCCTGCTCCAATGTCCCCTTTTGTTTAGAAAATTCCACCTTTCAGAGCTAAGGGTAACCCCTGAGCACCACTGGTGTGGCCCTAAAGCAAAATTGAAAAAAAAAAAAGAAAAAGAAAAAAATCCAGAATTTCCACTTTTTTAACACTTAGCAAAGTATGCAAGCGATTTCTATTTGTAGACTTTCTCTCTAGGTCTAAGGTTCATAGACTGGATGAAAATAAACACACTGGAACAGTCTTTGTTTGGTTTTGGTTTTGATTTTGGCTCACACCTGGCTGTGCTCAAGGCTTATTCCTGGCTCTGTGCTCAGGGATCACTAATGGCAGGGCTGGAGGGCCCTATGTGGTGCTGGGGAGTGAACCCAGGTAGGCCACGTGCAAGGCAAACACCCTACCCGCAGTACTATCGCACTGGCCCTAAAATGGTCATTTCTCACATTATGAATGTCAACCGACAATGACAGATTAGCAATATCATTCATTTGGCCTCTAATAGAAACCATAGATACTTTTCACATTGCATTTACTATAGACATCTCAAACTTTTGGTTTTTCATCAAAAATTTGAAGTTAGTTGTTAGACATACAGGTGGTTGTTAGATATACCAATATGTATTATTTAATATGACGAATCACAAAATCCCGTTAATCATCGATTTCTCGGGTGGGCTCAGTAACATCTCATTTCGACCTTTCCCTGAGATCTTAGAAGTCCATCTTGACTCGGCCCTCCTAACAGTGTTGCACTGGGGGCTCTTCAGGGTCAGGGGAATGAGATCTAGCTTGTTACTGGATTTTGCATATGAATACACCATGGGAAGCTTGCAAGGCTGTCCCATGTGGGCAGGAAACTCTCAGAAGATTGCCAGTTTCTCCCAGAGGGAGAAGTAGGCTAAAGATATTGCATGCGATATTTAATATACTCAAAGAAAAAACCTTATAACTGCTATCAATCATTTTTTGGTGGTCTGTTTTCTGATTCTTATATATGCATATGTATGTGTGTGTATAAAATTAACTCTACTTGTTATAGAATGGAAAACAAAAAGACATTTTAAATAGGATCTTGGTAAACTAAAATTTTTAAAAGAAAAAAACCATTATAACTAACAGAGGTTGTTTTGGGACATGAGGGGAGAATACCTTTTATCAGAGGTATTAATCTTAAATTGTATACTAAGGAGGATTTCTTTTTCTTTTTGGGTCACGCCTGGCGATGCATAGAGTTTAGTCCTGGCTCATGCACTCAGGAATTACTCCTGGCAGTGCTCGGGGGACCATATGGGATGCTGGGAATCGAACCCTGGTTGACCACATACGTGCAAGGCAAATGCCCTACCTGCTGTGCTATCGCTCCAGTCCCACTAAGGAGGATTTATGGTGCAATTATTTTTTAATATTCATATTTGGAGAGAATATACTCACAGTTTCTCAACCCAAGGGTATGCCTTCCATGTATTTCCATCAATGGAAGAAATAGAGTTTCCTTGGAAATTCCTGTAAAGAAACACAGTTTACAGTCTTGAATAGGTAGGAAAAGAATGAACAGGCTAAGTAAAAGAATCATGGAAACACAGAAAACACCAGCTTCTTTCCACAGCTATCAGCTTCCCATTTTGCCCAACTAAAGACATGATGTGGGGCCACTGGTCAAACATTGAAATATCTCACAATCTGAACTTCCTAATTCCTGGAGTAGCTCAATAATGCCAGCTAGTTAGCATGTAAGTCATTTTTCCAAGCTCACACCTATTGTAACTCCTCCTGTAAATCAATAGAGAAAGTTTAATTTCATAATTATACAGAGAAATGAATAAAATTACCAGCAAATACATATTTAAAAATATTGCCAGAGACCACCAAAGATTTTGGTCAATGTTCTCTGTTGAAATTTCGAGATAGTAGAAATTTCTAGATAGAGACTAGGGAAATGAGAAAATGAGGGGGACTAGTGAGGAGAGATATATTCAACATACTTCACCAGGAAAAGAACAAATCACAAAGAATGACCTTCAGTGCGGGGAAAATGCACAGGAAAGAGAGTAGAAGAAAACCCAAGATGGTAACAGGAGTTACTGTGCGGTAGTCACACAGGTGGTAGAGTGGGAAAGTGGGATTTTCACGCATTATCCTGTTAACTTTACTGACCTATTGTAACAAAGAGAATATGTTCATGAATTTACACATGTATAGATGAATGCAGTTGGTGGGAGTGTGGGGTGGGGGTGGGGGAGGGGATGGTGCTCAGGATTTACCCCTGGCTCTGGACTCAGGGTCTATCATTTTTTTTCTGTGTCAATAATTTTTAATTAAACTCCTGGTGGTGATGGAGGGGGACCATATGGGGTGCCTGGGATGAACCTGGGTTGGCCACATGCAAGGCAAGAGCCCTTGGTATGACTGTGCTGTGACTCTGGCTCCCTGAGTTCAGTTTTAACCACTAACTCTGTGGATCACTTTGAATCTAGTTTTGTCAACTTCCCCCAGCAACATGTGTATATCAACTGCAAACATGTATATAATCCAAATATAAACCTAATAAGTTTATGCACACATTTTCAGGTGAAAATGTTGAAACAGAAACCTGTGCCATCAACCTAGTGGACATTTCCATCAAATCTTCTGGCTGCTTTATGATGCCTAGGCCACAAGTTGAGGGATCTGTTTAAGGCACAGATTAGTAACTGTTTCACAGGTATATTACTTATCTCCAAACACATAAGTCATACCTAACATGCACCGTTTTTCATAGGCCAAGCACATCAATCATTTTTTAACCTAAAAAAGATGCCTAGACGCGAAAGCGGCTGCGCGAGATCCTATAATATTCATTTTCAGCAATGGAATACAAACTATCAAATGGTTCCTTTTTTGCAGGTTTGATTGTTGGGGGAAAATTCCAAATAATAACAGTCAGTTCTCTGTTGAAATATTGAATGTATCCAAATTATAGAGAGAATAAAGTGAAGATCACTGGCCACTTTAGTGCGGGGGAGGAGCGAGGGGGGTAGATTGGGGTTCTTGGTGGGGGAACAGGTGAAGGGATGGGGGTTTGGTCATTATATGACTGGGATTTAAACCTGAAAGCTTGGTAACTTTTGTCATGGTGATTCAATAAAATTAAATAAATATTAAAAAAAAAGATGCCTGGAACTCAGTGTGTCTCATCAGACTGGCTGTCCCTCCTACCTACTATATTTCCACCTTAACACCATTATCATTCTCTCAATAAGAACACAAACTTCAATCATATTGGATTTTTCTCCTTCCTTCTCCCTCAACTGGGCAGTTACTAACTTTGATTGGTTCTTTCTTTGTAATGTCCTCAGGATTTTCTTTGTATCTTTTTGGGCTTTGGGGAGGCTCAGCCTCTGGTGCTCAGGGACCACCCTTGGCTCAGTGCTTTGGAGGGGTCACTCTGGTGGTGCTCAGAGAACCATGAGGTGCCAGGGATCAAACCCTGGGTTCCCACATGCACAGCCTGTGCTCAGCCTTTTGAGCTCTCTCCCCCATCCAGGATGTTTTTCTACTCTTGCTACAATCGCTTATTCAGCCCCTTCTCACTTTACTCCTAGAGTTTATTAAGAGCACATTTGGTCTTTTTTCAACCGACTTTCCTCTTAGATTTCTCTACATATAGAATCTAAAACGATTCTTATTTATCTCTCTTGCTTGAAAACTTTCAATAGCACTCTATACCTCACAATGCAAATTTCAAACCCCATACCTGATACTTCAGATTTTTCACAAGCATATTTTCATTACTTCCTAACTCAGTTCAATTTTTTTTGCAGGGCATGGCACATCCAGCAGTGGTCAGGAACCACAATCTGATGATGATCAGGAGCCATACGTGGTGCTGGGATTCAAACCATGGTAGCTGCCATTGCCACATACAAGACAAATGCCTTAGCCTGTGTACCACCTCTCCAGCCTCTAACAGATATTTTTTAGTCTGCCTGTTTTTTAAATCCCAGAACTTTCTAGAGCTATGCTTTTTCTTAGACTTTACTCTCCCTTCCCCCACCCCCACACACTTGATTTAACAAATTACCATCAACCTCTAATTCCCAGCTAAAGTTGCTCCATGTCAGCTCTCTGCAGCTTTCCCCAACTGAGGAGACACTGTACATTTTTGTGCCTCTGTTGGTGCTGCCTTTCCTTTTGTGTGTATTCCCTTTCTCCCCAACAGCATCATGTTTAAGAGCTGATGACATATTCTTGTGGCTAGGTTGGGGGAAATGGATGCTTTCTATGAAAAGTCGATGTAAAAAATTTAACTCTGAAATGAGAGATTAAGTAACAATAACAGACAGCATTCATGTATATGCTAGTTCCCAATTTAAGTCTATAGTTTTGTGGGGAGCCACACCCGGCAATACTCAGGTGTTACTCCAGGCTCTGCACTCAGGAATCACCTCTGGTGGTGCTCAGGGGACCCTATGGGACGCTGGGGAATCAGATCAGTTGGAACAAGTGCAAGCAAATGCTCTACCTACTGTACAATCACTCTGGCCCAAAGTATTTACATCGATTTCTTAAGTATTACTTTGATTGCCATTGGAGCTGGCTAGATCTCACAATCAACCCTTCTCCACCACCTTGGCCTCATCTCCATAGGGATTAATGTGAAAGTTGTTTAAAGGTACTAATTTCATAAGTATCAAAATGAACAAGTATCAAAATACTAGGAGGTGAAAACTTACCATAATCTCCACGTAAAGAAAAAGGAACTGAGTCACAGAGCTAAATAAACAAAGCTAACAAATGACAAACTCGGGTAGTCTGGCTCCAGAAATCATGTCCATAGCACACGTTGTGACACCAGCAATAAAAGATAAGGAGAACATACTATTGTTAAAAAAAAAAGAGGCTGGAGTAAAGAGAAAACAAAGGTTAAGGAATTAAATGAACAGCTGATGGGATGAAGGATAGGTTGAGGGTGAGATAAAAATAGTGAAGGAAAGAGAGTATGGACAATTATAAGCAAAAGACTGGGGAAGAAGAAACAACAGATAAGAAGAATGAGGATATCTTTTGACTGACAAAAGATGAAAAAAGAGAGAGAATCATTTAACGTGGCCATGGGGGATGAGGCAGATACAGGAAGACATTGAAGCAAAGGCTTGCTACGTCAATAGGCAGAATGCAGAGATGAGAGGAAAGGTGATTCTTACAGTATAGTGAAGGTCCTGTTGATGTTGGGCCCTGGCACAGGCACTCTACGGAGTCTCTTCTCTGGACTGAGACCGGTGCAGGAGAGGGTATCCTCTGTGCAGGTACAAAGCTCACATATGTTGAAGGTCATGTGTTCATTCTGTTGTAGTTGCTCAGGGAAATCTACATGTGCCTTTTCGGAAGTAGATCGTCCAGAAGATAGGGCTGAAGAGTGAGTCAGGGAAGCTGTCCTTGATGTTTCTGGTTGTGGCGTTTCGTCCAAAGTTATAGATGTCTGTTCACTCAGATCTGTGTGTTGATGCTGACCCTGTTCTGACAGCAATCCCTCTGTGGGGGTTGTCAGAGTGGTACTTGTTGAAACTGTTACCTCGGCTTTCTTTGGGGCCTTTGAAGACGGAACTCCAGTCTCTTGCATGGTTGGAGCTGTAACTGACCTGCCTTCAGTGACAGGAACGTCCTTGTTTATAGGTGGATACGTGACTTCACTCAGGTTTGAATGAGGACTCAGAGATGGTGTGATAGGTGTCACATCTGAGTGTTCTGTAGCACTGGTACTTGTCAGGGTTGTCGAGGGTTTAGTCTTCACAGTGCGTTCCGGAGTTACAGTTATATATTGGTGTGTAGAAGGTTGATTTTGATGAGAAGTCTGACCTGTAGTCTTTTGTGTGGTTGGAGAAGGTACTGTCTTCAAAACCCCCAGACTGGGTAGAGCTGAAATCTTAGTGGCGATTGAATGAGTCCGCACATTCCCTGTTGGTTTTGTCACAGTGTGCTCTGTGGGAGCGGTAGTCTTCTTCAGGGTCGTAGAAGCTTTGCTCTCCCTACTTGGTTCTGCCGTGAGAGTCGTGACCCAGACTGATGATGGATGCCGAGTTGATGCTGAAAGTGGTCCTTCCAAATGCTCTGAAGCCTGAGCCAAAACGATATCTGTTGGTAACTCTGAAAGCTGAGTGAGGGTCTCCTGCACAGCTGAAGAAATTTCCATTTTCTCAGCAGGTTCCTTGTCTGGCGAAAGCTGAGTTAGAGTCTGACCCAAATGTAGAGCTACCATCTCACTCTGGAACTTCTGTGTTTCAGAAATGGTTGATGATACAATCTGCCAGCCAGATAATTCCATGTTCTCAGAGAGGCCTGGAAATGAAGCCTGGACCTCTTGGGATGGAGGTTGAGCCTGGGCCTCCTGCTGAACTGAAGGTTTGACCTCATTTATGACCTCTGTAGTTTCAGAAATAGTCACACCCTTAGGATTAGAAGTGACACTGGGCAAGTTGATGTGTGGAGCTTTACTGTGACTTGGAGATGGAATATTTTCTTCAGAATGCGGGAAAGGGTGAGTGACTGATTCCTCAGATGGCTCAGGAGACTGAGCCTGCATCTCCTGCTGGACTGAAGGTTCATCCTCATTACTGATCTCTGTAGATATGGAAAATGTCACACCAATAGCTTTAGCACTGACATATGTCAAATTTAAGCTTGGGGATTCATTGTGACGTGAAGATGTAATAAACTCTTCGGGATGCGGAGGTGGATTAGTGACAGATTCCTCAGATGGCTCAGACGGCTGATCCAGGGCCTCCTGTGGCACTGGAGAAGATTCAAGCTCATCACCAACCTCTGAAAAAATGGAAAATGTCACACTCAAATGCTGAGCAGTGACATGGGGCAAGTTTAAGTGTGAAGTTCCATTCTGATTTGGAGTTGGAAGATTTTCCGCAGGATGAAGAAATGGTTGAGCTTCCAACTCCATAGAAGATTCAGGAGGCTGAGCTAGGGATTCCTGCTGGATAGAAGATTCAGTCACCTCAAGGATCTCTGGAGCTTGAGCCACTGCCTCCTGCTGTATGGCAGAGTCACCCTTAGGGCTCTCTAGAGGCTGAGACTGGGCCACCTCTTGAGCTAGAGAGTGTTCATTCTCTTCACGGGTCTCTCCTGTGTGACTTAGACTTAGGGTTTCTGGCTGGGTTGAAATTTCATCCTGCTTGTTGACTCTTGGAGTTCCGGTAATCTGCAGATAGGCAGGTTTGATGATGACAGTAGATATATTTGAAAGATGGGCTTCTTTCTGGACTGGAGACAGTTCATTTGGCTGATGATGCAGTAAAGACTGAGCTTTCAGACCTGACTCTGAAGACTGAGCTTCCACCTCCTGAGGTACTGAAGACCCCATTTCCTCAGGACCCAATGTAGGCTGAACTAGGATTTCTGGCAGGACTGAAGCAGTATCACCCTCTTCAGGGGTACTGGACAGCAAATCTAAGTCCTGAACTAAAGGTTTCGATTCCTCAGGAGATCCTGGAAGTGCAGCTGGGGTCTGTTGTGTGCTTGCTGAAACTTCAGCTTCCAGGGCCTTAAAGGGAAGCTGTTCTAGCTCTTCAGAGGGTTCTGGATGCTGGGACTGGGGTGAAAAGGATTCAGTCTTGTGAGGGATCTGTGGGTGTTTCTCTGAATCTCCCAGTACATCCAAGGGTTCTCTCCCCTCGGGATAAAAGATATCCATACTGGAATCTAAGTCCTCATCCTGCATCTGTTGTGGTCGATGATGAGGTTTCTTAGACTTTCTGGGAGTTCCAACTGTTAAGTTAAAAGAAATTATATTGGGTTAAAGCCCACTCTTGACCTTTGTAACCTCGCTTTGTTCTGCTTCTGTAACCATGCTTATGACCCTGAACTGTATATAATAATGTACTATGCCTGGGTCCTGTCACATACATCCTGACATCTGCCTGTCGGTTGGGCTGGAATTCACGTATGTACCTAAAAGATAGGGACCCGCTCACAGAAGGAGTTGCTGAGAACAAGGAGCCCAGATAGTGACTCCGGTCCCACGGCCCAGCAGATAGTGAATCCGGCCCAGTAGATAGTGACTCCGGCCCCTGACACAGAGCCCAGATAGTGACTCCGGTCCCAGGGCTCTACAGAAAGTAACTCCTGACGAAGGGCAAGAAGAATGAAAGAATGTCTCCAGACACACGAATCCCAAGATAGTGGCTCCGGGCGAGGCTACGTGACTAACGTGACTGGCCTGGAGGACACAAGCCCTATAAAAAGGCTGCCCTAACTAGCACAAACCGCTGCATCTACTAGAGGTGCAGCCCCCGCATGTTGGTCTGAATAAACTTTTGTCTTGCAAGACTGGCCCGTCTCTGCTTCTTGCGGCTCCGGACCCAACATTAACTAGACCCTCCCTCCTGTTTGCAGGAGAAATAATAAAGTTTAGTAGTTTTGGAACCTGTCCACCTAGAGGTGGAGCAGGCATTTCAGATGTCTGATCTTCAGGTTGATCTAGACCTGAAGTTGGACTTGTACTTGTCCCTCTAGGAGACAAAGCTAGAGGTGGACTCTGATCCTGAGTCCATCTTATCATTGGATCAACTGGGAGCCTCTGATGTGTTGCCGGCTGGTCATTCAATCCCTGGTGTGGAAGGGCAAATCGATGGGACGCAGAGGGCAACCCTTTACCTGAGTATTCATCCCGGATGGGAATGAAACCTTTAAACTTCTGCGGCGGGAACAACATCCGGCCAACAGTCGAGGTGAAACGATCAAAAAACCCGGACTTGGCCCGGGGTTGAAGGGCATGAGGGGATTCAAGTGCAGGAGCACGGGAAGGAGAAATCCAGGGCTTGGGGACGGACGGGTCGGGGATCAGCAGGACGGGGTGCAGAATCTGCGTTAGGATCGGAGCTCCCAGCAGCCATGCTGGTCGCCCTATTAACACAGATATTATATAAATTCGTGGCCAGGACAAGTCCAAGCGACTAGAGGGCAGGCATCCTACCCTGCGGCCAGCCATTGTGGCAGCCAGGATAGGCGGGCGAGCGCCCTTATGCACTGTGCAACCTTAGCAACGACACACCCTTAGCAACCCCGCGCCCCTCCCCCGCAGCCCCTTTATGCTGCCTTGATGCAGCCCTTATTGGGTAACCAGCAGGACCCAGACTTTCCTTTCTCCCTGAAAGGCACCAAAGACGTCCAATCAGGTCCTCTTCCCACCTCCTCTGCCCAACTCCAGCCTCCCCTCCCCACCCCTGCCAGCCAAACAGGACTGGGACTGCCAACTACTCTGAGCCAAACCCCGTGGTGGGGGTGGGGAGGGGAAGGAACAGTGTGTCCCCCATTGGGAACACTGGCGAATTCAACAGTACTAGTCCAGTTGTGGTGGTCTTGGTGCGTCCTCCTCACTACTGAAATCCGAGACACATTCTTCCTCCCCTGGGCCATCCTGCTTCCAAGAAAGCTAGCTAACCTGCAAAAGGAGCACTACTTAGGATGGATGGGGGTTCCCAAATGTTCTCATTACCTTTAAACTCTCAGTATCTCTGATTATTTATCAGTCCCTGAGAGAGGGGATAGCATGGAATCACTGACCCAAAATTTTCTGAAGGAGGGCTCTGGGGCCATAAACAGTTTATTCTGGGAGACCGACCATAAACGAATGAACACTCATATACACTCCTTTACACCGGCCTGGGGCAAATCCCCCTTTCTTGCATGGAGCTCAACATTAATTCATAGAGAAAAAGTAGCAAGCCCCTTTCTAGAGGGCTGCCTGCCTGTCTAGCACTCCTGGAGAGACCACTGAAGACCTTAACGTCAGAATGTAACAAGGCTCTCTTGCAATACTGTGACTCGCACCCATTTAACTTTCTTCACAGTCCTTCTTCTCATGGATTTCAGTTCTCATTATCTCAGACTTCTAGAATAAACATTCTATGAGAAGGGGCTACTTCCCAGGGTCTAGTTGAGTAGAGACCTTTGAATGGAGTTTGTTCCAAGAGAGTCCTCATTTAGGGATGGATGTTAGTTTTCTGAATTCTTTGGCATTAGAACTAAATGTCTTCTCATGTTTCATAGTAAGGTGGATGTTTTTTGTTTGTTTGGGGGCCACACCTGGAGGTGTTTGAGGTTTCTCCTGGCAGTGCTCCGGAGGCCATGCAGTGGCAGGTATCAAACCCAGGTCTCCCTCACGCACAGTCCATGCTTCAGCCTGACGAACTGTGTCTCAGACTCCTAAGCTAATCTTCTTAAGACCCAATTTTGGGCGTTTGAGGTTTTCTTGATGGGTTTGATTTAAACTATTTTAAAAATTATTTTTCAAACCTAGGTCAATAGTTCAAAAGATTGAGCACATGCTTTGCATGAGAAAGGTTTGAATTTGCTCCCTACCATCACCTGGTCCCTTGAGCAATACAACAAGTGATTATTACAAAGAGCCAGGCTGGGTAATTCCTGAGCACTGCCAAGTGTGAGCCACGCTACCTTCCCCCCACACACAAAAAATTATTTTACAAAGAAAAAAAAATTTCAACAAGAGGAACACAACCACCTTTTCTCTCCTTTTCTTTCCCTAACCTTGGAAACAAATTTTCTGACTATGAGCCAAGTTAATTACATTTATCCAACTCCAAATTTGTTACCAATGATATGAAACACATTTTGTTCCACCCCCTCCACACCCCCATCACTAGAACACACATTCAAATAGTGCATTCATGTGTTCTCCTGGAAATTAGTAAATTAATTCCTAATTTGCAACACAGTGCAATTGTTTAACAGAAAGGTTCTTTCATAAAATATTTCATGTAAGATATGCATGAGATGCTGAGCTCTAAGTACTTGAAAAAAAAAAAACGTAACTTTTCAAATGCTCTAACATAATCACATTTAAGGCCCCAAATCACTAGGATTCTTTTTAAGGGGAGTTCAAAAAGTTATTTGTCTGACAGAACTCAGAGGGCACTCAGAACTCTCCAAATTTCAAATAAGGGTTTAGAACCAACGGTCAGGACTTCAGAAAAACTCCAGAAATTCCCTCAAATACAGTTTTAGAGTTTCATAGTTTCCTGCGGATGATAGAATTGACTACATATGCTAAAAACTTCCAAAATCTGCTCTTTATTCTGAATTACAGCCATCCAATGTATGTCATCCTTACATTTTTCTCTTCACATACTTTGAATTAAATCACGGAGTCCTTCAGTTCTGGCAACAGTGACTTCCTCAAAGGCCTATATTCCACAGCTATTTTACCACTTTCTGAAATAAAGTTAACAAGGAACAATTCAAAATTATTGTCTAAAATGTTCTTTCTATGAAGGTAGAGCACAATGATACTGGGTGTGTACTTCCTTTATACATCCAATAATTTTATTTATTTGTTTATTTATTTATTTATTTATTTATTTATTGCTTTTTCAGTTACCCTGTGATGCACAGGGGTTATCCTGTATCATGTACTCAGGAATTACTCCAGGCGGTGCTTGGGGGACCATAAGGGATGCTGGAAATCGAACCTGGGTGGCCGCGTGCAAGGCAAACACCCTACCCGCTGTGCTATCACTCCAGCCCCTCCAATAATTTTAGTTTTAAATCATAAAATAAGAACATTTTCCTTTTCAATGCAGACATTAAGTTTGGTTTTTTTTGTTTCTCTGTTTTGGGGTCAGACTCATGGTGTTCAAGAATTTTACCCAGTTTGGGTACTGGACCGATAGCATATCAGGTAGGGTGTTTGCCTTGCACGCAGACAACCCGGGTTTGATTCCCAGCATCCCATATGGTCCCCTGAGCACTGCCAGGGGTAATTCCTGACTGCAGAGCCAGGAGTAACCCCTGTGCATTGCTGGGTGTGACCCCCCAAAAAAACAGAATTTTACCCACTTAGTACTTGGGAGTCACTCCTGGCAACGCCGTGCTGAGCTGGAACTGAAACTATGCTTCCTTTATGCCAAGAATGTGCCCAGTCTGCTGAGCTATCTCTCCAACCCACTTCTTCTTTTATTTCTTTTATATTTTGGGTGTGGGGATCATATCCTCTGGTACTCAGGGGCTATTGCTGGCTCTGTGCTCCCTGGTGGTGCTAGAGGGGACCATATACCGTGCCAGGGATATGCTAGGTAGGTGCCTTGGCTCCAGTACCATCTTCTTAAGCTCCCATTGTTTTTTTTTTCTTTTTGGGTCACACCAGCAATACACAGGTGTTACTCCTGGCTCTGTACTCAGGAATTACTCCTGGTAGTGCTCAGAGGACCATATGGGATGCTGGGAATCGAACCCGGGTTGGTTCGTGCAAGGTAAATGCCCTACATTGTGCGATGGATCCCACCTGCTCCACCGCCCCCATTGGTTCTTAAAGATTCTTCTAGTTGATAGAAATTTTACTAGATGACCAAAGAAGTCACTTTTACTAGAAGACTTGCCCAGACTTCAAGGCTGAAGTCAACCCAAAGTCTACTCATGTAACTATATAAGGTCTCTGACAACTTAAAATTTCTGCCTCTAAGACTGCAGGGCTACATCTGGCAGCGCTCCTGGCTCTGCATTCAGGGATCACTACTGGCAGTGCTCAGGGTATCATATAGGATGCCAGGAATCATACCCTGGTTGGCTGCGTGCAAGGCAAGAGCTACTACCTGATGTTCTAAAACTCCAGCCCCACGAAAATTCTTCCCTTAGATATTTGCAGAACTGTTAACATCTAGAATGCTGGAGGTTCCGGGGTTCCTGGAGAAGAAGGGAATTTCCTTTTCATTTATACAATGTACATGGTCTCCTACCTCCAAACAACATATGATTGGGAGTACCAGAAGCACAGATGTCTCCCGTACCAAAGGAATCTCCAGTTGTATGGGAGACAGACAAGTAGAGCAGGGTGCTAGGGAGTCAGGGAAACCTCACCAAGCGCTGAGGCTTCAGTGCAGATATTAAAAGAAGTTGGGCTCAAAAGAGATCTCACTAGGCTGGGTACATGCTCTGCAGACTACAGGTTGCAGTTTGATCCCAGTACCAGATGGTTCCTGGAGCACAAAGCTAGGAGTAGCATAGCTACCACTGCCAGATATGATCCTAAAACCAAAACAAACTAAAACAGATGACCATAACCACACTTTTCTGAAGAGTATTCTTAAAGATATGTAAAATTATCTTTTTAATAGCCTAGTTCTCCCTCTCAGAGAACCTGGCAAGCTACCGAGAGTTTTCTGCTCGCATGGGAAAGCCTGGCAAGCTCCCTGTGGCGTATTAGATGCCAAAACCAGTAACAATGATGGGTCTCATTCCCCTGACCCTAAAAGAGCCTCCAATGCAGCACCGTTGGAAAGGACGAGTAAAGAGAGGCTGATAGAATGTCAGGGCTAGGACGAATGGAGACGTTACTGAGACCGCTCGAGAAAATAGCCAATCAACGGGATGATGGTGATGATGATGAAGACCGCAGGGCTATAGAGCAAAGAGAGCAATTCTGTTTGTGGATTCACTACTGACTATTCAGTTTCCTTTGGGCATAGCCAGTAATATTCATCGCACTCTACAATTCCGTAAGAGGAGAAAATTCAAAAATCTTAAATAGTATGACCACTATTTTTGTTGTTGTTGTTGGGGGTCACACCCAGAAGTGTTTAGAGTCTTCTCCCGAGCTGTGTACTTGGGTTTGCTCCTGGACACTCATGTGTTGCCAGGAACCCAACCTTGGCCTTCTACATGTACAGCATGTGCACGAGGCCTCTCAGCTGTCTTCCTGGCCCCAGCAGAATCACCGTGAAGGTTCACAATACATAGTTGGTGTTACACAGGATCACAGCCACTCAATATGTCAGTGCTGAAAACCAACCCTGAGCTGATTCCAGTTATGTTTTCTCTTCAGTAGGAAATAGTAGCAATAATTGGAATAGTTTGTCCACTGCTAAATTCTAGGTATGTTTTAAGTATTTGACTTTTATCATATTGCCCATAAGTTAAGCTAAATGACAAAGTCAAATTTTTCAGAAAATTACAGCTTAGAAATACCTTCACATATCTGAATAGAAGACCTTCAGTTGCCTTTAAAAAATTTGACAGAGGGGCCAGAGTGCTTTTACAGTGGGCAGGACATTTGCCCTGCATGCAGCCAACACAGGTTCAGTCCCTGGCACCCCATATGGTTCCCCGAGTCCTGCTAGCAGTGGTCCCTGACTGAGGAGCCAGGAGTAAACCCTAAACATCAGCAGGTGTGGCCCAAAAAAACAAGAAAAGAAAAAATGAAAAAAGGGAACAGTTAGTACTTAAATAGAGGACTCTGAAGTTTATAACCACTATACTATTCTGCTTTATTGACAAGCAGTTGAGAAAGAAGAATTGGATCAAATACTCTCTACAATCTAAACTATTCTACGTTTATACATTGGGGGTAATTGCTGTAATTATTTTTCACAGATTCCACAAAGGACAAATTTGAGACTACTTCTGAAAAGCATCTAGTGACTAAAAGAATAGGAAATACTTATATTTCCATTATTTTCATTGTAATTGACTTCTCAAAATCAATTTATTTGCTCTTCAAAGAAGAAAACTCCAGTACTTCGAGGACAGACAAGAAAAGTCTTACCTAAAACCACAATGAGCAGTTTCTGAAATGCATGGGACATAGCCTTTTAAATAGCAAACTTCTGAGTCATCTTTCTTTTCATACGGAATGATAATAGTCCTAAATCTGACCAAAACAAATAGATTTACCATGTCAATATGTATAACTGATTTTTATGAAGTCTAAAAAGAGAACTGGGACTGGAGCGATAATACAGCAGGTGGGGCATTTGCCTGTACGTGGCCAACCCGGGTTCGATCGTGGCATCCCATTTGGTCTGCCCAGTACCTCCAGGAGTAATTCTTGAGTTCAGAGTCAGGAGGAACCCCTGAGCATTACTGGGTGTGACCCAAAAAATAAAAAATAAAAATAAATAAAACAACAAAAAAAACCCCAGAGAACTACATCATGATCTTAGTGATTAAGGAAGGCACCACACAAAGCTATGTGTCAAAGGCTCTGTGGTAGGTATATTCTTTTTTTTTTTCTTTTTGGGTCACACCCGGCAATGCTCAGGGTTACTCCTGGCTTTGCACTCAGGAATCACTCCTGGCGGTGCTTGGGGGACCATATGGGATGCTGGGAATCAAATCCGGGTCGGCCGTGTGCAAGGCAAACTCCCTATCCGCTGTGCTATCTCTCCAGCCACTGTGCTAGGTATATTCTGTCAGGGCTATTATCATACATTTTTGCTGTCTGATCTATTCTGGACATTCCTGAATTGGTCAACTAGAAGGGAGAAATTAGTCAAGATCATGGCACAGAGCTCACACTGATGATATATTTCAAATGGGCAAATGGAAGCTAGACACCTATAGACTACTCTACTATAAACCAGGAACTTGACATACCTCACAACACCAATATTTCAAGAGTAGCACTCCACAATTGATGGCGTTTAAAGTAGAAGGCAACCAATCTTAGAGGGAAACATATATAAAAGCACAGAAGGCTCAACCTTTAACAACATGTCAGTAAGCTTTATTGAAGGGCTTAATAGTCCCTGGGGGAAATACAAAAATATTCACATACGTTCCTCTAAGGAAGCTTTTTTTGGAGCATTTTTGGCAGTTGATTCAGAACAAACAATACAAAATAAATTCTTTCAGTTCTGCTTTGGGACAGGGGTTCGGGTTCGGGATGGAAACATCCAAAGTACGGTGGTAGGAAGGTGTAATGGTGGTGGGATTGGTGTTCTAATATTAAATGTAATCAAATATTGTGAATTACTCTATAAAATTAAATTAAAAGAAAAAACAGGAGCTTGAGAAAGGGTTGGTAGTGGCATAGATGAGCTGGTCTCTCCCTAAGATTCACCTACCAGAGGCTGTTCCAGTTCTTTCACTAACAGCCCTGCCTTTGACTGTATACCCTAAGCCTACGTGCCATAGATTCTGGGGGTAAAAACATTTGTATTAGTTTATTTCATTATCTAGATGAACATTTTTCTGGGATAACAGAAGATCACACATGATTCATATTTGAAAGATTACTTTGGAACAAAGAAGATTCTTACCCCAAATAGGAGAAACATTGTTCCCATCTCCATACCCCTAAGCTTCTTGGTAGAAAGACAGCTCTAAAATTGTGAAGTTCAAGGTTCTGTCAGAGTGATAGCACAGCAGGTAGGATACTTGCCTTGCATGTAGCCAATCCAGGTTTGATCCCCAGCATCCCACAGAGTCCTCTGAGCACTGCCAGGAGTGATTTCTGAGTACTGAGCCAGGAGCATCATCAGGTGTCCCCAGCATACACCCCCTCCAGAAATTTCAGTTCTGTTGGCTATTACCTAAGATTTAAACAAGTATTGCTAAAAAACATCTGCCCAAGGCTTTAGCAGCTTGGCAAGGAGAGGGCTATTTCTGATATATCTGAAAATATGATGAGAGAGAAAGAGAGAGAGAGGAGACAAGGAGAGAGAGGAGAGATAGAGAAAGAGAGAGATAGAGAATGAGTTCTTACGCATACCCTTATTCCAGTCCCCACAGAGACCTTCCAGTTTATCCAAAGTCTCGGCTATGCCAACTCCAGGGCTCTTGCAATCAAAAGATGACAATACCACCTCTAAAGCACAGAACTTCACACTTTGCTTCTGAAGTGGTGCCACAATATCTTCGTTTTCCCTTTCTTCAAGGTCAGAAAGATCCTGAAGCTGTTAGGATTTTAGATTAAAGGTCCTTCTGAATATCTCAATGTAGATTTTCACTGTCACTGTCACTCCATTGATCATCGATTTGCCTGAGCGGGCCCAATAACGTCCATTCATCCTAGCCCTGAGATTTTTGCAGCCTCTCTTTACTCGTCCTTCCCAGTGGTGCCGCATTTGAGGTCTTTAGGGTCAGGGGAATGAGACCCATCATTGTTACTGTATTTGGCATATGAATACACCACAGGGAGCTTGACAAGGTCTCTCCCCCATGCAGGCAGTAAACTCTCATAGATTGCCAGGTTCTACAAGAGGGAGAACTAGCCTATCAGATGTCCTGTGGCCGCATCATGGCCGCATGCTTCTGGGAGCTTGGTTTTATAGTGTGGATGTTCGGGACTGGGCCTCTTCCACCCAGATTCTCCATTTTCCAGTCGCTAGGCAGTCATACCCAGAAACTGCCCCCAGCTGCCGTATAATCCCATCAATGTAGATTTTAAAAAGTTTAATTAGAAGTAATAACTAAATTCCAGCAATCCTTGCCAATAGTTGAAGTAACCTGTGACTTCAACAGTAAGCAAAACTTTCCATGAACTACACCAACCATGCACATGCAGAGCACACAAGTGTTGTAGAATATGGACAACACGTCAATTCACTGAGATCTTTACTGACTCTGGGGTGTGACCGATGCTCAGACACTTTCACTTAGACAACTCCCATCTGGCAGGTCTGTCGGTCCTCAGGGCCCGCTGGGGTCACACCTCACAGTGCTGTGGAGTCATGAAGTACTCAGGACAAAAGCCAGGGCCTTGAACACGGCGGGCACAGGCTTTGCACTTGAACTCTATCTCCACTTCCAAAGCTGACAATCCTTTCAGACCATCCATTGAAACCAAGATAGCATTTTGCCAGTTCCTGGCATTGGGAACATTTTAGGGCAAGTGTCCAATGCTGAAGTGGTTTATGTCTGCTGAGACGAACCTAAAGACATAAGAGACATACTCAAGGATAGGAATGACTTGCCACAGAGATCTAATTCAGCCGACCAAGACTTCTCAATACAAGTTTCATAAAGTGGCTGTGAAGAGCAAATCAAGCAAACTTTGGTGGTTGCTCTTGTTTCAGAGCCATACTCAGCAGTAATCAGTTACTCCTAGCTCTGTGCTCTGGGTATACTCCACATGTTGGTTGGGGGAATCTATGTGTTGCTGGGTATAGAACTGGGTTAGCAGCAAGCAAGGTCAGCACATTAACTCCTGACCTATTTCTTTGTTCCTTAAACAGTTTAGACATTATGTTCATACTAAAGACTAATACTCATTATTTTCAAGCCATGGTACTTTTCTGCATTATTTCCATAGTCTCTGATTAATCTGAACAGCTGAGTCTATGGTCACCATGGAGGGGTGCTCTCATGTCTGATGAAGGCGCAGGCATGGAGGAAAGGACGGGGAGTGAGAATGAGCTGTAAGACAAGGAGTGAGAAGCCAGTTCGGGGAGTCAATCAGAGAAGGTTTAGAATTATCAAGTGAAAGGTTTGAAAAAAAATTCTCATTCATATATTCAGAGGCATGGGAAGTGTGGGGGGTATATACGGGAAAACAGCGGATCGGCAGACCACTAGGTTCTTACCCCCATCCCCTCCACACCCAACCCTGCACCACCAAAACTGAAACGAACCACAGAAGAATGGAAATGGGCCAGACAAAAGAATGGGACTAAAATGAGGCCCAAGTGAGACGGAATTCTGGAGCTGGAGACCGCGGAGCTGGGGTGCACGCCAAGGGAAGGAAGTTTACAGTGGGAACTGGGAACTGGGGCTGGGCATCGGGAATGGTTGGCTTAAGACAGAGCGATGACTCTGGCCACGAGTTCCTCCAGCCAACAGGACTGCCAAGCGCACACGTGGACCCCATCAAAGCCCAGAGGAGGCTGGGAACTGGCTCTGACCCTGTCAGCGAGTCTCTTCCTGCAACCAGCCCTGGCCTTTCTGCAGCAGCAGCCCTGGGGGACAGGCTGCCTGCTACCCGGATTCTGGGGGACACTCTGCAAGGCAGCGGGAGGCTGGTGGGTGGGGGCGGCTAGCTGCCAGTGTAAGGTGCCCCCGCCCAGCACTGCTTCCCACGGGGCCCCTGCCAAGTGACGACCCACCTTCAGCGGAGAGAACTGGAAGAGCGGCTGCCGGCCGCAGGCCCCTTGGGCTGAGTGAGCAGCGCGCGCAGAATAAAATGACCGCTGCGTAAAAACCGGGCGGGGCGGCCACAGCGTTGGGGAAGACGCGCACCGCACACAGAAGGCGAAGCGGGAAAAGGCTGCAGACAGAGAACGATGCGGGGCCGCCGCGGTCACCCACCGTACAGTCTGGCATGCGAGGCCACCCTCCCCGCACACGCCCCGGCCCCGCGCGGGGGGCCACATCCCCAGCACGCTGCACTCTGCAAGCCCGGGCTGCAGCAGAGTCGCACGGCCACGGGCCGAGGTGCAGCAGCAGAAAGTGTCGCGGCGAGCTGACAGCCACGGTTCCCTTGGCACAGTGCAGGGCGCGGGGCCACGGCGGGAAGTCGGGCTCCGGGGTCGCCTTTCCCGGAACACCCCGTCCTGCCCTCCGGACCCGGCTCACATGCAAGGCTTTGACCGTAGGGTCAAGGCTCAGCTCCCACACCAACAGGGTTTTGTCACTCTTGCTGGGAACCGTGAAAGGTACCACCTCAGCCCTCCTCGGCTTCACTGTGCCTGAGTGACCAGGCTCATGGCGGCACTGCGCCTGCGCAGGACTCGCCCGCGCTTTTTTAAAGGGGGCGCGCCCGAGGGGTGGGGCGTGCTGGGGGCGGGTCTACTGTGGCCAGGCCCAGCCCACAGTGTGCAGGGCGAGGTGCTAAATCCCCACCTTAGAACTCCATGGAGTCCAATCAGCACAAGTCTTTCTTGAAGAGGCCAGATGGCTAATTTTCTTTCTTTTTTTGTTCTAAGAGTTGTTCGTAGTAATTGGTTACGTTCAATATTTCAACACCAGTTCCACCTCCGTTACACCTTTCCAACTACCTTTATTTTGAGTTTTCATACCACGACCCAATTCTGTCCAAAAAGATGTTAAAGAATTTGTTTTGTTAAAGAATTGCTTGTTATAAATAATAGACTAAACATGATGCAAAACGGTTTCCTTAGAGGAAAGTGTGTGAAAATTGTATGTCATCTTGTTACCATTGAGTCCCGGGATTAGAGACCAGAGAGCTAATTTAAGGACCTAGGGGCAAGGACCTCTAGGAAGCAGCTGGTTCTTGTTCATCCTGGACACTTGGGTAGCAGACAGAGAGCACCACCTAGTGAAACTGGAAAATGAGGAGCACTGACTTTGTGTGGAAAACTACCCTGGAAGAGGCAAGTCATAAAAATCTTTGTGATTGGTAGTCCCCCTGAATCCTTAAAAAACAATTTCTTTCCTCCTCACCCCATCCCGACCCCACATGATACTGGACCATTGTGAAGTTGTGTTTGTGGGGCTGGGATGATGTGGGAGCTGAGAGCAGGGCAGAAACTGGGGAATCTAGTTGATTCAAGTTGTGGGTCCCGTTTCTCATCAATTTTCGAGCAGGCACCAGTAACGTCTCTCATTGTGAGACTTATTTGTTGCTGCTTTTGGCATATCTAATACGCCATGGGTAGCTTGCCAGGCTCTGCCAGGTGGGAGCGATACTCTCGGTAGCTTGTGGCCTCTCCGAGAGGGCAGAGGAATCAAACACCGGTCTGCCACGAGAAAGGCGAACGCCCTACCACTGTGCTATCACTGCAGCCCACCCGAGAGACTACTCTTAGCTTTCTTGTTGCTATTTGGTGGAGCAAGGGCCTGAGAAGGCAAGCAGGTCTTACCCATCTGTAATTCAAAAATATTACTGTCGGGAGCTGGAGTGATAGCACAGCTGGTAAGGCATTTGCATTGCATGTGGCTGACCTGGCTTTGATTCCCAGCACCCCATATGGTCCCCCGAGCACCACCAGGAGCAATTCCTGAGGGCAGAGTCAGGAGTAACCCCTGTGACCGAAAAATGTCAAAAAAAAATGTTAGTGTCAGATGGAACTGTGTTCATTTGTTTTGGGACCACACTCAGTGATGCTCAAAGCTGACTTCTGGCTTTGTGCTCAGGCATAACTGAACCCCTGGCAGGGCTTGGGGGACCATTTATGGAGCTGGAAATTGAATCCTGGTCAGCAGAGTCAGGACAGCACCAAATTCCATCTGTGAAACGTTCCCTAGTCCTTGAAAAAAAGGATAATATAATCAGGGGTCAGAGCAATAGCAATAGTACAGCAGGGAGAGTATTTATTTGCCTTGCATGCAGCTGATCAGGTTCAATCCCTAACATCCCATATGGTCCCCTGAGGACCACCAGGAGTAATTCCTGAGTGCAGAGCTAGGAGAAACCCCTGAGCATTGCCAGGTTTGGCCCCTCCCAAAAAACATAAAGGATAATATAACCAATGTTCTTCTTTTCTAAGACAAAAACTGAGTCCATTAGTCAAGTGTGACCTCTTTACAATGCTAATAATTGTTTTATAGAGAAGAATTTAAAAAATATTTTAATTGATTCCCTTCAGTCTTAAAGTTGCTTTAAAAATGGAAAATCTTTGATCATGGTCTTAATTTTAATCTTGTTATTTCTGTTCTAGAAACTAGATGTCTAGAAACTACCACATCATCATTTCTCATTTTATGGCTGCTGTAGTTAAGACTCAGAAGTAGGAACATGAGTGATTCAAGGCACACCCCAGTTTTATCAAGACTGATAGCTGCTACATGTAGGACATGCCTCCATCTGATCCTTTTCTGAAAATTGCCCTGTTTTTATTCCATATTGGCACCTCCTAAGAAAATGAAATCGACAGTGGTAGGGTGCTTGCCTTGCATGTGACTGACCTGGTTCATTCCCCGGCATCCCATATGGTCTCCTGAACACTGCCAAGAGTGATTCCTGAATGCACAGTCAAGAGTAATCCCTGAACATCACTGGGTGTGGTGCAAAAACAAAAAAGTTAGATCTTGGGTAAGATAGATAGGACAGAGGGGCTGCTTGCCTTGCATGTGGCCAACCCAACTCTGATCCTTGGAATAGTATGTCAAATACAAAGGAACATGTTGGGAGCCCCCCACCCTCGTCTTTTTAGAAAGGATCACCTTAATCATTAATGTTCCTGTTTTTTGGCTGATGACTGGGAGTGTATCCCCAGCACTCCAAGGGGTCACTCCTGAGCAAGACATTCAGGAATAGCCCCAGACACTTGGGTGTGGTGCCAAATAGCCCTGCCCCAAACAAAACAGAGATATAGATATAGATATAGATCCAGCTCTTTTTAATATATTTTTTTTGCTTTTTTGTGTCACACCTGGTGATGCACAGGGATTACTCCTGGCTCATGCACTCAGGAATTAGTCCTGGCAGCGCTCAGAGAACCATATGGGATGCTGGGAATCAAACCTGGATTGGCTGCGTGCAAGGCAAATATTTGCTGTGCTATTGCTCCAGCCCTATCCAGGACTTTGTAAAGATGATCTGAATTCGAGTTCATTCTTCCAGAGCAGGCTGAAATCTTTGGCATTCTGACACACTTCCTCCACCCACCACTATTTTCTATGCCTCAATCAATACCAGATCACTAAGCTGTACCCGAGCTTTCTCTCTCCATAAAAAACGATTGGCTTTGGATATGTTACCTGGAGTCTGATATTGTTTCAAACCAGTAATTGCAGAGTTCACTGCCTCTCCCAATACCCTGTGAAACTGTTCACACAGGTCTCTACTTCAAAATGAACATTCGCAGACAATAGTTTTATCTTTCTTTTAGTACCCTGAGTGATCCGATTGCCCTTGACACTCAAATTCAATCAGGAAAATGTGAACGCTTTCTTCGTACAAGGAATACTTTAATGAACCCCCAAATATAGACATTTCATTGGGGTCGCCTTGGTTTTACGAATGACAGTCAGGAGCTAGGGGCCCGGACTTGCATGGGAATGAGGAGGCAGCCCTTGGAAACCCTGTAGTCCTGGGGCTCTGGCTCCATTTGGCTTGTGAAGGGGAAGGGAAGAAAGTGATAGAGAATGAAAGCAAAGGACAAAAGAAATGGAGAATCCCCAAGTGAGGAGCAAGAGTAGTTCTGGAAAACTCCACAGCAGGCCGGCTTCCCCCGCCTCATTCCAGGGGACACTCTGTCACCCAGGAAGAGACTGGTCGGCCCTCAATGCGCAGGCACCATCAGCCCCAGCCCCACGTGGATGGCCACCATGACAAAACACAAAAGCTGGGCTGGGGAGATAGTCGAAAGGGCTGGAGCGCATGCTTGGCATGTTGGATGTGGGGACCCAATCCTCAGTCCCAGACCACACACCTGGCTGTGTCAACAGAACAACAACCAATGTCCACCTCTGAAACTTTCTTCATAATAACCTAACCCTGGAAATAATCCAACTGCCTGTTAAGGAAAGAATGGATAATACATTTGGCTAGAGTATTCCTAGGGGATAGATACTACTGCACAGAGGGAAAACTGACAAGCGCAGCCTCCTGCTGTATTTACAGGTGGATCCCGGTCATTTCACTCAGCCGAAGATGTCAGGCATAAACAGTAGACTCTGTGTGCTGCCATCCGGGGAAAAGGGATCAGTCAGAGTGTGTTTTCTGTGTGGGGGAGGGAACCTTCGAGAGCAGCGTTCTTTGACCTTGTCACAATGGTGGGCCGACAGCTGTCCTGCACATAGTCCAAAGCCCGGCAGTTACAACCAAGGCAGGGGGCCAGTGGTTTTCAACCCTTTTCTGTGGAACCAGCGAAAAGGGGAGTGATCTTTTGCAGACCAACAAGGCAGGAACAAAAGGCATTATTTATAATGTCACTTTGTGGATTCATTTTAAAGTCTAACATTACAAAGTGAAAATCGTGCCTCTGGTTTGCCACATGGAAAGTGGCCATCACTTGTCACAAAGTGGCAGAAACCTTCTGGCAGGACAGGTTGGCACCTACCCACAGACCCCGGGTTGGGAAACCACTGTTGTCGTGGGCTACAAATGTTCCAGAATTGGATACAGAAAGTAGCCACAGAGTATATGCCCTATGTAAATATTACTGAGGTGTACACAAAAATAAGGGAACTGTAAATACAGAGAAATGTTAAGGGGGCGAGGAAGAGGCAGGAAAAACAGACTTCAGTGACTGGGCAGGGGTAAGCGGACGCTGGGCCTTTTACAACAGACATAGAAGGGAGCTCAAGCGGCTCATGGATCTAAAAATAAGAGCTAACTCCGTAACTATGAAGCGGTGGGCCAGAGGGCTGCCCAGAAGACTGAATGCATGAGTTGTACAGGGGAAGCCCAGTTTGATCCCCAGCATGGCAGGTTCCCCTCAGCATCGCCAGGGTGACCCCCAAACAGAGAGCCAAGAGTCGTCTCCCTATACAACTAGTCCAAAGAAAATAATCACGTTCCCGAGAAAAAGCACAGAAATAAATTTTCATGACCTTACACCTGGCAATTAGGATCTTAATTACAAACACTCAAACCCAAAGTGACAAAAGGAAATAGACACTGGTCTACATAAAAACTCAAAACTTTTCATGGAGCTATGGGACGGGGGTAAGCCATTTGCCTTGCATATGAACAGCCTGGGTTCGATCCCCAGCACCATATATGGTCTCCGGTGTTCAGCCAGCAGTGACCCCTGAGCACAGAGCCAGGAGTAAGCCCTAAGTGCCACCGGGTATGGTCCCAAAACTGAAATAAACTGAAAACATTTATGTGGCAAATGATAAAGACCAAGTTTAGGGGCCGTGGTGCATACCAGGCCTGGATTTGACGCCGGGCACCATGTGACTCTAAGCATCACTAGGTATAGCTCTGGAGACCCTTGAGGATCACTGTCACACTGGTGGTCTCTGGCACAAAAGGACCTCATTCTTTCGCTCTGGCACGGAATCGCATGCCTTGGCTAGATGAGCAGTTAAAAATTTCACTCCACCTCTATCACACCCTTGAAAACTTTGGACTTACTGGAATGCACAGGGGCATTGCAGCCACGTGACACCTCAAACTATAAAACACTGATTAGCCAGGAGTAGCACACCAGACTGGGTGGGATGTAAAGTAGAAGGCATCCAATCTTGATTAGGAAAGTACCAACATAGAAAGCATACCCTATAACAATATCTTAGCCATGTCTTGTACAATTGCTTAATAGCTACAGGGTAAGGGGCTGGAATGATAGCACAGCAGGTAGGGAATTTTCTTTGTACGCGACCAACCCAGGTTCAAGTCCCAGCATCCCATATGGTCCCCTGAGCACCAACAGCAGAAATTCCTGAGTGTAGAGCGAGAAGTAACCCCTGTCCATCGCCAAGTGTGACCCAAAAGGCAAAAACAAAAAACAAAAAAACACCCAAAACTAAAAATAACTAAAAAAACAGCTTCAGGGTGAGATACACAATCTTCACTAATTTTCTTCTGAGGAAATATTTTTTCATTATTCTTTTAGCAAATTATAAGAAGCAATATAAAATAAATTACTGAGTACCTGCTTTGGGGATAGGCTGAAGGGATGATTGGAAAAACTGGAGATCATTTGTGGTGGGAAGGTGCAGTGATGGTGGAATTGAATGTCTGTAACAAATCATCATGAACAATTTTGTAAGCCACAGTGTCTATATAAGGTAAGGGAAAATAAAATAAAAAAAAAAGTTAAGTTAAAAACAAAAAGAAAAAACACACCAAACCAGGTCGAGCTGTCCCTTTTCACCAGGAGGCTGGCAGCAATGAAAGAGGCAGACAATCAAAATTGGTGGCGAAGAGGTGGAAAAACATACTGTACCTTTTAGTTTTTCAGAATGTGGTAGTACTCAAAAGACTAAACAGAGGGACCAGAGGGAGAGTTTAACAGTCTGGGGCACATGGTACATGCTTGGGAGATGAGATTTCATCTCTGGCAGCAGATGGTACCTCCGAGTCCTCAACTCCAAGCAGCTCCAGGAGCCACCCCTGAGCACTGAGCTGGGAGTAGGCCCTGAGCACCTCTGTGTGTGCCCCCTAACTAAAACAAACAAATGAAAAAGGTTAAACCTGGAATTAAACTGGATTCCCATTCTGTAGACTGTCTTTGTATTCTGGTCACGGTTTCTTTGAGGTACAGAAACTTAGTAGCTTAAGATAGTCCCATTTGTTCATCTCTGTTTCCACTTGTTTGGTCAATGGCATTTCGTTCTTGAACATACCTTTGGCTTCAATGTCGTAGAGGGTTTTGCCGACCTTTTCCTCAATGTACCTTATGGATTCGGGTCTGATGTTGAGCTCTTTAATCCACTTTGATGTGATTTTTGTGCATGGTGTTAAGTAGAGGTCTGCACCCATTGTTTGGCATGTGGTTGTCCAGTTTTGCCAGCATCATTTGTTAAGGAGACTTTCCTTTCTCTACTTCTCATTTCTTGCTGTTATCATAGATTATATGCTCATATATTTGAGGGTATGTGTAAGGATGTTCAATCCTATTCCACTGGTCTGCGGGTCTACTTTTGTCCCAATACCATGCTGTTTTAATTATTACTGCTTTGAAGTACAGTTTGAAGTTTGGGAAGGTGATGCCCTCTCCCATCTTCTTCTTCTGGAGAATTGCTTTAGCTATTTGTGGTGCTTGTTGTTCCATATGAATTTCAGGAGTGTTTGATTCATGTCTTTGAAGAATGACATGGGTACCTGTAAAAAAACTAAAGCTCGCCGAGGGGCGAGTGCACTCTTGGGACAGGTACCCATATAGGGATCGCACTGAATCTGTATAATACTTTGGGGAGCACTGCCATTTCGACATTGTTAATTCTCCGAATCCATGAACAGGAGATGTGTTTCCATTTACTTGTGTTCTCTTTTATTTTTGAAATAGTGTTTTGTAGTTTTCTTTGTACAGTTCCTTTACCTCCTTAGTTAAGCTGATTCCAAGGTATTTGATTTTCTGAGGCATGATTGTGAATGAGGTTGCCTTTTTCTTTTTCTTTTTCTTTTTTGCTTTTTTGGGTCACACCTGGCGATGCACAGGGGTTACTCCTGGCTTGCACTCAGAAATTACTCCTGGCGGGCTCAGGGGACCATATGGGATGCTGGGAATCAAACCCAGGTCGGCCACGTGCAAGGCAAATGCCCTACCCGCTGTGCTATCGCTCCAGCCCCGGGGTTGCCTTTTTCATATCACTTTTTTCTCCTCTCGTTATTTGTGTATAGGAATGCCATGAAATTCTAGCATTGTCTTTCTGGCAGGTTTGAGTCATGGTGGGACTGGTGTCTAAATATCGGATGTAACCAAAGTAGAGAGAGAGTATGGGGGAAATTGTTTACCACCAGGCAGGGGAGGGGTTGGAATGGGGTTTGGGGGGAATACTGGGGATTTTGATGGTGGAAAATGTGCATTAGTGAACGGATGGGTGTTTGATGATTATATGACCGAAGGTCAAACATGAAAGCTTTGTAACTATCTCACGGTGAATCAATTAAAAGCAGGGAAGTAATAATAAAATAATATGGTAACCTAACATTCTGGGGCTGGAGTGATAGCACAGTGGTTGGGCTTTCACCTTTCACGAGGCCAACCCGTGTTCGATTCCTCCGCCCCTCTCCGAGAGCCCGGCAAGCTACTGAGAGTATGGAGCCCGCAGGGCAGAGCCTGGCAAGCTACCCGTGCGTATTGGATATGCCAAAAACAGTAACAATAAGTCTCTCAATGAGAGACGTTACTGGTGCCCGCTCAAACAAATCGATGAGCAATGGGATGACAGTGAACTTTCTGAATTAAAAAAAAAGTTGTGTGGCCATGAAAAAAGAGAGCAAGCAAGAGAGGGAGAGTCAGGAAGGAGACCGTGGTCTTCCTGCTTGTGCTCTTTCATGGCATGGCCTGAGAGCCCGGAAACCCCTGAGCCTGGTCACAGTGAGATAGAGTTTCAAAGCTTTCCTGATTGTGAACCAATTTCAGCCATACAATGCTAGAACACCCCTCCCCCCACCAGTGTCATCATGTTTCATCCTTTACCCACTTTCAGCACACATCTCCCATCCAGAGTGATCCCTTCCAACTATCATTGTTATCGTGATCCCTTCTCTATCCCAGCTGCCCTCTCTCCCAGCCCTTGAGGCAGGCTTCCAACCACGGACCATTCATCCTGGCCCTTGTTGCTAACTGTCCTTGGGTGTTAATCTCATACTATCTTTTTACTTTTTTTTACGTCCCATAAATGAGCCCAATCATTCTATGTCTGTCCTTCTTCTGACTTATTTCACTCAGCATGAGCCTCTCCATGAAAGGAAGAAAGAGAGAAAGAAGAAAGAGAGAAAGGAAGAAAGAAAGGAAGGAAGAAAGGAAGAAAGAAAGAAGGGAAGAAAGAAAGAAGTAAAGAAAGAGAAAGAAAGAGAGAAAGGAAGAAAGAAAAAAGGAAAGAAAGAGAAAGAAAGAAAGGAATGAAAGAATAAAAGAAAGAAAGAAAGAAAGAAAGAAAGAAAGAAAGAAAGAAAGAAAGAAAGAAAGAAAGAAAGAAAGAAAGAAAGAAAGAAAGAAAGAAATCTGTTTTCACTTCATTTGCCTCTGGCTGTTCTGTTCACTCAGCATAGGCCTCTTCGTGAAAGAAAGAAAGAGAGAGAGAAAGAAAGAAAGAAAGAAAGAAAGAAAGAAAGAAAGAAAGAAAGAAAGAAAAAGAGAGAAAGGGAGAAAGGAAGAAAGAAAGAAGGAAAGAAAGAAAGAAGGAAAGAAAGAAAGAGAAAGGAAGAAAGAAAGGAAGAAAGAAAGAGAGACAGAAAGAGAGAAAGAAAGAGAGAAAGAGAGATAGGAAGAAAGAAAGAAGGAAAGAAAGAAAGAGGAAGGAAGAAATAAAGGAAGAAAGAAAGAAAGAGAGAGAGAAAGAAAGAGAGAGAAAGAGAGAAAGGAAGAAAGAAAGAAGGAAAGAAAGAAAGGAGAGAGAAAGAAAGAGAGAAAGGAAGAAAGAAAGGAAAGAAAAAGGAAGAAAGAAAGGAAGAAAGAAAGAAAGAGAAAGAAAGAAGGGAAGGAAGGAAGAAAGAAAGAAGGAAAGAATGAAAGAAAGAGAGAAAGGAAGAAAGAAAGAAGGAAGGTCAGCGCAAAGCCAGGAGTAAGCCCTGAGCATAGCTGGGTGGGACCCAAAGACCAAAACTGCAACAAAACACCAAAACCAATAAAAACATAAACATCTGACTTGGGGCACCTTTTAAATTTCTCCCTGAATTTATATATCCTGAATTTCAATCATTTTGTTTCAAACAAACAGGCCTTACCTTCTGGAGGGTTCAGAGGCTTCCCTGCAATGTTCAGAACCTAGGTGAACTCACAGGGATACTTAGTAAGCAGTATGGTTCTAACAATTTGGTGCCCACCTGGACAACTCAATGCTGCATGGCTGGGTGCTAAGAGCCATTGAGTCTTTCCCAATGATGCTCAACAAACCATGTGGTACCTGACTGTAACTAGGGACATTAAACATGACACCCAATCTCCTTGAGCTATCTCTGTAGCCCAGACCTTGGTTTTAAAATGTCCTTCTGACTTTCTGGTAACAATTTCAAGACTTTCCTCAAAAGAGAGCATTTAGTTTTACATATGAAATCTTCTGGTGATCCTGAGAATTCAACCTGTTTGTTCTGCAGTTTTCTCATGAGGAGTTATCTCAAAAAGAGAGGGAGCATGAAAATCACTTTAATTATTGAATGAAATATCATGGTTTCTTGATAAATATCAATTATCATTGTTTCAACTGAGATCATGGGAGTGGTAAGACATCAATCCCGATGTCATTTAAAGGCTACTCTCTGCTTTGCACTTGGACTCACTATAGGTACTGTTTTGGGTGGGGGGTCCTTGGGGCTGGAGATAGAACCTGGGCCTCCTACATACAAAGAATTCACTCTAGCTCGTTGAGCTATCTCTCTGGTTCAAAATAGCTTTAGAAGATTATTTGGTTAAAATTATAGTGCGTAGCAAAGCATATTTGCATAGATTGTTTATGACTTTAATTATACTGTTTTAGTCATCCATTACACCATTGTTAATACAGGTAGTTTTGTAATTCCATTCAAATTGCCTTGTATACTGATACATTTGTATTGTTTGTGTATTTTTCCTCTAGTAATTTTGATATCTAAAATCAAGCATAATAAAGTGGTTATTATTTTTTTAAAAAAAAGAAAGAAAGAAGGAAAGAAAGAGAAAGGAAGAAAGAAAAAAGGAAAGAAAGAAAGAGAAACGAATGAAGAAAGAAAGAAAGAACGAAAGAAAGAAAGAAAGAAAGAAAGAAAGAAAGAAAGAAAGAAAGAAAGAAAGAAAGAAAGAAAGAAAGAAAGAAAGAAAGAAAGAAAGAAAGAAAGAAAGAGTCTGCCGCCGCACGAGCTTGACCCCGGAGGCAACTGAACTACTTTGGACACGAGCAGCGCCCCCAAAATGCCTCCAAACTGTGTGATTGGAGCTACTGGCCCATGTGCCTCCAGCGGGGTACGGTCTTTTCTCTCTCAACTCTTTCTTATTGAACGCAGCGAGGCAACTGCCGGTTTTTAGAGTATGCAGGTACCCACGGGAAGCCCGGGAAAGCCGAGGGGGCAGGATTTCCAGATCCGCCCTGTGCCGATATTTAAGCACAGGGCCATGTAGGTACGTTCCTTTCTGCCACCGCAGGAGCTCGACCCCGGAGGCAACTGAACTACTTTGGACACGAGCAGCGCTCCCAAAATGCCTCCAAATTGTGTGATCGGAGCTACTGGCCCATGCGCCTCCAGCGGGGCATGGTTCTTCTCTCCAGCCTCCTCCATCATGTGAGCACCACAAAAGGGAAGTAAAAGATTGCAGTGATGCAATTACCAAAAGAATTTTCCCTGGACTTCATATAGAAATCCAAAACCTCGAGGCTGCTGTTGCAGCCACGTGACCTAATATCTCTTGATTGTCAGCAACGTGAAAAGGTTCCTTTTTAGCAGGTCTTACTGTAGGGGGAAACTCCAATCAATAGTACTGAGTTTGTTGTTGAAGTATTGAAGGTAATCAAAGTAGCAGCTATTTCTTTAGACTGTGAACTAAGCCAAAGCCCCATACCGGCTGAGGTGAGGAAATATCCTTCTTTCTCGATTCTTTTCCCTTTTCTGGGAGAAATGCGGTGTGGTGTCCACCATATTATGAAGTCTATTAAGCAGGCACAAACTTAGAGGCGCGGGAATGGGAGGGGGAAAAAAAAAAACAACTATATACTTGGAACAGCGGGATGCTTGGGAAGTCTCAGGCCCATACCAGTGCATGCTCCGCCGAGACTCGACCCGGGTGGCCATACTTTTGTGTGGTTGCGATGCTGCTGATCAACCAGAATCCAGAGCCTAACTAGACTACTTCCGGTTCCAGAAACTACTTGCAACCAGGTCTCTAGACTAAACTAAGCCATAGCCCCACGCCGGCTGAGAACTGGAAATATCCTTTTTTCTCGTCGGGTGGCGTGGTGTCAGCCATAATATGAGGACTATTCATTAAGCAGGCATGAACTTGGTGGCGCAGGAAGGAGGGGGGAAAAATTCTATGTACTTGAAGCAATGGGACTTCATATCTCTCTATAGGGAGACATTTTACAAGCCCGGCTCTTATCCTCTAGTCAAGTGGAGGCTTACTTGGGATTCCTGTAACAAGGTCACCACTGCTGACCTTACTGATCTTATCAGTTCGCCATTCCTCTCTCACTAGCCAACGCCCATGCCTGATCTGCCCAATGCCCATGCCTGATCTGCATTTTACTATTGTTCCTATGGGGGTCCAAGCATGCATACCGCCCCCCCCCCCAACCAAGAGGTATAAGTATTGCAACTGCTGTGAATAAACTCTCTCTCTCGCTCCTCCTCCTCCTTCTGGCTCTGCGTCTGTTCATTCGGTTACGTCCCCTCCTTAGCCCCACGAAGGGTCCTCCCTGCGGGACAGGATGATGCCTGCAGGGGGGACCCCACATCTCTCCAGTCTCAACAATGGAAAACTAATTATCAAATGCTGCATTGGCAGTAGGGCTGTCTTTCTTGGGTGAAAACTCCAACAATACTGAATGTTGTGTTGAAATATGGAATGTAATCAAGGTAAAGTAAAAATGAAGTGAAATTTATCAACTAAGCAGGCAGGGATGGGGGCGGGGGACGGGGGGTGGGAGGTATACTGGGGTCTTTGGTGGTAGAATATGGGCACGGGTGAAGGGATGGGTGTTTGAGTATTGTATAACTGAGACATAAACCTGAGAACTTTGTAACTTTCCACATGGTGATTCAATAAAAAATTTAAAAAAGAAAGAAAGAAAGAAAGAAAGAAAGAAAGAAAGAAAGAAAGAAAGAGAGAAAGAAAGAAAGAAAGAAAGAAAGAAAGAGAGAAAGAGAGAGAGAGAAAGAGAGAAAGGGAGAAAGAGAGAAAGAAAGAAAGAGAAAGAAAGAAAGAAAGAAAGAAAGAAAGAAAGAAAGAAAGAAAGAAAGAAAGAAAGAAAGAAAGAAAGAAAGAAAGAAAGAAAGAAAGAAAGAAAGAAAGAATATGTTGGAATATTTTTCCTGAAAAGCTGCCTTCTGGAGATAATTTCAGAGGCAGTTTCCCTTTTTTCACAAGAAGCCTAGCTGGTCTTTGACATGCAGATCTTAGGTGCTAGCCAGGCCTGACTTGACATTGTAGATTCCAGGCTCTGGCCCAGCCTAGTCTTTGGGATGTAAATTTCAGGTGCTGTCCAGTTTGTAATTGACATGTACATTTCCTGTGGCAGCCTAGCCCAGTCTTTGGGATGTCTTTGGGATGTAAATCCGAGTGCTTTCAGCCCAAGGAAGGCTTCCATTTTGGTTTTGTATCTTCTTTGGGGGGGGGGGGCTAGATTAATGGCCTGCAGATACAAGAGAATAATGTTGCCTCAATGTTCTTCCTGTAAGATCTTTTGGTGCCTTTGGTGACTTCAATGTATTGCACCCTTTGGAAGTGCGGGGTTGAGTAAAAGGGGTTCCCAGAGAGGGACAAGGGAGGAGAGACTAGAGAAGGAGGTGGCGGTAGATCCAGAGAGAGGCCGGAGCTGGGAGTGCGGGAGATGGAAGATTAAAGATTGAATAAACGGTAACTAATCAGGAACCAGCATGGTCTTCGTTCTTCCTTCGCCTTTCCTTGACCACTGGCTGTCCCAATCCAGTCTACACACTGTGGTTCCAGGGCACCGAACGTGGGCGGTGAGACAGAGCCGCCCGGAGGCCGCAAGTGCACTCACTCCACGACGAACTTTAGTTTTACACAGAAAGAAAGAAAGAAAGAAAGAAAGAAAGAAAGAAAGAAAGAAAGAAAGAAAGAAAGAAAGAAAGAAAGAAAGAAAGAAAGAAAGAAAGAAAGAAAGAAAGAAAGAAAGAAAGAAAGAAAGAAAGAAAGAAAGAAAGAAAGAGAAAGAGAGAGAGAGAAAGAAAGAGATAAAGAGAGAAAGAAAGAAAGAGAGAAAGAAAGAAAGAAAGAAAGAAAGAAAGAAAGAAAGAAAGAAAGAGAGAGAGAGAGAAAGAGAGAGAGAAAGAAAGAAAGAAAGAAAAAGAAGAAAGAAAGAAAGAAAAAAGAAAGAAAGAAAGAAAGAAAGAAAGAAAGAAAGAAAGAAAGAAAGAAAGAAAGAAAGAAAGAAAGAAAGAAAGAGAGAGAGAAAGAAAGAAAGAGAGAGAGAAAGAAGGAAAGAAGAAAGAAAGAAAGAAAGAAAGAGAGAGAGAGAAAAAGAAAGAAAGAAAGAAAGAAAGAAAGAAAGAAAGAAAGAAAGAAAGAAAGAAAGAAAGAAAGAAAGAAAGAAAGAAAGAAAGAAAGAAAGAAAGAAAGAAAGAAAGAAAGAAAGAAAGAAAGAAAGATCTGTTCTCACTTCACTTGCCTCTGGCTGTTCTGCTCACCCTGGTCTTCCTTCTCTCACTGATGTAGTTCTCAGTCTTCCACTGGTCTGTATCCCATTCTCCCTCGGGAACCTTTACTTCCTGCTGCTCACTGAGACGCTTCATCAGGAGGCCGGTTCCGGAGAGGAGCTTGGCACACGCCAGCCTCACCTGGGGCTCAGAGCGGTCCATTTCAGAGTCCGGATCTCGTGAGCAATGAGCTTCCTCACGTCACTGTTGGGGATGAGGGACCACAGCTGCTGGATGAGTTGCATGTCCAGTTGGTCTCCGGGGTGTGGTTTCTGTGTGGCAGAGACGATGTCGGTGGCCACGTTGTGATATTCCCACTGCGTCTCGCTGGACTGCTTGACAGCCGGCACGAGGTTGCCCGGCATCCCGGCGTCCTTCTCATGGGCGGTGCCTTTGCTACCGACGGTTTTCTCTGGCAGCGCGATGCCTCTGGTGTTCGCCCCATTTGCAGCATGCGTGCTTTCTGCGGTCTTCTTTCCTGCAGATGAGTGTGAAGGTTGAAAGGACTGGAGCCAAGGTTCGTCCTGATCTCTCCAAGACAGAGACTCCTCTCTTGGCGGGGACTTGATGAGGTTCTCACCGCAGCGAAAGGAGGCCGCTTGGCGACTCGCACCGGCCTCTCGGGTGCTGATTCCTTCGTCTCTGTACTCACTCTGGCTTTGGGCATTCTGGGCAAAGCCGAGAGTAAGATTTATGAAAACGGTAATTTTTTTCAGTGTGTGACACGGGGCTGGGAAACTTCATGTTCCGAACTCGAGCGTCTGCGTCTTCCAAAACGAGGAGCGTGATTTTCAAGTCTTTGGGTTTGTTTTTCGCCTAGGCTGGGATTTTCGGAGAAGTGGCGGCAGACGGGCTGCCCACGGAGAACTGCTCCAGGTGGTGGACACCACCGCCTCGTGCTCCTGGATGGAGGAGGACTCCTCATTGAAGGAGTTTCCCACCCATTTCCTGGGTGTTCCGCCAAGGGAAGCTCTTTTGGTTCTCTTGGGGCCGACTCCTGAGCCTTCTCTCTCAGGCAATGTTCCCTAAGTCTAGCTGCTCATTCATGAGAACGGACAGGCTGTTTCTCTATGCTGAGGCCTCCTCCGGTTCAATGGTCAGCTCGGTGCTGGTATTCTTCTTTCGAGTCTGTAAAACCTTCATGAACTCCCTTTTCGTGGTACTTATGGACTCTTCCTCCTCTATCAAAAAAAGAGCTTGCTTTTGATCAAGAAAGGTAACTGGGTATAATTTTGGGAGCACAGACATAAATTCCAGACAAGCAAATTAGTAATCAGGAAACAAGAGCCATATTGGGGGAGGGGGGCACAGGGAAGCCTTAAGTTTACACCTGTGATTGGCAAGAACAGAAGGAGAAACAAAGTGATCATCACTATTTATTCAGAATAAATAGGGCATGAAGTTTAGTGCATGTATTTAGGATTATCCCACTGGGGGGCAGAGTGACAGAAGAGCAGATAAAGTATCTATCTTGTACGCAGCCAACCTGAGTCTGTTCCCCAGCACCCATACTGTCCCTCAAGCCTTACCAGGACTGATTCCTGAACACAAAGTCAGAAGTAAACTTTGACTACCTCTGAGTATGCCCCCAAACAAGCAAACACTCAAACAATAATAATTTGATTATTCCACTGGTCCCCAAGGACCAAGTACCCAGTATTCAAGACAAATATTTGCTGTTCAGTTAGACTCTTTACAGATCAACTGACTTCTGTTTTATTTTTTGGCCATTCCCAGCCATGCTTAGGGGTTGTTCTTGGTTCTGCTCTCAGAGTTCTTGAATTCAACATGATCTGTTTCCAACTGTATACTGTGAATCTGAAAGTATTTCAGATCATTAAAAACTAACTAACTTTGGGTCTGTGATTCAGCCACAGCACACAGAATTGAAGAACAGATGACTTAAATAACATGCATCTTAGAGATAAATGACCTTCCTTTATGATTAAGGAGGAGTTTTAGATAGATAAAATTGAAGATTAAAACTGAGCAAGTTCCAAATTCTGTTTTAAAGTCTACATTTTTTGTTAAGAAATACCTTTTTTAATGTCTACCTGCTCTCAATGCTTATTGGTTTATATAGAGTTAAACATTGAACTAATTTAATAATTTATTCTTTATGCTGATAGTTTTAACTTTTTTAGTAACACAATTTAACCCTAAAGTCCATGTTAGAATCTATCTTATAACTTATAAGCTAATTGAAGAAATATTAATACCATCAATCACTATTAACATTTGAAAACTTTATATAATGTATCACAGGGAGAGCAATGAGATTAGTTCCTGGTATTTCAAACAAATCACACGTATTTGGATCTTCTTCAGGTTTATCAGAGAAACCATTTAATAAAGTTTACAGATATAATAATGGAGTTATTAGATAATTCAACACCGAGCTAGAGTAGCTAAGCTCAAGAACTTTGAATGGTTTAATGGACTACAAAAATAATCATTTTTTAGTTAGTTTTCTTATGGCTCACAATTATCACATGTCTAACAAAAGTTTAATAAAACTATCCTGCTCTTGATCATAACAAGGTGTACTAATCAAATAGGTAAAAAGATACATGATAAAGTTTATACTTGGTGCTCAGAATTCATCCAAATATAAACTACACTTGAAAAATAATTGAGGTTTTTTTTGGGGGGGCTACCTAGCAATGCCTAGGGGTTACTTCTGGTTTTGCACTCAGAAATCACTCATGATAGTGTTTGGGAGCTATTTGAGATGCTGGGGATTGAATCCGGGTTGGTTACATGCAAGGCAATCACCTTACCCACTTTACTATCTCCAGCCCAAGAGAAAACATTTTTATAATGGCTAAATTTTTACTTTAATTAAATTTTACATGTGTCTATTACTTATACTTGTTTGCATAATTGTTGATAGCATACTTTTTAAGTAATCTAGAACCACCTTATGAAAGTAGATAAATGCAGGGCTAGAGAGAGAGTACAGAAGGTAGAGCATTCACCTTGCATGTGTCCAACCCAGATTTGATCCCTGGAATCCCACATGTTCCCTGAACACCAGCAGAAGTAATTCCTGAGTGCAGAGCCAGGAGTAATCTCTGAGCATTAATGCGTGTTTCTCCCAAAAGCAAATTAAAAACTAATCAACAAATCTTTTTTTGCTAATTATGGCCACCAGGCTGGAGCGATAAGAACAGCAGGTAGGGCATTTGTCTTCCACCTGGCTGACCCGGGTTCGATTCCTCCATTCCTCTCGGAGAGCCTGACAAGCTACCAAAGTATCCCACCCACATGGCAGAGCCTGGCAAGCTCCCCGTGGCTATTTGGTATGCCTAAAACAATAACAACAAGTCTCACAATGGAGACATTACTGGTGCCCGCTCAAGTAAATCGATGAACAACGGACAACAGTACTACAGTGCTACAGTGCTGCTCTCAGAAATTATTCTGGGTGGTGCCTGGGGGACCACATGGGAATCTGGGAATGAAACTCGGTTGACTGCATGAAAGGAAGCACCCTGGGGCTGGAGCAATAGCATAGTAGATAGGTTGTTTGCCTTGCATGTAGCCAATCCGGGTTCGATTCCCAGCATCCCATATTGTTCCCTGAACACAGCCAGAGCCAGGAGTAACCCATGTGCATCGCCAAAGTGTGACGCCAAAAAGCATAAAAAGAAAAATGCAAGCACCTTCTCCATTATACCATCTCTCTAGACCCTCAACTATGACTTATTATACTCCCATACCTTTATCCTGTCCTGCCCACATGAGGAGAGAGGGCTCTTTCTCTTTACCTCTTTCGTGTGCTAATATTCTTATTACCATCACAGCCAACAAAGAAATTCCTCCAGAAATCAGGTCCTTATCTGAATGCACCCTTCCTCCACTATCCACTAATTCCTTTGCTTACTAGGCCTTAGTCTCATATTGTTGAATCTGGGAAGATGTCTAAGGATATGTTAATGGATTTGCCAGAGTATATGTCAATGTGCAATGTTGAGAAAATCTAGAAAATGATTTGTTTTGTTTTGTTTGGGGGCAACACTCGGTAATGCTCAGGGGTTACTCCAGGTTCCGTGCTCAGGAAATCACTTCTGGTGGTGCTTGGGAAACTGTATAGGATGCCGGCAATGGAACCCAGGTCTTCTGTGTGCAAGGCAAGTCCCCTACCCACTGTACTATCTCTCTGGCTCCTGAAATAATATTTGAGCTCCCAAAATTGGGGGAAAACAACTCTGATTAGATGTGTATTTTGCCTTCACCTACTTCCTACTATTTTCATCTCTACTTAGGGAACCATAGAAAGTTTCTGACTGCTTCAAGGTCAAGTATAACATTGTGCAGTTGGGTTTCTCTAGGGGGGACAGTGGGGCCAAATCCAGAAATGTTCAGGGGTTACTTCTCTCTCTGTGCTCAGGGATCACTGCTGCTAGTAATTAGGATCGTCTGGAATGCTAGGGATCAAATCCAGGTCTGCTGTATGGAAGGCAAGTGTCATAGCTACTAGACTATCTCTCCAACCAGCCTTTACTGAAGAATTCAAAGTGCTTTTGGTGGAGTGATGTTTAGAGGGGGAGTTAAGGGAAGTGAGGAAGAAGCATGGACTTGCAGAGAATCCAAGACTGGGATCACAAGACCTAGGCATTAGGCACATTTAACACTTTTAGTTTTGCTTTTCCTCACCTAAAAAAATGTTATTAGTATTTTATTCTGAATTTTTATTATTTGGTTTAGTTATTCTCTAAAACATTATTGCAGTTGGAGTAACATGGTTTTAATAGTACCAATGCTATTGGTTTCCATGTACAAAGTAAACTTCACCTGGACCACCGCTGAAGTGCCGAGACACCATGGTCCTTACAGCACCTCCAGTCTGACTCTTCTCCCTCTTCTCCCCGCCACCCCCAACAAATCCCCAGGTTTGATGTTCATCTTATGAAAGGTGATTCGTAAATGATTCTTATGCCCACCTCTGAGAAGAGAGTGGTAGAGTTCAACTCCTTATATTTCTAAGAACTATTTCCCTTGGTAAAAGTCAGAATCTCAGTTACATCATTACCTTAGCAGTCTATGCATGACCTGAGACATCAGAGGAATGGAAGAAAGGGATGGAAGTAGGGAAGGGAGCTAACGATAATGGTCACAAATGAGGGCCACACTCTAGGCAAGGTGCTGGTCCTCCAGAGGAGAGCTCAGCCACAGAATGCAGAAGAGAGTCTGAGAAGAGAGTGGTAGATTGCGAAAAGTTTATTTTGAAAATAACACTATCTTTGTGTAAGAAGCAAAGTGATTTGATGTGCCCAATTGCTGATAGCGAATCTGATTCATAATATTCCAGCGTGAAAACACTTTTATGGGTGGGGTGTGTGTGTATGTGTGTGTGTGCTCGCGTGAGTGCGTGGGCACTCGTGAATGTGCCACACTCAGCGGTGCCCAAGGGATACTCCCAGCAGTGCTTGGGAAACTGTTTTGTGGGGGGTTGAATCCCCACCTCCCACATGAAAAGCATGTGGTACAACCTATTGATCTATTTTCCTGGGCCCCTAAAAGCACATTTTGGAAGTTATCAAGCTAAGGTCAGTAAACTTACTATGTGGAAAGATACTTAAGAGCACCTGAGTGCTTTGTAGATGGAAGGGTTAAAATTCAAAGTAGGCCCAAAGGTGAGGATGGTCTAAGAATCCACGAGCCCATCCATCATTAGAAGGATTGAGTGGCAACCTCTGCTTAGAAAACCAGAAATTCTCAGGCTCTAAGCAAAACTTTCATAAGACAGTATGACTTGTACTTGCCTATAAAATTACAAAAACACATGCAATAAAATACTTACACCTGTCCTATGAAGAAAAGGGAACTTGAGATCTGCATTCTGTGGCTGAGCTCTCATCTGGAGGACCAGTACCTTGCCCAGAGTGTGGCCCTCATTTGTGACCATTATCGTTAGCTCCCTTCCCTTCTTCCATCCTTTTCTTCCATTCCTCTGATGTCTCAGGTCATGAATAGACTGCTAAGGTAATGATGTAACTGAGATTCTGACTTTTACCAAGAGAAATAGTTCTTAGAAATATAGGGAGTTGAACTCTAATAAAAATAATGCAACTGCATAATCAGTTTACAATGGACCCTCAGTGATTAAAATTAAAATGAAACATAAATTAAAAAGCTATCAGCAGGCAATTCAGACTCACCGCAGTGTGTGCTGCTGGTACATTCACAATGTAGTTTGACTACTTTGCAGACAGAGTCTATTTTATTCTTAAATTGGCAGAGGCAGCAGGTGAGATGCCTAGGTAATATCCTATGAATGGAAACACAGAGAATTAAGTGCAGAGTAAAGGGGTTACTTTAAATAGGTAGAAGAGGCAGCCAAAGCCATTGTGCAGCTATTCAAAATGTTCCTGAGAACCAGGAATGAGGTGCTGCTCGAACTCGGTGGTGGTGGGAACCCAACTGGGAGGTGGTACATGCAAAGCTTGTACCTGAACTCCTCTACTATCACTTCAGCTCTCAGAAAATTGAGTTTTGTTCTTTAGTCATATCTGGTGGTGCTCAGGGGTTGCTCTCGGCTCTTGGCTCAAGAACGATTCCTTGCAGGCCTCAGAGAACTACAGACAGTGCCAAAGACTGAACAAGGGTTAGCCACATGCAAGGCAAATACGTAATCACTATTCTATCTCTCCAGCTCCCACATAATGATAAAAATTCCAGTTATCACCTGGGGAAATCTGAAATCACTTTTCCAGACTTTGAAAAAACAGGGACTAGAGTAATATTATAGTATTGCAGGTCTGGCATTTGCTTTGAACACGGTCGACCTGGGTTTGATCGCAGCATCCATGAGACACCAAAAATGATTCTTGACTATCTCATTTTAAAAATATTTTTTAGTGCGTTGGTGAAGGGATGGGTGTTTGAGCATTGGATAACTGAGACTTATATCTGAAAGCTTTGTAACTTTCCACATGGTGATTCAATAAAAGAATTTTTAAAAAAATATATTTTTTAAAAATAAAATTACATCTCAATTAAACATAGCTTAAGAAAAATAAACAAGAAGGGGTATGGTGCCACCAGAATGTCAATCTATACCTGTGAGGCAAGTGCAGCAGCAGCCAGATGGAGCCTTCTGGCTTCCTGATAACCCGAAATTGCTGATGTACCTGTGGCCGAACTCCAACAACTTAGGGCAAGTTTACCAAGAAACTAAACTGCCAAAAGTTTGGTATGTTGGAACCACACCCACAAAGCACGTCTTGCTCAGTTATACAAGCTCATTTACTGGCCATATTTCAGAGACCCATAAATCTCAAAAGAGATCAAAAGCTGCAATTAGGGCTGGTCGTGAGGCACCCTACGGCCAAGCGGGCATACTCTGCAGGGCATATGCCAATAGTTATTTCTCTGGAAAAGATGAAAACAAGGGCCACGATCCAGAGACACACAAAATAATCTCTTAACTGAGAAGTTCTCTGCAGAGGTTTCTCCACACCTTAATTGTCTAAACTTTTAGAATTCCAGGAGCACACAGCCGCTCTTGTGGCCGTATGACATCTTATACTATTTATAACAAGCATTACAAAAGAGAGTATGGGGAAGATTGTCTGGTGGGATGAGAAGGTGGATCCTGGGAACACTGGTGGTGGAAGATGTGCACTGGTGGAGGGTTGGGTATCCTATCATTGTATGACTGACACTCAACAAGGAAAGCTTTGTGACTGTATTTCACGGTGATTCAAAAAAAATTAAAAAATAAATTAAATTAACATTCTGAATAAAAAATAGTAATGTGGAGTTCATGCCATGTTGTATTAGCTTAATGGCTGAATAAATAGCAGTACTCTTACATTAAAAAAGAGAGCGAGAGAAACAAAAATAAAAAGCCTTAAAAAACAAAGTGAAAATAAATGTCAGAAAAATCAACTTACAGTTTTTCCAATTTAAGAGTCATCATGAGGATGTTTTGGACTGGTCCAAGTGACACTTGTGTTGCTCCCATGTCTCTGAGGGAGAAAGCACAAGCATGATGTGAATCCAAATACAGAAGCTCTAGAGTTACATAGATGAGATTAAAGAGGCATAACTTTGATTCTGGCCTTGCTGTAAAGTCAGGTCAATGGTTTACTCTAGACCATAATTCCAGAGAGCTCTTACTGATAAGAGATTTCTTTGTCACCAAATTAATTACAATTTGGTAGACTAAATAAATTTCCTTCCTTCCTTCCTTCCTTCCTTCCTTCCTTCCTTCCTTCCTTCCTTCCTTCCTTCCTTCCTTCCTTCCTTCCTTCCTTCCTTCCTTCCTTCCTTCCTTCCTTCCTTCCTTCCTTCCTTCCTTCCTTCCTTCCTTCCTTCCTTCCTTCCGTCCTTCCTTCCTTCCTTCCCTTGTTCCCTCCTTCCCTTGCTCCCTCCCTCCCTTCCTACCTCCCTTCTCTTGTCCTTCCTTCTCTTGTCAATTTAGACTTCTCATTCTAAATTGCATCTACTTCTTTTAATGTTTCTTTTTCATGTGAGCTGGGGGTGGCCTTGGATTTTGGCCCCATCTGGCAGTACTTGGGAGATATGTTGGGTGCTGTACTTGTGGGTTGCTCTGAGTAGGACTCCAGGGAACACATATGGTGCCAGAGATTGAATCCAGGCCTCTAGCACGCAGTGCATGGGTTCCAACCACTGACCTATCCGGTCCTCTTTTCTTTATTTTCTTTTTAAAAATAATGTTTACATTATTACTTGTTACTTTCTGGAATAAATAATACTTCTACATGCATCTGTATGTTCTTATCTATATGTACTCAACATTGCTCTTTTGCTCTGTTGGCTGTTACCCGTGTACATTCTTTTTTAATCTTTTCCTTTGACAATAAATCTCATTTCAACAATCCAGTGTTAAAATTCAAATGATAACTTTTAAATTCAATGCAAGACACTTAATCTTTGACAAAAATGGAGAAAATTAAAGACCACAAGTTATAGCAAAAATCATATGAGCTACAAACTATTACAATACTTACAGATATTTTAATGCTGGCAATTGAAAAAGATATGAATCTTCCATAGTTGTTCGAGGATTATGACTGAGAATTCTAAAAAAGTACAATAAAATGAAAATTATCTGCATAATCAGTAGCTAGCATTAAAGCTTATATTTATATTACTGGCATGGAACTTGAAGGTGAAAAACTTTATTTTCTGTGATTATCTATAATCACACTTAGAATCCATAAAGCATTCTCCCCCTTTTTTTTGGTTTGTTTTTGGGTCACACCAGTGATCCACAGGGGGTTACTTCTGGCTCATACACTCAGGAATTACTCCTGGTGGTGCTTGGGGGACCATATGGGGTACTGGGAATTGAATCCGGGTCAGCTGTATGCCAGGCAACCACCCTACCTGCTGTGCTATTTCTCCAGCACTAAGCATTCTCCCTTTGGGAAACAGCCACTTCTCAAGATGATAAAGTGAAGGGCAAATGGGGGTGGGGGTGGGGGTGGGCGGGAGGGGGGAAACAAAACAAATGTACAGCAAAAAAAATATGCTAACAAATTTTTCCATGTTGAAAACTCTGTGATAGGGGCCAAATAGTACAGCATAGTACAGCAAGTGGGGCACTTGCCTTGCATGCAGTTGACTTGTATGTTTCATTCCTGGAATCTTATATAGGCCCCAGAACATCCTAGGAGTGATCTCTGAGCACAGAGTCAGGAGCAAGCCCTGAGAACCACTGGTTGTGTCTTCCCATCACCCCATCACCAAATAAGAAAGAAAACCCGAGGAGTGATGATGTCTGCAGGAAGTCCTTGCTCTGCAGCAAATATTATTTCTTTTTCTTTTTAAAAAAGTTTTATAATGTAGGAGTGCCGGAGTCCAGCTCCGGCATGAAGACCACCGACTCAGAGATGAAGCATTGACCAGCAGCTATCGAGGCTGAAGGCAAGGTTTTTTCTCAAGCAAGCAGTTTTTATATTCTTAACATACATTTGCCCAGGCACGTAGCCAAGTCAAAAGATGTTCTCATGAGTTATACACCAAACAGACATATTTTGTGTTTGTCTCAGGATGCTCTCATTAAAAAATACCAAGTCAGATTATTCCCAAGGTTACTTAGAGCACGAGGAGTATGTACGTGCAGGATGTGTCCTGCTTATCTTGCTGGTAGATTTTACCTTCAAGGCCCCTCTTTCAAGAGGCCCTCTGCACAGGACTCTCCCAAGCCCCCAGTGCAGGTCATACAAAGTTCATTGTCCCACGCTGGTCTCTAGTCTCTAGTCTATGTGCTCTAAGCAATCCCACTACATAGGAGCACTGCTATTTATTCAGCCATTGGTTAAGCTGATTAAATTGGGCATAAACTCCACATTACGTTTAAAAAATTTTTAATTTTATAAGTTAGTTCACAATGTTTGATTACACTCAACATTCAAACACCAATCCCACCACCATTATACCTTCTGTCCACCAAATTTCGGATGTTTCCATCCCAAGCCCCAAGCCCTGTCACAAAACACAACCGAAGTAATATATTTTGTGTTGTTATGAAGAACTGCTGAACATGCTTACAAAAAAGTATTCATATAGGAAACAGCGTGAAGATTGTTCTATTTTGGCAGGAACCATTAAGGCATTCTGGAGGATATCACTAACATGTTGTTGAAGTTTGTGTGGCATGAACTTTGGTGTACATCTCTGAAAATATGTATATATGTGCATATATATATATATATATATATATATATATATACATTTCCCCCTATTTTTTATTGTCTACTATCTGAACTCCATCAAATGTGGTGTGGTAATTATGGAGAATGGGTAGGAAGTGTTGCACGATGTGTTGCGAGGCCACTTTTGCCGCTGCACAATCCAGGAATATGTTTGCTCATAGGTGAGGCACAGCCTGAGTGCATGGGGCACGGCCTTGAGTGTGGCGGCTGTTGGGTTGTGGAGGTTTTTGGCTGCCAGAGCTGGGTCCTTGGGGTGGGAAGGGCTCTCACCCACACCCCTCTGGGGTGCACTGTGTGAAACAGCCTGGTGCGGAGTCCAGTGGCATGGTTATGGGGAACTCATGTTATGCTCCCTTTCGGGAGAAGCAGCCATGTCATCTGGACAGTGGCTGATGATGAGATTATCTGGCGCCAGCAGGAGGTGGCTTATGGCATGACCCCTGGTCACCGGAGACTGGAGAAAGTGAGCAGAAGATCTCCTCTCCTGGTCCCATTGAATCTAGAGTCCAAGGTCACAAAGTTCTGCATTACCTAGGTCATATAGGACTTCACTCATGCGTGAACTCGGCCAGAGCGTGTGGGGAGCAGCCTTGAGCGTGGCATGGGTTCCTGCCTACCTCTGCACTATGGGCCCTAACTGTGTCTTTTGATATCTTTTGAGATTTATGGGCATCTGAAATAAGGCCAATAAATGAGCTTATAAAGCTGAGCCGGATGTGGTCTGTGGGTGTGACTCCCACATACCTAACTTTTGGCCATTTAAGTTCTTGGTAAACTTGGCCCCAAGTAGTTGGGGTCTGGCCAAAGGCACTGCAGCAATTTTGGGGTAAATGGAAATCTGAAGGCACCATCAGGCTGTTGATACACTTGCCCCAGGTACAGGTTGATCTGCTGGTGGCATCATACCCCCACAGATATTTATAATGGCTGCCACTACAATTCAAAATGTTTCTTACACCCTGAGAAATTCAAACCATTTCATGGCTTAACATAACCAGCTAAAGATAAAAGTAGGGTCAATCCTTGGTTTTGAACAAAGAAGACAGGGTCACTCTAAGAGGAGCTGGTGGGAGCTGTCATGTCACCAGTCATTCCCACAGAGATCTCTGTGCCCTGACCTTTATCACACTGTATGTGATCACTGACTCACCTGTCAGCCTCCTGAATTTTCAATTTCTTGAATGCCAGGGCCACTTGACTGTCACTGGTCTGACAATATCCGGTAGTTACTAGATACTTCAGAAAAAACATTATGGATATATTGGTCAAATGAACCAGTTCCTTCCCTCCCTCCCTCCCTCAGTTCCTCACTACTTTCTCTCTTTCTTTGGTTTGTGGGCCACACCCAGGAATGCTCAGTGATTACTCCTGATGGTGCTTAGGGGAACATAGGGAATGCCAGGCATGAACCTGGGTCAGCCACCTGCAAAGCAAACTCTTTTCCTGCTATATTCTCAGTCCAGTCCCAGAAGCAGCTCATTTTTGACAAAAAAAATTTTGTTCCAAGGAACTGAAGCAATAACACAGCAGATAGGACATTTGCCTTGCATGCGGCCAACCTGACTTCGATTCCCAGCATCCCATATGGCCTCCTGAGCACCGCCAGGGGTAATTCCTGAGTGCAGAGCCAAGAGTAACCCCTGTGCATTTCGGGGTGTGACACAAAGAGCAAAAGGAAAAACAGAAAAGGTCTTCATCACGAATCATCAGAGAGATGCAGATCAAAACAGCTATGAGATACCACCTCTCACCACAGAGACTGGCACCCATCCAAAAGAACAAAAGCAACTGCTGTTGGCGTGGATGTGGGGAGAAAGGGACTCTCCTACACTGCTGGTGGGAATGCTGACTAGTTCAGCCCTTTTGGAAAACAGTATGGATGCTTCTCAAAAAATTAGACATTGAGCTCCTATTTGACCCAGCAATACCACTCCTGAGAATATATCCCAGAGAGGCAAAAAAGTGTTGTCGTGGGGCTGGAGCGATAGCACAGCGGGTAGGGCGTTTTCCTTGCACGTGATCAACCTCGGTTCAATTCCCAGCATCCCATATGGTGCCCTGAGCACCGCCAGGAGTGATTTTTGAGTGCATGAGCCAGGAGTACCCCCTGTGCATCGCCGGGTGTGACCCAAAAAGCAAAAAAAAAAAAAAAAAGTATTGTCGAAATGACATCTGCACTCGAATGTTCATTGCAGCACTGCTCACAATAGCCAGAATCTGGAAAATACCCGAGTTCCCGAGAACAGATGACTGGTTAAAGATACTTTGGTACATCTACACAATGGATAACTATGCAGCTGTTAGAAAAATAATGAAGTCATGACCCTTGCATATAAGTGGATCAACATGGAAAGTATCATGCTAAGGGAAATGAGTCAAAAACAGAGAGTCAGACATAGAAAGATCGCACTCACCTGTAAAATATAAAGTAAGAGAATGGGAGACTAGCACCCAAGAGTAGTATCGGTAAGTAACAGGAGGTCTGCCCACGGCTTGGAAGCTGGCCAAACAAGTTGGAAGAAAAGGCAGCTCAGATAGAGAAGGGAATACCAGGTAAAGGGTGGTCCAAGGACCCACTGGGGATGGGAGATACGCGCTGAAAGTGGAATATGGATCAAACACGATGGCTACTCAATACCTCTATTGCAAACCACAACACCTGAAAGTAGAGAGAGAACAAAAGGGAATGCCCTACCACAGAGGCTGGGTGGGTGAGGGGGGTAGGGTGGGGAGGGGGTGAGAGGGATACTGGGATCATCGGTGGTGGAGAATGGGCACTGGTAGAAGGATGGGTACTCAAGCATTGTGTGACTGAAACATAAGCATAAAAAGTTGTAAGTCTGTAACTGTACCTCATGGTGATTCATTAATAAAAAATTTTAGAGGGATGTAAATGAAATGCAAACATGGAAGTTCATAAGTTTGTAACTGTATCTCACGGTGATTCACCAATAAAGATTAAAAAAAATTTTTTTAAATGCTCTGGCAAATTCCTGGGAAACTAGACCATGAGACCCAAAGTGTATGTGACTGTAGCAAAAAAGACTACTATCATTAATAGATGAATTCCATGAGGTTGTAAGATACAGGAGCAATATGCCAAAATTAGTCATATTTCTAGACACTCGCTAGAAGTAATTAAAGATGAACATTTTTTCAAGTTTCACATAAAGGGCTCAGAGCTATAGTACAGCGGGTACAGCGTTTGCTTTGCATGCAGCTGATCTGGGTGTGGTCCCTGGTAAATCCTATTGTCCCCCACAACACTTCAGCAGATATCCTTGAGTGCAGAGCCAGGAGGAAGTCACCCAATGTGTCACTCAATTTGTCACCCAATGTGGCTCAAAAAGAAAAATAATTTTAAAAAATAAATTTTAAAGGTTTCATATATAATGTCATAAAAAATGATAAACAGGAGAAGAGATGAACAGGAACTTCCTCGAAAAAGAATACAAATGGTCAGGGTCCGAGAGATAGCATAGTGGGTAAGGTGTTTGCTTGGATGCAGCAAACCTGGGTTCAATCCCCAGCATCCCATATGGTTCCCCAAGCAGCATCAAGAGTGATAACTAAGTGCAGAGCTGGGAGTAAGCCCTGAATATCGCCAAATATGGCCCAACTCCCAGCCCAAAATAAATACAAATGACCAAAATGCATATGGAAAAAATGTTCTATATCACTAATCATCAGAGAAATGAAGATCAGAGCAACAGTTGGAGATCATCTCATGCCACAGAGACTGGTACTCATCAAAGAGAACAACAATAACTAGTGTTTACGAGGATTTGGGGGAACAGGGCTCCTCATTCACTGCTGTGAGAATGCTAACTGACCCAGCCTTTCTGGGAAGACAATATGAACATTCCTCAAAACACTAAGAATTAAACTTCCATATGACTGGCAAAGGAACCCAGGTGTGTGGGACCTGGGGCCTAGATCTCCAAGGCTGCTCAGATTGGGACTGGGCCTCTTCTAAACAGATTCTCCATTTTCCCATAGCTAGGCAGTCACACCCAGAAACCTCCCACCCCAGCTCCCACACACACACACATACCATGTAATCCCTTCAACAGCCAACATCCAGAGAATATAAAACCAAGCTCCCAGAAGCGTGCGGATGCAATCACACAACATCTGATACCCTAGTTATCCCTCTTGGAAAACCTGGCAAGTTACCGAGAGTTTACTGCCCACACGGGAAAGCTTGGCAAGCTCCCCATGATGTATTCACATGCCAAATAGAATAAGAATGATGGGTCTCATTCTCCTGACCCTGACTAGCCTCTAATGAGGCACCGTTGGGAAGGACAAGTAAAGAGAGGCTGCTAAAATCTCAGGACTAGGATGAAGGAGCCATTACTGGGCCCGCTCAAGCAATCGTTGATCAACGGGATGACAGTAATACATACTTGCAGAAAGCCCAGCAAGCTACTGAGAGTATCCCGCCCATTCGGGCAGAACCTCGTAAGCTACACGTGGCGTATTCAATATGCCAAAAACAGTAAAGCTAGGTCTCATTCCCCTGACCCTGAAAGAGCCTCCATTCATTGGGAAAGATGAGTAAGAAGAGACTGCTAAAATCTCAGGGCTGAGAGAAATAGAGACGTTACTGGTGCCCGCTCGACTAAATCGACGAACAACGGGATGACAGTGATACAGTGATGACCCAGAAATTCCACTCTTGTGAATATATCCTAAGGGCCCAAAAGCACAATGCATAAAAGACGTCTGCACTCCTAGGTTCATTGCAGCACTATATACAACCGCCAAAATATGACAACAGTCCAAATACCCACGAATAGATGACTGGATAAAGAAGCTATGGTATAGATTCACAATAGAATATTGCCCAGCCATATAGGAGATACAGTCATGCAATTTGCTGCAATGTGGATGGATCTGAAGAGCATCGTGTTGAGTGAAATGAGTCAGAGGGAGAGGAAAGGACTCAGAACCATCTATCTCAAACTTTGTAGGGGAACCTCAAATGTCCAATGGCAATGGAAACAATGAGCTGAACTGGTCTTCAGTAGGAACTTGCCACTGGGGCAGAGGTGGGAGAAAAGTTTGTGAGGGGAACAGTAGGACAATGAGATGGCTGGATAAAGTGCCTGCTACAGGGGCAGAGGGGGTAAGGGGGAGCAGGGGAGACGGGTGGAGAGTAGTGGACACTAGTGAAGAGATTGGTGTTAGAACAATGTATGCCTGCATCTCAATCATAAATATCTTTGTAACTTTGTAATTCACAGGGATTCAAAACAAAATTTTTTAAAGGATAAAGGGACTGGAGAGAGCATACATGGGTTAAGGTGCTTGTCTTGCATCCACTGACCCAGGGTTGAATCCCCCACACCCAGATGGTTACCACCAATAGTCATTCCTGAGTACAGAGAGCCAGGAATGGCCCTGGGAGCTGCTGGGTGTGGTCCCCAAACGAACAAAACCCAAAAACCACCCATAAATTTAAAAATACCTGGGAGACATTCACGATTACGATCATGATATCCCATTAATCACCGATTTCTCAAGCGGGCTCAGTAACATCTCATTTTGACCTTTCCCTGAGATCTTAGAAATCCATCTGGACTCGGCCCTCCTAAAGTTGTTGCTCTGGGGGCTCTTCAGGGTCAGGGGAATGAGATCCAGCTTGTTACTGGATTTTGCATATGAATTGCATATGAATACACCATGGGAAGCTTGCAAGGCTGTCCCATGTGGGCAGGAAACTCTCAGAGCATTGCCAGTTTCTCCCAGAGGGAGAAGTAGGCCAAAGATATCCCGGGGCCTCAAAGCATGTTGCTGGGTGTGGTCCCCAAGTGAACAAAACCCAAAAACCAAACATAAATTTAAAAATACCTGGGAGACATTAAAGATGGAAATAAACAGAAAGACACGTCCTGGCCAGAACCCTATTGGTGATAGTATTCATCAAACTGAGCTATGCTTTTAGTATCATCTTTGTACAAATCCCAGCTTTATTTATTTATTTATTTATGGAGGTCAGGGATACATCTAGCAGGATTCCGGGCTTATTCCAGGCTCTGTGTTCAAGGGTCTCTTGTGGAGGTGCTAAAGGACCATCTGTGGTACCGGGGATAAAAACAGATTGTCCACAGCAAGGCAAGTGCCCTACCCGCTGTACTATCGCTCAGCTCCCAAAGTGGATTTTAAAATGATTATAATAAGCCTGAGAAGATAGTTAATGTCTTGCCATTAGCAGAACACAAATCCAAGTCACATCAGATACTACTTCATACTCAGTAAGATGGCTAAAAGCAGACAAAAGTGCAACCAGGGTGATGGAGAAATTGAAATCCTTATGCACTGCTGGTGAAAATATAAAAAGAGGCACTGCAGAAAAGCTTGATGCTCCCTAAAAAAAGTTAGCCATAGTTACCAAAGACTCAGCAATGTAATACCTGGATATGTGCCCAAGAAAAATGGAAATGTATCTATACAAAAATGAGTATTCATAGTTGAAAAATGGAAGGGGCACCTGAGCACATGCTTTGCATATCAGTACTTTCTCTGGCTGACTTATTCTGCATTTTAAAATAAATGTATGCGCACGCCTAGCTCATTCATTGCCTCTTTTATATTCATGACCTTATCTTTATGCTTTATGGAGTAAACTGTGGCAAAAGGACTAAGAAGTATGGCTCAGAGGTAAAACACTTGTCTTGCAGGAATAAAATCTGAGCTTCTATCCCCAGCCCGGCAAATAAAGGAGCAACAGTTTTTATCAATCTCAGAGAGCATGACTGAGTTGGGGAGTTCGCTCAAAGTGGCAGAGCAGATGCCTGGCATTTGCGAGGGGTTGAGTTTGACTCCTGGTATAATCAGATCCGTGAGCACCACCATAATTGGTTCCTAGGTCCTTTGGACATTATTGGAGAATCCTATTTAAAAATCAACAAAAAGAGGGTTCAAACAAACAAACCAAAAAGGGCTGGGGTAAATGCCTTGCCCAAGGGGGTGGGGTGGGCAGGTTCATGGCACTACCTGGCCCCCTTCAAGCACCCCCTCAGGGACCAGCACCCCATGAGCACTGCAGGGTATAGTCCAAAAACAGTAAAAAAGACTGATCTCTTTCAGTAACCAAAAACCTTTCTTTTGGTTACTGGGCCACACCCAGCTGTGCTCAGGGCTGACTCCTGGCCGTGCACTAAAGGATCAACCCCGGTGGTGCTCTGGGGAGCACATTCAGTTTTGGGGATTACACATGGGTCAGTGACATGCAAGGCAAGTGCTCTCCCAACTGTACCATCTCTCCGGCTCCAGCCAATATTACTTTAAATGACTTTTTAAAATAGATCTTATCTGGGGACACTGCCCTCTGTTGCTAGAAACCACAGACCCTGTCTTGGCTTCCTGCCTAGGTCACTGTGGCTGAGCAGATGGCTCTCTGCCAGTGGGCATGGGTGGAGTTCAGTCTCAGGAAAAGCAAGACCCCAAGAAGCATATAAATCCACCTCAAAATTCAGGCAACAAAGGTCTTTGCTGATCTTTGATATAAAAGAGAAAGGGTGTGCAAGAACCATGCCGAGAAGTGGTGCCTCTGACAAGCACAGGTGTGAGCATGGCTCATAGAAGGTGCTCTAATACACGAGGATTAGAAGAGCGACACCTGTTGGTCGTGTGTGTGTGAGCCTCCCGCCCTCCCCCCCCACCCCAAAGCATGGAGGCCTTTAGCAAACATCAGCCCAGGGGGCAAGTGCCTGGCCCTGATGTAGGATTTCCAGTGAGCACCGCAACTGAATTTGAGCATCACAGCCAGGGGTGTGTATGACCCTCAGACATCTCTCAACAATAAAGATGAGGAGTGAAGGTAGAACCTGTTTGGGGGTGTGGGGGCAGCAGGGAGCCTAAAGGGAGCAGCTGGACCACATCTGGGTGGTGCTCAGATGTGACCCCTACAGTGCTCCAGCAGCACTGTAAGTTGAAACAGAAGATATCTCCTTATGAAGATGGGAAGGAAAAGACGCACTTGGGAGAACAGATGCTTTCAGTTGCTGAATGTGATCAACTCCTCAACTTTCCAACTATAACAAAGAATCCAGTCACCCCTAAACCATTCCAAGGTCCTGAGTGGTCTTCATCTTTAAGGTAGAAGCTTTTGAACGGTGAGAAGCTGCTGCCAGGATTTCAGTACATACCCCAAAGTGATAACAATGCCTTAGAGTAAGCTCTCGTGTGGACACTCATCTAAAGACAGGCCATTATGCTATGTGGCTGGGAGAGCGTGAGGGCCTCGAGGTGACCCCAGCTCCGTCTGCCTTCACAGTGCAGCTCCCCACCTCACTGACAATCTCCACAGTGGGGTCAAGCGGTCAGTAGGAACAAGGTTTGGGTTTCCTTTGTTCTCTCTTAGTACTTATGTCTTGGCAAAATACTGATGTTCCACAAACAAGCCAGAGTGTCCACTGCTCTGTCTGAGTAAGGCATCGCCTTTCTACTTTGTCAAGTCTTCAGTTGCTACAATCATGGAACTTGTACCGATGAAATGACTAAAAGAATTTTTTAAACAAGTCATCAGTGTAGACCTGTGTAGGTGAATGAAGAAACACTTGAAAGTCAGAAGGAAAAAAAAATTCTTGGGGCTGGAGCAATCGTACAGGAGGAACAGCAGGTAGGGCGTTTGCCTTGCACACAGCTGAGTTGGGTTTAATTCCTGGCATGACATATGGTTCCCCAGACACCGCCAGGAGTAATTCCTGAGAAGAGAGTCAGGAACAACCCCTGCCTGAGCATGGCCATGTGGCCCCAAAACAAAAACAAAAGAAAAAAAAGAGATACTGAACATTTAGGATTAGCAAACACTGTTGGATTTCCATAACATACTTCATTCCTGATTTCATCTGTAAGAGATGTGATTATCACCCTTTCAAAAACAATGGCATCTTATTAATATTTTGACAATTTATGGAAAATTTATTAATTTACAGTTGCAAATTATTATGGCATATTGTAGGTGACCTGATTTTTATTTAACTGACATGTTCACCACTCAATGTCTATTAATATTATAGATGCTTCATTCAAGAAACTGACTGAGAGATAATTACCCGGAACCCAGGAAGAATTAAGGTTTTGTGGGCCCTGAAATTCATCTAGTTTATTAAAATCCTGTTTAACAAATTAATGAAATGCAAAATTATTAATATAAAAATTGCTGGGATCTTCCCGAGATCTTGCAAGTAAGGTTTGGAGTTCAGCTTCCTTTAATTCCTTATCAATTCACCTCAGCTGGACCTTTTTGTTTTGTTTGTGCTTAGGTTTGGATTACACCTGGCATGCCTCAGCCCACTGAGCTCTCTGTCTGGCTCTCACCTTGACCTTTCCTCAGCTATATTTAATGCAGGGAGTAAATTATGATCAACCCAGCCTCTAATCAACCCAGTCATTTGTCAGATACGTAATAAAATGACCTATCTTTGTTGCATACGTTTAAGTGGTTTGGAACTTTGCACATGAACAGGAACCAAAGTTGGGACTAAATTGGGAATTTAAAATCTCATTCACAATTCAGCGCATACCAGTGACAATGCTAACAGGTGCCTTTCTGTTAGTGCTCGCGCCAATAATCAATAATAGGGAAAGCAAAGCCTGCCACGCCCCATGCAGATCTCCTGGCCTCCTTAGTTTCCTCATTTGAAAAAAAGGGATTGGATCTCAGGACATACTTGTTAGAGTTCACACTGGCCTTATACCAGTGAGTTAATAATAACTGTGTGATGTTTTTATGCACAGTTTCAATATATATTTATCTGCTTTTTTCACTTTCATCTTTTGTAAAAAGTCATTCCATGCCAGACTGAAACGTTCCAAAGCTCAGTTCGGTGATTAACTCGCAACCAAGATTCCTATCAAAGAGAAAAAGAAAAAATAAAAGCAGCAGCAGTAGAAAAAAGAAGAAAGAAGAAAAAGGAAGGAGAAAAAGAAGAAAGAAGAAGAATGAAGAAGGAAGAAAGAAGACAGAAGAAGGAAGAAGAAAAAGGAGGAATAAGAAGAAGGAAGAGGAAGTAGGAAGAAGGAAAAAGGAAGAAGAAAGAGAGGAGGAGGGTGAGGAAGAAGATGAAGACAAAAACAAAAAGAAGAGGAAGAAGGAAAAGGAAGAAGGAAGAAGAAGAATGAAGAGCAAGAAGAAAGAGAGGAGAAGGAAGAAGAAGAAGAAGATAAAGAAGGAGGAGGAGGAGTAAGGGAAAAAAGGAAGAGGAAGCAGGAAGAAGAGGAAGAGGAAGAGGAGGAAGAAGAGGAGGAAGAAGACGAAGAAGAGGAAGAAGAGGAAAAGGAGGAAGGAGACGAGGAAGAGTAAGAAGACGAGGAAGAGGAAGAGGATGGAGATGAGGAAGAGGAAGAGGCAGAGGAGGAAGAGGTAGAAGAGGAATAGGAAGAGGAGGAAGAAGAGGAAGAGGAAGAAGAAGATGAAGAGGAGGAAGAGGAAGAGGAGGAAGAAGAGGAAGAGGAAGAAGAGGAAGAGGAAGAAGAAGAGGAAGAGGAGAAAGAGGAGAAAGAAGAGGAAAAGGAAGAGGAAAAGGAGGAAGAGGAGGAAGAGGAAGAGGAGGAAGAAGAGGAAGAGGAGGAAGAGGAGAAAGAAGAGGAAAAGAAAGAGGAGGAAGAGGAAGAGGAGGAAGAGGAGGAAGAGGAAGAGGAGGAAGAAGCAGTTGAAGAGGAAGAAGAGAAAGAAGAAAAAGAAGAAATATTTTTTCTTTTGGGGTCACACCAGGCGTTACTTTCAATTCACATAAACACAGCATTTCATGCACTAAACATCACTGTGGAAGACCTAAGCTTAAGGTTTATTATTTGATGTTTATGATGCTGTGGGGGCATTAGACACAAAATAGCAAATGCTTAACAAATACTTAATTTCTCTAAAACAGGGATTCATGACTTCAGCACTACTGCCACATGGGGGCTGGCTAGTTATGGGGGGGCTGTCCATTGCATTGTAGCTATTCAGCAGTGTATCTGGAGGCCTCTGCTCACTAGGTACCAACAGTATCATTATAGATCTGATCATTAAAGCAATAAAAAAACCCTCAAGGCACTATCAAGGGTCATGTGGGTACAAAATCATCCTGGTTGAGGGCCACGGTTCTGTTGTTCACATTGCTCTGACTAGTAATTCTCATAGTAATCCTTACTTACAGGCAAAATGGATTTGCTGTACAGTTTTCGTAGCTATTTATAATGTTCTAATGATATTCAAATGAATAACAGAAGCTGACATTTAAGTGTTCTAAAAATTCCAAAAATAATGAAGCATATTTTTAACTTACACATACTGCAGATATAGTAGTGCTTCAAATATATGCCTTTAATAAACTGTATTTTATTGCAGGATAAATCTCTAGAAAAAGGAAAAGGAAAATATTGCTCCAATTAACTACCAAATATCAAATTTTAGGAATAACCAGTAAAGAAAAAATAGTATTGAATGAGTAGATTTGAATGTTCCAGAACTCCTAACCTTGCTTTCATTTCTCTCAACCACAAATCTTCATGAATAAAGTATATGACTACTTGGTTCTAATATTGGACTTAAACTTTTCTCAGAGCAGAGAATTGATTCGGTGATTTTTATGTTCTCAATGATAGATGGAATTCAATTTTTTTATCTTCATGTAAAATTACTAAATTTAATATAATTATTTCAAAAATTCATATAAACAATCTCATGTTTATATACCTTACTATTTAACTGTTTTCTAGGCTAAAACGTTGACCCATTTTCAGATAATATGAGATGAAGTTACTCTTTCAGACAGAATTTTGAACTAATTTAGAAATAAACTTTTCTATCATAATAGAAATTCAACTTTTATTTTACTTTCTGAATTTTTAGTTTTGAATATTTTCTGAATATCTTGAATTAAATAAAATATATTAAAATTTATAATAAACAATAGATAAAAGATAATAAATAAAATATATAAATAGATATATAATATATTAAAATTAAAATATAAAACAAAATTATATCATTTATATAATATAAAAGAAAATTATTATTTTATTTTCTAAATTTTTATTTTCTGAATATTTCATGAATTTCACTGCTTTCTTTATACAGTGGTGGAACAAACAAAAGCAGAGTGCTCAATTTTTATTTGATTACAGTTGACTGTTTTATATCTATGAATTCTACTTAAGTTCTTTCACATATGACTAAGATGGGTATAACTATCTTCAAACTCATTCCTCTTCTTCCTCTTGCCTCCCTTCTTGCCTTTCTTCCCTTCCTTAGCAGTGCTGAGGGCTCACTCCTGACTGCACACACATCACTCTGGGGGGCTCAGGGGACCCTGCATGGTGCTGGGGATCAAATCTGGGTCACCCATGTGCAGAAGCAAGCCCCTTACCCCTGTCCTATCACTCCAGTCCCAGGCTTTCCTTTTCTGACCCACAATGCACACCGTCATGTATTAACTTTCCAAATAGTTCTCAAACACCAGTCTCACTTGGGAGCTGATTGAAGATGCCTGTTCTCTAATCAACCTACTCCAAATCAGCTGAAGCGGGAACTGTGGTGGGGGGTTAACAGGCCCTCCAAGTGATCTACTGCAGGCCTGAGTGACGCAGCGCAGGTGGGCACGAGGGAGCTCTGCATGCTAGCCCTGGCTTACAACTCCTGGGTCTAGGTGTCTACCCTTTTTTTGGTATTCTGAGAGCATTGTGGTGTTTTTCCTGTGTTCTACCTTTCTCCCACTCTCTTTTTACAAGATTCTGTCCAAGATGTCTGTCTGACAATAGCCCAACTATTCCTACAACAGAACTCTCCTCGTGATAATCTCCCATGTTCTTAATACTACTGCTATAGAATCACTCTGTTTAACCCAAGTATTTCATATTTAAATTTTCATTTAAGTTATAGATAATTCAGAAATATGTTGACATAGGGTTTAAGAATGTATTGTAGGGGCCGGAGCGATAGCACAGCGGGTAGGGCGTTTGCCTTGCACGCGGCCGACCCAGGTTCGATTCCCGGCATCCCATATGGTCCCCCAAGCACCGCCAGGAGTAATTCCTGAGTGCAAAGCCAGGAGTAACCCCTGAGCATCGCTGGGTGTGACCCAAAAAGCAAAAAAAAAAAAAAAAAAAAAAAAAGAATGTATTGTAAATCACAATGATGAAACTACACATATGTTTTAAAATTCTGGGCTAATGGGATTCAAGTTAAGTTCTTTATTTTTTTTCTATAATTCAGGTTTATTTTCATTTTTAAAATAATTTTTTTATTAAACCGGCTTTTAAAAGTTTTCAATAAAGGTCAGAAATTTAAAAATAATAATATTCTAGGTTTTGCAGAGCATATTTTTATGATTTTTTTTCTTTTACAGAAAAACACAAACATCGACTTTATATACACAAACATAGTTTGAGCTTCCTCTTCAAGCTGTGCTCTCCCGTGTGTCTCGCTTGCTAGCAACTATGTTCCTTGGCTTATTCACTTGCACTCTGGAAAAGCCGGTGCTCTCTCTCCAACATCGCCCTCTTTTCTCTCCTCCCACATCTTTCTCAGCACGTTTCATTCAATAAAAACTAACCTGCTTCACTGTTGCACCTCTTGAAATTCTTTCCTGCAAGGGACAGGTGGTGGACCCAGGATGCCTGTGATGAGGTTAGGACTGCTTTCCTGTTCCTGCTGGTGCAGGCTGGCAGATGTGCTTTGTGGGAATAATAAAACTAAAGAAGAAATTCCCTAGCCCCAAAGTAGCTCAAGGCTTGATGATCACATCATTTGAAATACAAATCCTGAGCTCTTGGAAGAGAAACTGAGGTACCACCAGGATGCAAAAATCCAAGGCCCCACCCAGAAAGGGCTGGTCCCCTCAGAAAAGGAGAAGTTACACAAGAATCCATGAGATTATAAAGAGAACATCAACAGTGCAAGACATTCCTGTTCAACACCCAGACTAAGTTTTAGTATGCACAACTCCAGGAAAGAACAAGATGGCCACTCAATACCCCTATCGCAAACCACAACACCCAAAGGAGAGAGAACAACCTTTTGGAAGGATTGAATAAAAGCACCTCCTGAAAGTTCTCAGGGCTTGCTCTTCACGCCCTGAATATCTCACTTGCTTCTTTCTCTGTTTCTTTGCTGGCTTATTTGCACTCTGGAGAGCCTGTGTTCTCTCTTGAACACATACTTCTTAATTTCTCTCCCTCACATCTTTCTAAATAAGTTTTAATAAAATCTATCTTGCTTCAGAGACAAAATTTAAAAAAATAAATAAAAACATGGGGCCGGAGGGATAGTACAGCGGGTGGGGCGTTTGCCTTGCACGCTGCTGACCCGGGTTTGATCCCGGGCATCTCATATGGTCCCCCCAGCACTGCCAGGAGTAATTACTGAGTTTCCTGAGTGCAGAGCCAGCAGGAACCCCTGAGCATCGCTGAGTGTGATCCAAAAAGCAATAAATAAATAAATAAGTAAAAATTAAAAATAAAAACATGAACATATTTGCATAGATCTTTGTTTTTATTTAGTAGTGCTCAGGGGCTACTTCAGGGACATTACTGGGGGGTCAGGGAATGGAGAGCCCAGAACCATGTCCTGCTGGGAGTCCATCCTGGGCCTCCTGTTGCTAAGCATCACACTCACCATTTGTGCAATCTCCCCAGCTGACAAAAACAATTCTTAACTTAATGGGCTATGTAAAACAGGACCATGTGTTGGATTGGATTCAGGATTAAAGGAACTCTACATGGACATAGAAGAGATGGTAAATTAGCACTTACTTTAGGTTTATATGGGTGTTACAGATATAAGTACTTTTCATCTATTAGTAAAATTTGAAAAAAAACCTTTTGTGAAGCAAAATAGTTTATATTGAAAGAAACTTTCTTAGAAAGATGTGGAGGGTGGGAAAGAGAAAGAATGTGTTCACGAGATAACCCAGAATTCTCCAGAGCAGAAAAAGCAAACAAAGAGTCATGGGGACAAGTAAGAAAAGTACATGATCCAGGGAGAACATGGGCTTGAAGAGTAAGCCTAGAGGTTTTTTATATATGTACATGTATATATATATATATATATATATATATACATGTACAGGCAAATGTAATTTAGTGCCAGAAATGACATGAGAGGTTGTTAATGCTATAATCACAAAACTATGGAATAGTATTGCTGGAAGAAATGATAAAGATTAACTTGTACACCCTTTGTTTTATAAGCAACAGATCTAGAAACTCATAAATAAATGATTAACTTACAAGTACTTGAGGGATAGCAGACCTTCAAATGAATCCTTATGTAATTCAGTCAAAGAATTGTCACTGAGAAATCTGAGAAATGGAAAAATTATTTCTGGACCAAAATGCAAAATAACTATGACTATTTACTACATAAGACTAATTCTTACACATAATAATGGTGCTTTCTAAAGACCCCAATTCTTATTTAACTTAGGAATAGTGATCTCTATTTATACTCTTTGTTTTGTCCACACTTATATCCATCATGCACACAACACAGCTATTGACTCTTCTCACCAAGTAACCTATATAAAGCATATTATCTAGGTCACAAAATCTGTCAGATCCAAATTCTGAGTGACACCAGGACCACAGGATTGCCACTCCCTCCTCTCTTCCCAAACATTACTCTGGATACCTCATAAAGAATAAAATTAAGCCTGTAAAGGAAACCCTTCGAAACTGAACACCATTAAATTTTTGTTGTTGTTCTGGGAAGTAAAATGAGCACAAAATGCACATGACAAATACTCAAGAACGATTGAGGCCAGAGCAATAGTACAGAGGGGAGGGCGTTTGCCTTGCACATGGCTTACTGGGTCAGACCCGGCACCCCATATGATCCCTCAGGAGTAAACCTTGAGCCCAGAACCAGTGGCTGTGCACCCCCCAACATGAAAGAACAGTAAAGCAAAGGCCCCAAGACATATTCCTGACAAGAAGTACAGATTCACAGAGGCCCCAAATGTGCCCCTCCCCATCACACTTTCCTCTATCACACACCACTGGCTTTAATGAACATTTCTTTATTATTTGGTGGGGTTCCTTTGGTGCTTTGTTTTGTTTGGGGGCCACACCCAGGTGTGACCCAAAAAAGCAAAAAATAAAAAAACAAGAATTAAAATTAAAAAAATTAAAAAGAGAACTAAATCATGATTTTAGTGACAAAGGGAAGGCACTATACAAGGCTATGTCTCAAAGGCTCTGTGGTAGGTATATTCTGTCAGTGCTATTACCATACAGTTTTGACGTCTGATCTATTCTGGACATTCCTGAATAGGTCAATGGGAAGGGAGAAATTAGTCAAGATCATGGCACAGATCTCACACTGATGATATATTTCAAATGGGCAAATTGAAACTTGACACCTATAGACTACTCTACTAGAAAGCAAAAACTTGACATACCTCACAAGGCTAATATTCCAAGAGTAGCACTCCACATTTAATGGGGTTTAAAGTAAAAGGTAACCAATCTTAGGGGGAAATTTTTACCCTGGGGACTGCCCTTCCTTTCTCTGTCCATCAGATTTTCTTCCCTGGTTCTTGGAGGGTTAGATCGATCGATCAGGTATGTATGAATGCACATGCATATGATTTTGTAGCCTTTTCTGTATGTCTGTCTGTGTTAAGTGTTTAAATATTGAAGTCAGATTGAAATCAGAATTAAAGGTAAGTAATAAGTACTCCAAAAAATTTTTTAAAGTTTGACTGTTTTTTGGAGCTTATGAAGACTTGTAAAATTAGAGCATGAAACCAAGGTAAAAATTGTTAAAGATTGGTGTAAAAGATTCATGATTTGAAATATCTAAAGTATAAGAACTATTAAAATTAATTAAAAAGATGTTTTCCTCATGCTTTGTAAAAATAATACAAGTTTTTATTAGTCAGTACATTTTTTCTCTAAATATGTACATTATAATTTTTGTTTGTATCTGCATTATATTGAGTTGTTAAAAAGAGAATTGAAATAATTGTACATAAAAGTAGGTTCAAAAGATACTGGTTTAGTTCAAAACATAAGTTTTAAGAGAAAACAGGTTTATTATATAAGACTGGATGATATTCCATGCATATTTTATCCGGGCATCTGTGAAGTTTGAGAAAGAGGAAGTTTCTAATTTGGCTTATGGATGCTGGCGATTCTTCTTTGTCTATGAAAGAAGAATCTGATACCGAGAGTGTTTCGGCAGTTACTGATTGTAGAAAAAGCTGGACTGTGAAGTTCGTCCAAAAAGGCATGAAAGTGTTGTTTTTGTTTAGAGACTAATCGGTCTTTTTTGACAAATGTCTCTGAACGAGGACTGGAACTGATATATTGCTTAATGTGTGTAAACTCTGTATTGTAAAATGAAAAACAATTTCTGTAGAATAAGTTTAGATTTTCTTAAGATTTTCTTGAGGTATTACTGGAAGGATTTGTGAAAATGTTTGTATTTTTTATTACTGATCATTTTAAACAAAAAAGGGGGAAATGTTGGTGTACACATCCCATAATCTCAGGCCTAGCTAGGCTTGGAAGTAAAGTAAAAAAAAAAAAAAATCGTTTTTCCTGTTGCTGTAACTTTAACGGACCATACTAAGGGCTGTAACTGACTTTGATACTGTTTCCGTTGAGGAAGTTAATTTGCATATTCTGCCTATGTGGCTGAATATCATTGGTTAAAACATCAACCTAGTTAATAAAAGGGGACTGAACAGGCTGCTCTCCAGCAGGCCACAACACAAAAACGCTGGAGACAGTTATGTGATCCTCCCAGAAAATGTATATTTCTTTTGCATTCATATCTTAAATGCCTCAGACTGTCTGACCAAACCTTACAGCAACATTATTGCAACACATGGTGCCCAATGCAGCTGGAGTGATTGCACAGCGGGTAGGGCGTTTGCCTTGCACGAGGCCGATCCAGGTTCAATTCCGAGCATCCCATATGGTCCCCTGAGCACCGCCAGGGGTAATTCCTGAGTGCAGAGCCAGGAGTAACCGTTGTGCATCGCTGGGTGTGACGAAAGAGAGAAAGAGAGAGAGAGAAAGAAAGAAGGAAAGAAAGAAAAGAAAGGAAAGAAAGAAAGAAAGAAAGAAAGAAAGAAAGAAAGAAAGAAAGAAAGAAAGAAAGAAAGAAAGAAAGAAAGAAAGAAAGAAAGAAAGAGAGAAAGAGAGAAAGGAAAGAAAGAAAGAGAGAAAAGAAAGAAAGAGTGAAGAAAGGAAGAAGAAAAGTAGAAAGGGAATAAAGAAATATAGATAGAGAAAAAAGAAAGGGAAGAAAAGGAAAGGGATTAAAGAAATATAGGTAGAAAAAAAGGCAGAAAAACAAAAAGAGAAAGAAAGGGAACAAAGAAAGATAAGCAGGACTTAAGAAAAAAAGGGAAAAGAAGAAAAGGAGAAAGAAAGGGAGAAAGAAATAAAGAATAAATAAAGGAAGAAAGGGAAAAAAGGGCAATGGGTAATTCTGTAACATCTCAGCAGGATGCCTATGTTGACACTTTGAACTCTCTAACAAAAGCAGCTGGTCTGCCTTTAAAGGAACAGATAATAAGATGCCTCCTTGAGAGAATACAAAAGTACTGTCATTGGTTTAAGTCAAAAAATATGGAAAATTTCAATTTAGATTTATGGATAAAAGTAGGGAGAGAATTGTGTTATGCACAGGAAAACGATATTTACATTCAAGCCTAGCTAGGCCAGAGATTCTGGGATGTTGTACACCAACAACCAGGGAAAACGGGCTAGGAAGACTGGGTCAATGGTTGAACTCAACCACAGATGTGTGTGGGGCAGAGGGTATGCAAGAAAGAGAAGACGCCAGTATGACAGTAATTGTTGGGAATGATCACATTGGACAAACATTGAGTGTTGAAGGTAGATAAGGGGATATTCTTGATAACCTTCAGTATCAATATTGCAAACACAATTCCCAAAAGCAGAGAGACAGAGACAGAGAGGCAGAGACAGAGAGAAGAAAAGTGCCTGCCTTAAGGCAGGCAGAGTGTGGGGGGTGGGGTGATGGGAGGGAACATGGGAACACTAATGCTGGGAAATGCACACTGGTGGAGGGATGGGTGTTGAAACAGTATACGACTGAAACCTACTCATGAGCAACTACCATGAAACACTACCATGGACAGTACTGTAAAACAGTAAACCATAATGGCTACATAAAAAGATATTTTAAGATATGAACTAACTAGTTATAGCCTTTTCCATTCTTGCCAATTGGCATCAAATTCCTATGATTACCATGCTTTCATTAGCTAAAACGTCATTTATTGCTTGTATTCAAGTTGTATTCAAGTTTAATGACATACAAAACTCAAGTCGGCTACTTTGGATGTCAATATTTTTCTATATATCACTTGTGTCTAAAGTGACTTATCAATAAAAAAGCAATAAACACAGTAAAATGGGCAAAGGACCACCAATTCAAAAAAGGTTCAGTGAACATGAAAAGTATTTAAATTTAAAAATAAAGAGAAAAATTAAAATATGGACTGGATCCCTTTTGTACAGTCATCAGACCAGCCCCCAAATGAAGAATGTCCAGAGGTGGATGGCATGGAGAATCAATGCTTTCATAAACAGTTAAATTAGCACAAATATCTTTATGTCAACTAAATTTTCTTAACGACACATTCTTCAGCCCAGAAAATCCATTTCTAAATATCTATTAAACAGACCAATCTGCCCACATTCACAAGCCAGTGTGCTGTACTAATACATGTGACAAAAAGACAAAAAAACATATTTCTTACAGTATAGTGATTCGTACAGTATAGTGAAGGTGCTATTGATGTTGGTCCTTGGCACAAGCATCCTACGAGCCACTTCTCTGGACTGAGACCAGTACAGGAGAGGGTATTCTTTGTGCAGGTAAAGAGCTCACATATGTTGAAGGTCATGGGTACATTCTGTTCCAGTTGCTCAGGAAAATCTACATGTGCCTTTTCTGAAGAAGATCGTACACAGGGCAGGGCAGAAGAGTGAGACAGGGAAGAATGAGCTGTCCTGGTTGATGTTTCTGGTTGTGGAGTTTCGTCCAAAGATACAGATGTGTGTTCACCCAGATCTGTGTGCTGCTGCTGACGCTGTTCTGATGGCAATCCCTGTGTGGGGATTGTCGAAGTGATACTTGTTGATATGCTACCTCAGCTTTCTTTGGGGCCTTTGTAGGCTGACCTGGAGTCTCTTGCACGATGGAGATATAACTGAACTGCCTTCAGTGACAGTAACATTCTTGTTTATAGGTGGATATGCAACTTTACTCAGGTTTGAATGAGGACTCAGAGACGGTGTGATAGGTGTCTCATTTGAGTGTTCTGTAGCACTGGTACTCGTCAGGGTTGCAAGGGTTTATTCTTCACTGCGCGTTCTGGAGTTACAGCCAAATATTGATTTGAACCCCCAGACTGGGTAGAGCTGAAACTTTAGTTGGCCAGATTGAATGAGTCTGCACATGCCCTGATGGTTTTGTCACGGTGTGCTCTGTGGGAGTGGTAGTCTTCTTCAGGGTCGCAGAACCTTTGCTCTTCCTACTTGGTTCTGCCGTGATAGTCGTGACATGGGCTGATGATGGATGCTGAGTTGATGCTGAAACTGTTTGTTCCAAATGCTCTGGAGCCTGAGGCAAAAGGATATCAGTTGGTAGCTTTGAAAGCTGGGTGAGGGTCTCCTGCATAGGTGAAGAAATTTCCATTTCCTCAGCAGGTTCCTTGTCTGGTGAAAGCTGAGTTTGAGTCTGTCCTGAATGTAGAACTACCCTCTCACTCTGGAACATCTGTGTTTCTGAAGTGGTTGAAGATACAATCTGCCTGCCAGATAATTCCATGTTCTCAGAGAGGCCTGGAAATGAAGCCAGGACCTCCTGAGATGGAGATGATTCATCCTCCTGGGGAGATCCAGGAAACAGAGTTGGGTTCTCCTAGAAGCCTGGAGATTGCGCTTGGCTCTCTTGGGGAACAGACTGTGATGCTATCATCTCAGGGTGCTCTGTAGACTGAGCTGCGTTTTCTTTTTTTTTTTTTTCTTTTTGGGTCACACTCAGCAATTCTCAGGGGTTACTCCTGGCTTTGCACTCAGGAATTGCTCCTGGCAGTGCTTGGGGGACCATATGGGATGCCAGGGATCGAACCCGGGTCGTCCGCGTGCAAGGCAAACGCCCTACCCGCTGTGCTATCGCTCCGGCCCTAAGCTGCATTTTCTTGTTGGAATAAAAATATTTGAGAATCATTCGAAGGCTCATCTGTAGTCAAGTCCTCCTGAGAGACTGAATGTTGCGGTGGGGTTTCTTTCTGGGTTACAGATCTGGTTGTTGCAGTAGTCTGTAGAGGACGAGCTGAGACCGGATCCTGAACAAATGGTTTAATCTCAGGGTGCTCTAGTGAGTTTTTTGGGATCTCCTGAGAGACTGCATAAGTGTTCACCTCAGGAAGATCTGGAGTCTGAGCAATGGCCCCTTGTTGACCTGGCGTAGCTTCAATCTTTTCAAGGCTGACTGCAGGGTGATCAGAGTCTTCCTCATGGACCCCGAACCTAGAGAAAGTGTCATTTTAGATAACACTGGTTGTGGTTGCTGAGCTTCACCCAGATCTAGAGGTGACGCTGTGACATTCTGATGTACAGATTTAGCTACAGGATCCATAGTTAACTCTGTAGACAGATCTACACTTTGTGCACCTTGGAACCTCACTGTCAGCTTGGATTCTTAAGTGGGCCCTCCTGCTGAATTTGAGAAGACTGAAGTCCTTCAGACTGTGTCGGGACTTCTTGATTGACTGAAGAAAGTATGAAATGATTCCCTCATCATTTCAGAGGGAGTTGAATACAGATCTGGGCCATCTTGTTGCAGTGCCAAAAGTCCCAGCTTTCCTGTGGAAACCAGAGAGTTGGCTGGGGTCTCTCACTGGGGTGGTGAAGTTGTGCTAACCCTCTGAGCCTCAGATTTAACTTTGGGCAATGTCAGAGGCAGAGGTTGATCCCGACTCACAACAGAATCTGTTGACACATCAGGTTCTGGAGGATAAGTTATTTCATTAGAGAGCCCTAGATTTTGATTTGTGGTTCCCTTTTTGGGTAAGGGGGCGGGGCCTCATTCGGGGTTAAAGATTCCATATTATAAAGAGGGGCTGAGTGTGTTGTAGCCTGCTGCCCACGTGGAGAATGCCCTGCTACTGTACTGGGGTGCACTGTTACGGCAACAACCACTTTGGCAGGTTCAATCACGACACTGGGGATGTGTGAAGGTGAAGCGTGAGGGGGTCTTGGTGAAACTGTCATCTTCTGATTCTCCAGAGTCTGGCTTGGGAATGCTTCGTAAGTCTGAGCTGGAGAGTTTGGAGTTTTAGGAGAGGTGCCTGGCTGAGTCGAAGAAATGACTACCTCAAGATGTTCAGGAATCTTAAGCATGACGTCCTGCTGGGTTGCGGAAGATAAACCAGTTTTAGTGGTCTCAGATTTGTTACTTTCAGGTTTCTTACGATGAGCCTTATACCTCCTTGCAGTCTGAGGTAGCAACTGATAACTTTTGGAAATTTTAGGTGCTGATAAAGAAAACTTGGATGACAGGGAGCCAGTCCCAGATAGAGGGTGGAGCAGATCCCCTTGAGTGGTTATGAAGGTAATCATGAAGGTTCTCTACAGGCTGGGACGATTCTTGCTCCATAGTAGAAAAGCTTTTCTCTGGGTGCTCTGGTCCTTGAGTCTGCACTTCATGTAGGACAGAAGGTTCCCCGAGCACTGTGAGGTCGGTGCTTTCATATGATGAAAATGTAGTCTTTGTCGTGGCTCAAAACCTGGCTCAGAACCTGATGCCCATCAGGTACAGAACTCAGCTCCGCATATCCCATGTGTGGGATAGCTTCTTGTTCCCTGAAGGCTCACTTGTCGGTGAGCCTCTAGATGCTCCATGAGGAATGGAGTCAGGGATCAGAGACGCCTTTACCTGCACTGTCAGGGAATCCTCCAGACAACCGTGAAAACCTGATGTGCTGCTTCTAAGGTTCTCTTGAACAAGCTCCCTTTCTACCTCAGGGCTCAAATCTTGTCCCTGTACACCAGAATTTAATCTGTGGGGACTCTGGGTGGGAGAAATGGTAACTGTATCACGGCAGGGAATATCCAAGGCAGTGCAGAATTGAAGGGAAGCTATACTAAGCTATAATAAGCTATACTAAGATTATTCAGGGTGCCTCAGAACCCTATGCAGACTTCACAGGGAGGTTGATGGAAGCCATAGAAAAGCAGGTGAAGGGTAAGGAAACTCAGGAGCTTCTGTCAAAAGAACTGGCCTTTGAAGATGCTAATGAGGATTGCCAGGCCGTGCTGTGCCCCATTAAGGAGGAGGAGGAGGACATTATGGGGTACTTTAAGGCATGTGGGAATGTTGGTTCTATCAAGCACCAGGCACCTATGAATGCTGTTGAGGCCTATGCCATACAGAGGACAGATCAGGGCAAATGTTTTAATTGTGGGAGATCAGGCCACTTCCATAAGGACTGCAGGGCACCTCCAAACAGTGCCACTGTGAGACCACCACCTGGACCTCGTCCATGATGTTGTAAGGGAAAACATCCATTGGGCCAGAGATTGTCCCTCCCATCTTGGCGTGGCTGGTGACCCCAATTCGGGAAACTTACAGTGGGGCCAGCCCCAGGCCCCACAAAATCAGGGAACATTCCCAGCTCTAGACATTCCCTTCTCCACAACGTGTAGCATCAAAGTTCCAGGAAGTAGATTCACTGCAGGGCCTCCTCTTAGCCTAGAGATTGTTTATTCTCTTCAAGTCTCTCTGCAGTGTGAATTAGATTTAGGGTTTCTGGCTGGCTTGATGTTTCACCCTCATTGATGACTCTTGGAGTTCTGGTAATCTGCAGATAGGCAGGTTTGATGGTGACAGAAGATATATTTGAAAGATGGGCTTCTTTCTGGATTGCAGACAGCTCATTCTTTGGATGCTGCAGTAAAGACTGCACTACAAGTTTCGGGCCTGACTCTGAAGGCTGAGCTTCCACCTCCTGAGGCACTGGAGATCCCCCTTCCTCAGCAGCCAATGTAGGCTGAACTAGGGTTTTTGGCAGGACTGAAGCAGTATGACCCTCTTCAGGGGTACTGGACAGCAAATCTGAGTCCTGAACTAAAGAGGGTTTTGTTTCTAGGAGATACTGGAAGTGCAGCTGGGGTCTGTTGTGTGCTTGCTGAAACTTCAGCTTCCAGGGCCTTAAAGGGAAGCTGTTCTATCTTTTCAGAGGGTTCTGGATGTTGGGACTGGGATGAAAAGGATTCAATCTTGTGAGGGATCTGTGGATGTTGCTCTGAACCTCCCAGTACATCCAAAGTTTCACTCTACTCAGGATAAGATATCCATACCAGAATCTAAATCATTCTGCATTTGCTGTGGCAGACGATGGGGTCTCTTAGATTTTCTGGGAGTTCCAACAATTTTAGCGGCATGGTGACGGCCAACTAGACCCTCCCTCCTGTTTTCAGGAGAAATAATGAAGTTTAGTACTTTTGGAATCTGTGCACTAGAGGTGGAGCAGGCATTTCAAATGTCTGGTCTTCAGGTTGTTCTAGATCTACAGTTGGAATTGTGCTTGTCCCTCTAGGAGACAAATCTAGAGGTGGACTCTGATCCTGAGTCCATCTTATCATTGGATCAACTGGGAGCCTCTGATGTGTTGCCAGCTTGTCATTCAAACCCTGGTGTGGAATGGCAAATCGATGGGATGTAGAGGGTAATTCTGGGTTTTTGTTTTTGTTTTTGTTGTTGTTTTGCTTTTTGGGTCATACCCAGCGATACACAGGGGTCACTCCTGGCTCTACACTCAGAAATCACCCCTGGCGGTGCTCAGGGGACCATAGGGGATGCTGGGAATCGAACCTGGGTCGGTCGTGTGCAAGGCAAATGCCCTACCCGCTGTGCTATCGCTCCAGCCCCCTACAGAGGGTAATTCTTTACCTGAATCTTCATCCAGGGTGGGAATGAAACTCTTAAACTTCTGTGGCGGTAACAACATCCAGGGAACAGTTGAGGTGAAATGGTGATGAAAAAACCCGGACTTGGTCTGGAGTTGAAGGGCATGAGGCAATTCAGGTGCAAGAACACGGGAAGGTGAAATCCAGGGCTTGGAGGGCCCTGAGGGGTTGCGTATCAGCAGGACTGGGTGCAGGACCTGCTTCAGGATCAGAGGTCCCTGCATCAGCAACCACATTGGTCGCCACATGAGGAGACATGAGACATAGGACATATAGCTGTTGCCAATGATGTAGGCAGGTAGATAGGGAAAATCCCTGGGCAATGAAAATTTAGATTTAACAGTTAAGCTGACAGGGCTTAACTTTGCCCTGGGGACTGCTCCTTCCTTTCTCAGTATATCAGTTTTCTCCCTGCCATTTTTGAAGGGTTAGATCGATCAATCAACTACAGACGTGTGCACATGTAGTGGTGTTTTTTTAGTCAGTTCATTGTCTGTCTGTCTGTCTGTCTGTCTCTATGTTGTATACTCGAGTGTTGGAGCCAGAGTGAAAATCAGTAGTAAAAATTAGACCTGGGGAAGCAGGATCACCACAAGAGATCAAAGTGATATGCAGTCCAGCAATTTAAAGGGTCAAAGAGGTGCTTTTTGGAACTTGTTAGACCAGGTTTAAACAAAGATTTCTTATGAGAATGTTGAGCCTACAGAGAAAGCAAAATTCTCAATCTAGATTTCTTATTGTAAGAAATGGCTATTAAAATGGCTATTAAAAGTTGTAATTCTTCTGAACTTCAGAATCTGTACTATCTAGGAAGAGCTGCGGAAGTAAAACTAAAACTAAAGTGAAATAAGAGTTCAGAGGATGCAAGGCTTTATCTTACAAGCCTCAGCCAATCTTAATGAGGAATTTAGCTGTTTTACAAGTAACAGAGGTACAGAAGCTATCAAAATTAAGTTTTCTTATGTTTCCATAAACATTGACAGTCCAAGTGTTTTTTCTATGCTATATCAAAGTTTGGTTAAAAACAAAAAACAAAAAACAAAAAAACAAAGGGTTCTTTCTGTGTCTGAAAGCATGTTTGTATTGTGGAATTGTTAAAGTTAGAAAGCTCATGATTTGAAATAACTAAGGTACAAGAACTATTGAACTTAAGCCAAAGAAGGTTTACTCATGTTTCATAAAAATTGATGGTTTTAAAAAAAATCGATGGTCTTATGCTGTTGTGTCAATGTACATATGCATCTGCATTGGATTATTAGAATGTGAGCTGAAATAATTGTGGAAAAACAGGTTCAAAGAGTAATGGTTTAGTTAAAATATGAGTTTCTAGAGGTATGAATTTGGTTGCAAAACTTATCCTACTGTATTTTATTTGATCTCTGAGACTTTTGGTAACTAAACTTTCTAGAGATACTTAGCAAAGAATTATAATAGATTAATCTCAGGTGTCAGTCTGATAGTCTGAAGCCATAGCATTGCGCCTAGGTTAAAGCTTGAGATAAGAATGGAGATTTTTGTGGAAAATGTGGGAACTTTTACTGACTATTGTTAATCAGACTGGCTGTTAATCAGTCTGTCCAGTACATAAAAATGCATGTTATTATTCTGATAACTTTATTCCATGCAAAGTTTTGTCACCAGACAAAGTTTTGTCTCTTGACCTTCAGAGACCTTCATACACAAGTGTGAAATCTTGTTCTAGTACCTTTTTGGTAGAATCTATGAAGACGATATTGGATGGATTATCTGGACTCCTATTACAGTGCTCTTAGGGAATAGAATTCTTCAAAAGTTGCAGGAAATCAAAGTTTTTTCAAATGTGATTAAATGGTTTAGACATGTTTTACTCTACACTGGACTTCTGGTACAGTGCTCTTATTAATGGGAAGTCAAGGTTTTCAACATGGGATTGAATGGGTTAAATATGATGTTAAATTGTATACTTTATCTCTACAGATTTTAGCTTCTTTGACTAGGACCCACAACAAATGGGTGTATTGCATCTCATTGTGAGTAAAGTGAAATGTTTGCTTTTCTCTTCTTTTGTACCTTCAGTATGTTTTTGATGCTTCATGGCACTATGTTGGTTTGCATAAATCCAGATAAAAGTCTTTCCTCTCTGTAATAGGGTCTACCCCTCTGCAGACAGGAAAATCAGTTATGGGACCCCAAAGCCCTCTTTCAGGGAAACAGTCAAGGGATTGGTCTAAATGACAGGAGCAGGTATTTAACAGGTACTGTTTCAAGGACTCTACAAACCTCAGGGAGACCCTAGAGGCCGGCTGGCTCAAAGAAAGAATGGAAATCACCACTGCTATGGAGAATGAGGAATCCGGAAATCTGTGTGACTGACACAGCCTGGGCCTACTCTTAGCATCAAGAAAAATCCTGGAGACCAGGATCTCTCCCAGCCCTGAAGAAGGAGGGGATGGACTCCTTTCTGCCAGGATGCCTCTATGGAAAATGAGGCCCAAGGCCACCTCCAGTTCAACCTGAAGACTTGAGGCCATCCAGTTCATCGTGGGACAGGTCAGGCCTGGGTAACTCTGACGTGACACATAAGATTAATGCCATTATTGGTGTTTCCTGTCTTTAGCCAACCACCAGGACTTCTGAGTAAATAACTGGGGTACCCCAAATGGAGAGTTCTCCAATCTTGCTGTATTTATGCAAAGGAACAAGTCAGATTTGTTAAGCCATGAGGCAAATTTTAAAATGAGGGTGGAGAGAAAACCATGTTTCTGTAACTTGCTTTTTAAAGAATCAGATTCAAATTCTACAGAGTGATCTAGTAAATGTATTCTAATCTTGATCTAAAAGGTATCCCCTTTGGGTAATTCAGGTAAAATGTGTTTTACCAACTGTAAAGTAAGCAGCCTAGTCTTTGGGACTCAAGGTTGAACAAGCTGTCACTAGTCTGACCAGGGTATTGGAAGCCAGAGCTTTAGTAGGGGGAACCTCAGCTCAAAGTGCAGAATTAATTGATTTCCCCCAACTTGTCAATTGGCTATAGTGCCAAGAGTGGACATCTAAACTGGTTCTAAGTATTCAATTTTAGTTCTATGAACACAGTCATTTGGAGAGAACTAGAATTTTTTTTAACAGCTCTTAATTCTCGTCCATCATGGGATTAATACCCCATCCAGAGAATACTCATATAAGATACTCTGCAAAAGAGGAACAATAGGCATTGGAACAAGGTTTTCAAAAGGAAATTGACAGATAAAGGGTTACACTAAGCTTCCAACATGGGAAGAGATTGCTTTAATAACACTGGTGAAAGCCTTCATTCATGGGGAGGAACTCAGAACTGTGCTTTCTGTGCCATTACTGAACCTAGTGGAAAACCTGGGCCTCCTTTCCTAACACTTGTTCAGCGTCAAGGAACTTACCAAGGAGAGGATTGGCAGCTTGACATGCAAATGATCAAACGCTCATATTCAAGGTATAAATATCTACTGATTCCAGTTGATAGCTTCAGTGTATGGGTAGCTTTTCAAATCTGAGAAGTAGCTTGGTGCTTCTATGCCACTAGAAAAGTCTGGATATAAGCCATTTTCTATCAACCATGGGTGAAGCAGTTATTCCTTTCCATTGTTTTTATGACAGAAATAGGTATGGCATTATATTGCTTTGGTTTCTGTTGCTTTAACTCTTAATGTTTCCTAAGACAGCAAACTATTCTGTCCTTACTAGGTCAGAAAGGACCTTCCACATCTCCAGGGTCTAATCATTTCAAAGTGCCATCCCTCAGTCTAATTGATCTGATCTTGTCTTTCAGATAACTTCAGGAACCCAACCAGTTCATTGCCTGGGGCCCACTAAAACTAAGGTAGCATGAGGTTTCACCCCTTGTGCAGGCAGGGCCAGCGCCCCTTTGTCAGCATGAAGCAGCTCCAGAAGATGGACCTTCAGCCATTTTCCCTTAAAGATTTAAGGTGGTGAAATCTCTGAGGGGGGGGGGGGGATATGATATAGGCAGGTAGATAGGGAAAAGCCCTGGGCAATGAAAATTTAGATTTAACAGTCTCTGGGAAGGAGAATCTTAAGACTTGCAGATTCAAGAAAACAAAAGACCCAGAGGAAACCATCAGCAGACCCTGAGGATAATGGGCCCCTCCCCAGGAAGTTTCCCAAAGAAGGCCATCAGCACTCCCAACCTCCCTGGTAACCTTAGCAAGGAACTTTTACCTAGAAAGAAACCCCACGTGGGGGCAGGTTGAAGAAACCCTATAAAAGACACCTTGAACAAAGGAAGCTGCCTGAGCCCCTGTGCTGCTTGTGCCCACGTGGCCGAGCACATGTGTCGCCCAAGCACATGTGTTGCCCGCATCTCCCCTCTTGAGATGTGTACTTTCATGCTTTCATACTTTTGTGTCTAAAGCTCGGTTATGTGTCGGGGCTTCCTCCACCCTTGGAGAAGACCCTGTTCTCTCCTGATCGCGTTACTCTTACCTGTCTCTCCCTTTCTTTTATCCCTTCCTCCTATCCTCAGAAATCTCTGAATAAAATCAATTTACTTCACTGCTTGTCTTCTCCTGAAATTCTTTACCGCAAGTGAGACAAGAACCAAGTAACCCTGGGTCCTGGGTGGTAGAGGCGGTTGGGGAGAAAGTGACCGTCGAGTCACCTGTGGGGCCCACCGACATCACCAGGACATGACACGTGGATTAACTGGAGAGACATAGTCCAAGCGACTAGGGCGCTGGCGTCCTGACCTGAGGCCAGCCATTATGGCAGCCTGGAGATGCATGCGCGCACACTTAGGCACTGCTTGACCTTAGCAACTGCAAGCCCGTCCCCCGAGCACCTTTATGCCGCCCTTAAGCAGCCTTTATTGGGTCCAGGCAGAGCCTGGTCCCTGTAAACAGCAGGAGCCAGGCTTTCCTTCCTCCCTGGCAGGCACAAAAGATGTTCAATCAGGTCCTCTTCCCACCCCCTCCGCCCACCCCCAGCTTCCCCTCCCCACCCCTGCCAGCCAAACAGGACTGGGACTGCCAACTACTCTGGGCCTAGCCCCATGGTGGAGGTGAGGAGGGGAAGGAACAGTGTGTCCCTGGGTGGGCACGCTGGCGAATTCAACAGTACTAGTCCACTTGTGGTGGTCTTGGTGCGTCCTCCTCACTACTGAAATCCGAGACACATTCTTCCACCCCTTGGCCATCCTGCTTCCAAGAAAGCTAGCTGACCTGCAAAAGGAGCACTACTTAGGGTGGATGGGGATTCACAAATGTTCTCATTTCCTTTATTATTTTTTTTTTTTTTGCTTTTTGGGTCACACCCGGCGATGCACAGGGGTTACTCCTGGGTCATGCACTCAGGAATTACTCCTGGTGGTGCTCTGGGGACCATATGGGATGCTGGAAATCGAACCCGGGTTGGCCAGGTGCAAGGCAAATGCCCTACCCGCTGTGCTATTGCTCCAGCCCCTTCTCATTTCCTTTGAACTCTCAGTATCTCTGATTATTTATCAGTCTCCGAGAGAGGGGATAGCATGGAATCAATGACCCAAAATTTTCTGAAGGAAAGATCTGGGGCCATAAACAGTTTATTCTGGGAGACCGACCTTAAACTGAATGAACACTCATATACACTCCTTTACACAGGCCTGGGGAAAATCCCCTTGTCTTGCATGGAGCTCAACATTAACCATAGAGAAAAAGTAGCAAGCCCCTTTCTAGAGGGCTGCCTGCCTTTCTAGCACTCCTAGAGAGACCACTGAAGACCCTAACATCAGAATGTAACAAGACTCTCTTGCCATACTGTGACTAGCACCCAATTTACTTTCTTCACAGTCCTTCTCATCATTTTCAGTTCTCATTATCTCACACTTCTAGAATATAAATTCAGTGAGAAGGGGCTTCCTCCCAGTGTCTAATTGAGTAGAGAGCTTTGAATGGAGTTGGTTCCAAGAGTGGCCTCATTTAGGGATGGATGTTAGTTTTCTGAATTCTTTGGCATTAGGACTAAATGTCTTCTCACGTTTCACAGTAAGGTGGACGTTTTTTGTTTGTTTGGGGGCCACACCTGGAGGTGTTTGAGGTTGCTCCTGGCAGTGCTCTGGAGGCCATGCAGTGGCAGGTATCAAACCCAGGTCTCCCTCACGCACAGTCCAGTCCATGCTCCAGCCTGATGAACTGTGTCTCAGGCCCCTAAGCTAGTCTTGTTAAGACTCCATTGTAGGTGTTTGAATTTTCTTGATGAGTTTGATTTAACTATTTTAAAAATTATTGTTCAAAACTAGGTCAATAGTTCAAACAATTGAGTCCTTCAGTAAGCTCCTCAAAAGTCCTATCTTCCACAGCTATTTGACCACTTTCTGAAATAGAGTTAACAGAGATCAATTCAAAATAATTGTCTAAAATGACCTTTCTCTGAAGGTAGTACTCAATGATATTAGGTGTGTTCTTCCTTTATACATCAAATAATTTTATTTATTTTTTGCTTTTTCGGTCATGCCCAGCGATGCACAGGGGTTATCCAGTCTCATGAACTCAGGAATTACTCTTGATGGTGCTTGGAGGACCATACGGGATGCTGGAAATCTAACCTGGGTGGCCGAGTGCAAGGCAAACACCCTACCCGCTGTGCTATCGCTACAGCGACACCCCCCCCCCAATAATTTTATTTTGAAAGCATAAAATAAGAGCATTTTCCTTTTCAATGCAGACATTAAGTTTGGTTCTTTTTGTTTCTCTGTTTTGGGCCAGACTCAATGGTGTTCAAGAATTTTACCCACTTAGAACTTGGGAGTCACTCCTGGCAATGCTGTGCTGAGCTGGAACTGAAACTATGCATCCTGCACGCCAAGAGTGTACTCAGTCTTCTGAGCTATCTTTCCCACCCACTGCTTCTTTTACTTCTTTTATATTTTGGGTGTAGGGATCATATCCTCTGGTACTCAGGGGCTATTTCTGGCTCTGTGCTCCCTGGTGGTGCTAGAGGGGACCACATGCTGTGCCAGGGATATACAAGGCAGGTACCTTGGCTCCAGTACCATCTTCTTAAGCCCTGAATGGTTCTTAAAGGTTCTTATAGTTGATAGAAATTTTACTAGATGACCAACGAAGTCACTTTTACTAGAAGAACTGCCCAGACTACAAGGCTGAAGTCAACCCAGCGTCAACTCGTGTAACAATATAAGATCTCTGACAACTTAAAATTTCTAAGACTGCAGGTATATAGAGCAAGGAGAGCAATTCTGTTTGTGGATTCTCTACTGATTCTTCAGTTTCCTTCGAGGAAAAAATATATATAACATATATATGTATATATATGTATGCATGTATGTATGTATATATATGTGTGTATATATATATATATATATATAAGCACAACAGGCTCAACTGTTAACAATATGTCAGTAAGCTCTTACTGAAGGGCTTAATGGTCCCTGGGGGAAATACAACAATCTTCACATACTTTCTCTAAGGAAACATTTTTGGAGCATTTTCAACAGTTGGAGCGATAGCACAGCGGTTGGGCGTTCACCTTTCACTCGGATGACCCGAGTTCGATTCCTCCGCCCCTCTCAGAGAGCCCAGCAAGCTACCAAGAGTATTGAGCCTGCGAGGCAGAGCCTGGCAAGCTACCCGTGCGTATTGGACATGCCAAAAACAGTAACAATAAGTCTCTCAATGAGAGACGTTACTGGTGCCCGCTCGAATAAATCGATGAGCAACGGGATTCAGAACAAACAATACAAAATAAATTCTTTTGTTCTGCTTTGGGGCTGGAGTTCGGAATCGGGATGGAAACATCCAAAATACCATGATAGGAAGGTGTAATGGTGGAGGTATTTAAATATTAAATGTAATAAAATATTGTGAATTACTCTATAAATTTAAAAAGAAAACAGGATCTTGAGAAAGGTTTGGTAGTGGCATAGATGAGCTGGTTTCTCCCTGAGATTCACTTACTAGAGTCTGTTCCAGTTCTTTTTCTAACAGCCCGGTTTTTTTGACTGTATACCCTAGGCCTAAGTGCCATAGATTCTGGGGGGAAAACATTTAATTAGTTTATTTCATTATCTAGATGAAGGTTTTGCTGGGATAACAGAAGATTACACATGATCTATACTTGAAAGATTACTTTGGAACAAAGAAGATTGTTGCCCCAAATAGGAGAAACACTGTTCCCATCCCCATGCCCCTAATCTTCGTGGTAGGAAGACAGCTCTCAAATTGTGAAGTTAAGGTTCTGTCAGAGTGATAGTACAGCAGGTAGAGCACTTGCCTTGCATGTAGCCAACCCAGGTTTGATCTCCAGCATCCCACAGAGTCCTCTGAGCACCGTCAGGAGTGATTTCTGAGTGCTGAGCCAGGAGCATCATTAGGTGTCCCCAGTACGTCCACTTCCCCCACCCCACCCCCAAAAATTCTGTTCGTTACTACCTAAGGTTTAAACAAGTATTGTTAAAAACATCTGCCTAAGGCTTTAGCAGTTTAGCAAGGAGAGGGCTGTTTCTGATGTATCTGAAAATATGATGAGGGAGGGGGAGAGAGAGAAAGAGAGAGAGAGGGGGGGGAGACAGAGAGAGAGAGAGAGAGAGAGAGCGAGCGAGAGAGAGAGAGAGCGAGCGAGCGAGAGAGAGAGAGAGAGAGAGAGAGAGAGAGAGAGAATTCTTACCCACACCCCCATTCCAGTCCCCACAGAGACCTCACAGTTTATCCAAAGTCTCCTCAGCTATGCCAACTCCAGGGCTCTTGCAATCAAAGGGTGACAATACCACCTCTAAGCACAGAAGATCTTTATGCTTTTCTTCTGAAATGGTGCCACAATATCTTCATTTTCCCTTTCTTCAAGGTCAGAAAGATCCTGAAGCTGGATTTTAGATTGAAGGTCCTTCTGAACATCTCAATGCAGATTTTAAACTGTTTAATTAAAAGCAAAACCTCAATTCCAGCAATCCGTGCTAACAGTTGAAGTAACCTGTGACTTCAACATTAAGCCAAACTTTCCATGAACTACACCAGCCACGCACATACAGAGCACAAAAGTGCTATATGACACCACCATCAATTCACTGAGATCTTGATTGATTCTGGGGTGTGAACGGTGCTCAGAAACTTTCACTTTCAGCACAGGCTCTGCACTTGAACTTTCAGCACAGACTCTACACTTGAACTCTCTCTCCACTTCCACCTTGACAATCCTTTTATACCATCCATTGAAACCAAAATAGTAGTCTGCCAGTTCCTGGCACTGGGAGCTGTTTAGGGCAAGGACACGATGTTGAACTGCTTTATGTCTGCTGAGACGAACCTAAAGACATAAGAGACATACTCGAGGATAGGAACGACTTGCCACAGAGATCTAATTCAGCTGACCCAAGACTTCTCAATACAACTTTCATAAAGTGGCTGTGAAGAGCAAATCAAACAAACTTTGGTGGTTGCTGTTGTTTTAGAGCCATACTCAGCAGTAATCAGTTACTCCTAGCTCTGTGCTCTGGGATCACTCCAGGTGGTGGTTGGGGCAATCATATATGCTACTGGGTATAGAACTGAGCTGGCAGCAGCAAGGTCAGCACATTAACTCCTGGCCTATTTCTTTGGTCCTTAAACATTTTAGGCATTAAGTTCATAGTAAGGACTAATACTCATTTTCAAGCCATGGTACTTTTCTGCATTATTTCCATAGTCTCCCATTAATTTGAGCGTTTGTTTCCCTGATTCTGCTGGTCAGTGAAAGTATAAGTCAGGAAGATCTTCAAGACTGTAGATAAGCAAAAGAAGTAAATTGCTTCAGTGATTCTATCTAGCAGCTCTTGTCTGAAACTATAAGCTGAAGGAGAGCTAAGACAGACATGCCCCCAAGGAAGGACCTCCATGTGTAACACTCCCCTCTCCAAATTATTAGCCTTGCTAGAAGAGACTATGCAGCACTGTCGTAGCACTGTCATCCCCTTGCTCATCGATTTGCTCTAGTGTGCACCAGTAACGTCTCTATTGTGAGACTTCTTGTTACCTGTTTTGGCATATTGAATACACCATGGGTAGCTTGCCAGGCTCTGCCCTGTGGGCGGGATATTCTTGGTAGTTTGCTGGGCTCTCCGAGAGGGACAGAGGAATCGAACCCGGGTCAGCTGCGTGCAAAGTAAATGCCCTACCCTCTGGGCTATCGCTCCAGTCCAGAAGAGACTACAGTATAGTTATTTTTATAGCAATTTATGAGTAACTCTCATCTGCATAAGAGCTTCCTTATGAAATAAAAGCTATGTCTGTTATTAATTCTCTAGATACACATTATTGTGGACTTCTTACATCATTAGTTCTTAAATGTCAAATTCAACTTTCAGCCAGCATGTAGTATATGAACATATTATAAAAATTCAAATGCAAGGGTGGAGAGATAGTCCAATGGGTAAGGAATTTTTGCATTGCATATGGACAATCTGGATTCGATCCTCAGCACCCCATATGGTGTCGCCAAACCTGCCAGGAGTGATCCCTGAGAGCAGAGTCAGAAGAAAGCCCTGAGCACTGCCAAACAAAAAAGAAAAACAATTTAAATACAAATAAAAGCAAAGCAATATTAATTATTGATTTATGTGCCTATCACTATTACCAGTTTATAAGCACCTTGAGTGCTCAAAGGATCCATATTGTATCCTTTCTCATTCTTTGAAGTGAGAAAAGTTTGTTACCAGAAGTGTATCAATCGTTCGTTGGTTGAGAGAATAAATCAAGGAATGATAAAAGAGAACAGAATTTGACATATCTCATACTGCTAATATTCCAAGAGTAGAACTCCAGATTGGATGGGGTTTAAAATAGAAGGCAACCAAACTTAGGGAATATATATTCCTCGAGAACATCATGCAACTACTGGAATGGGAAGGAATGGGAGTGAATATAGATGGTTGGCAACTATACCCCCTCTGCTTCGCTACTGACATTGTTCTCATAACACCAAACATTAGCAAGCGGCACAAATGCTGGCCGACTTCAACTGCGAGTATGAAAGGTCGGACTGCAGTTGAATCTCAGCAAAACAGTATTCATGAAAAACGAACTAGTCCCTGACATTCCATTTGCTCTCAATGGAACATAGATCTCCGAATGCAGCAGTTATGTGTACCTGGGTCAAGAACTCAACATGAGAAACTACTTGGTGCCAGAATTGCCCAGGAGGAAGAGAGCAGTGTGGAACACTTTCAAGAGCATCGAGGAAGTGGTTAAGAGGACAAAGAACCTCCAGCTGGCCACCACTTTTCAACTCCATGGTTCTTCCTGCACTAACATAGGCCTCAGAGACCTGGGCCCTACAAAAACAGGATGAGAACGATATTCAGGTATCCCAAAGAGGAACTGAAAGAGCCATGCTTGGAGTATCATGTTTCACTCAAGTGAAAGAAGGAATCCGGAGTCCAGACATCCGTCAACGGTCAAGAATCAGGGACGATGTCTCGTTTGTCAAGGCGTCAAAAATCAGATGGGCCGGACGTGTAATGGGATTCAGAGACAACCACTGGACTAGAGCTGTTACTGACTGGATTCCATGGGACGTCAAAAGACCGCATGGCCACCCACCAATGAATGGCCACACTTCTTTGTCAAAACCCTGAATGAACGGTTTGAGGCTCTTTGTGTTCCTGGAGTGAGCAGATATCATTGGGCTACACTAGCACGTGACAGAGACGAATGCAGACATTACTGGAGCCCGCTTGAGCAAATTGAAGATCAACAGGATGACAAGTGATACATGTGATATATACATATATATATATATGTATATATAAAAGCATAGGAGGCACAGCCTTTAACAACATGTCAGTAAGCTCTTATTGAAAGGCTTAATGGTGCCTGGGGGAAATACAACAAACTTCACATACTTTCCTCTAAGGAAACTTTTGGAGCATTTTCAGCAGTTGATTCAGAACAAACAATACAAAATGAATTCGTTCATTTTGCTTTGGGCCTGGGGTTTGGGATTGGGATGAAAACATCCAAAATACAGTGGTAGGAAGGTGTAATGGTGGTGGAATTGGTGTTCAAATATTGAATATAGTAAAATATTGTGAATTACTCTATAAAATTAAATTAAAAATAAAAACAGAAGCTTGAGAAAGATTTGTTAGTAGCATAGATGAGCTTCTTTCTCCCTAAGATTCAACTACCAGAGTCTGTTCCAGTTCTTTCACTAACAGCCTGCCTTTGACTGAATATCCTAAGCCTAAGTGCCATAGATTCTGGGGGAAAAACATTTATATTAGTTTATTTCATTATCTAGATGAAGATTTTGCTGGGATAATGGAAGATTACACATGATCTATACTTGAAAGATTACTTTGGAACAAAGAAGATTGTTATCCCCAAATAGGAGAAACACTGTTCCCATCCCCATACCCCTGAGCTTCTTGGTAGGAAGACAGCTCTAAAATTGTGAAGTTCAAGGTTCTGTCAGGGTGATAGTACAGCAGGTAGGACACTTGCCTTGCATGTAACCAACCCAGAATTGACTATAGTGTCTCTATAAGGTAAGGGAAAATAAAATTTCAAAAACAAAGTTAAATTAAATTTTAAAAAAATACACCAAACCAGGGCGAGCTGTCCCTTTCACCAGGAGGCTGGCAGCAATGAAGGAGAGAGACAATCAAAATTGGTGGTGAAGATATGTAAAACGTACTGTACCTTTTAGGTTTTTTTTCCTTTTTGGGTGACACCCGGCGATGCACAGGGATTACTCCTGGCTTTGCACTCATGAATTATTCCTGGTGGTGCTTAGGGAGCAATATGGGATGCTGGGAATAGAACCCGGGTTGGCTGTGTGCAAGGCAAATGCCCTACCTGCTGTGCTATTGCTCCAGCCCCTGTACCTTTTAGTTTTTAACAATGTGATAGTACTCAAGAGACTAACCAGAGGGACCAGAGGGAGAGTTTAATAGTCTGGGGCACACAGTCCATGTTTGGGAGATGCACATTCCATCCCTGGCAGCAGAGGGTCTCCCCCAGCCCCCAGTCCTAGCAGCTCCAGGAGCCACCCCTGAGCACTGAGCTGGGTGTAGGCCCTGAGCACCTCTGTGTGTGCCCCCTAACTAAAACAAACAAATGAAAAAGGTTAAACCTGGAATTAAACTGGATTCCCATTCTGTAGATAGTCTTGGTATTCTGGTCACTATTTCTTTTGATGTACAGAAATTTCTTGAAGTAGCATTTTGTAGTTTTCTTTGTATAAGTCCTTTACCTCCTTCATTAAGCTGATTCCGAGGTACTTGATTTTCTGAGGCATGATTACAAATGGGATGACCTTTTTCATATCACTTTCTTCTCTCTCGTTATTTGTGTATAGGAAAGCCATGGACATATGGGTATTGATTTTATAGCCTGCGACTTTACATGTTTACTGCTTCTAGGAATTTCTTGGTAGAGGCTTTAGGGTTCTCTAAATATAGTATCATGTCATCTGCAAATGATGAGAGTTTTTTTTCTTCCTTTCTGATTTGGATACCCTTAATGTTTTTTTTTTCTTGACTAACTGCTATGGCAAGTACTTCCAGAACTATATTAAATAGTAGTGGTAAGAGTGGGCATTCTTGTCCTGTCCCTGATCTTACAGGGAAGGATCTTAGTTTTTCTCCATTGAGTATAAAGCTTGTCGTGGGTTTATGGTAGATGGCTTTGAGTATATTGAAAAAGTTTCTTCAATTTCCATTTTGCTGAGACAAAAACAGTCTACACAATGGGAAAGGTTATTCACACAATGCCCCTCTATAGAAGGGGTTCATATCAAGGATATAAAAGGCACTGGTTGAACTCCACAAGAAGAAAACATCCAACCCCATCAGAAAATGGGGCAATGAAATGAACAGAAGAAGAAATCCTTTTTCTTCTTCCTCAAAGAAGAAATCTGAATGGCCAAAAGACACATGAAAAAATGCTCTTTGTCACTAATCATCAGAGAGATGCAGATGCCTACTGGTTCAGCCTTTCAGGAAAACAATAAGGACACTTCTCAAAAACTAGAAATCAGTTCCCACTTGACACAGCAATAACATTTCTGGGAATATAGCCCAGAGATGCAAAAAGGTACAGTAGAAATGACATAGGCACTTGTATGTCTATTGCAGCACTATTTACAAGAGCTAGAATCTAGAAACAACCCTAGTGCCTGAGAACAGACCACTGCTTAAAGAAACCTTGGTATATCTACACAAAGGAATATTATGTAGCTGTAGAAAAAAAATGAAGTCATGAAATTTGCATAGAAGTAGATCAACATGGAGAGTATCATGCTAAGTGAAATGAGTCTGATAGAGAGGGACAGACATAAAAGGACTGCATTCCTTTGTGGGCTACAAAGTAACATAATAGGAGACTAACACCAAAGGATAGTTAAGTAAGGGTCAGGAGACTAACACTAAAGGATAGTAAAGGTCAGGAGCACTGCCCCAAGGCTTGATAGCCAATCTCATGCTCTAGGTGAAAAGGTAGCTGGGTTGGAGAGAGGAGCACTAAATAAATAATGGTTGGAGGGATCGCTGGGGATAGTAGATGCATGTTGAAAGTAGATTATGGACCAAACATGATGGCTGCTTGTTACATGTATTGCAAACCATAACAACACCCAAAAGGACAGAGAGAGTAAGAGGGATTGTGTCTGCCACAGAGGCAGGAGGTGGGAAGGGGTTGGGTTGGGGGTGGGGGGAGGGATACTGGGAACATTGGGGGTTGGGAATGGGCACCAGTGGAGGGATGGGTGCTTGAACATTGTTTGACTGAAATGCAATCATGAAAGTCTGTAAGTCTGTAAATGTACCTCACGATGATTCATTAAAATAAAAAAAATTAAAATAAATAAATAAATAATTAATTTTTTTTTTAAAAAGCAGATAAGAGAAGTTTAGAAGTGCATGTGTTTGCAAGGCCCAAAATGAATCTAAACAAGGGAATGAGCAGACTGTGACTAGAGGGGGATATTGGAGCAGATTATATAGGAGCTTGTTAAGGAGTTTGAACATTATATAGGTAGTGAGAAGTCATTTGAAAGTATTAAGTATAAAACAACCCACATTTTCTGTTTTAATATAAAAATGAAAATAGAAATAAAAACAAAATGTTAAGTAAATAAATAAGTACAAAAGAAGTAAACTGGATTCCCCCAATATTCCACTTTACATGCACTGAGGAGAAATAAAAACATACAGACACAAATATAATTGCAAAAGTGGCAGAGGAAAGTCCATCAGCCAGTGATAAATAAAATGTAACCTGGCCGTACAATGCCACCTACACAGGAATGTCAGTCGACAATAAAAGGGAATGATGCTGCTCCAAGGCTGAGCCTGTCATGGGGTGACAGTAGGGCAAGTTGTATGGTTCATGCCACTATAAGGGACCCTCCTGAACAGGCCTGACTACTAGCAAAGTGGCTGAGGGAAGGCCACAGGCCAAGGGCAGAGAGAGAACTGGAGAGAGACTGGTAATTGAAGGTGTTTCCTTCAGCGGGGGGATGACAAGGTTTTAAAGTGAAACTGTGGGGTTCAAGAGACAGCTCAGCAGGCTACAGAGCTGGCTTTTCACACAGGAGGCCCAGGCGGTATTCCTGGCAGCTCTGAGCCCCCAAGTGCTGCCAAATATACATCCTGGAGCAGTCTGAGTGTTGGTGGGTGTGGCCACAGGACCAAAAGAAATTAAACTTTGGTAATGGCTACACAATCCTGTGAGTCTATTCAAAAATTAAATTTTACACTTTAATTGGTGAATTAGAGCCCAATAAAGCTATTCTTAAAATGAAGGGCATGTATGTATGTACATGAAAGTGCTAGCAGTGAGGGCCGGAGGGAAGGGATATGGCTCAGTGGCAGAGCACAGGCTTCTAAGTGTGAGGTCCTAGGTTCAACCCCTCGGATCACATATGCACACACACAAAATAAACATGTTAAAGAATTATAAATCTAAGAAGTAGAGTTGGAGTGATAGCACAGCGGTAGGGCATTTGCCTTGGACCCTTCTGAGCACAGAGCTAGAGTAACCCCTGAGCATCATTGGGCAGCTGCCTTCCCTTTCCCTGGCCCAGCCATCTGGAGCTGACCTCACACTGGACCTTTTCCACCAATGCTCAAGTCAAATCAACAACCACGGAACATCTGTCCCTTTGACTAACACACTGCTACATTCTTCCTTGGAGGTTAGTGACCTGGGCACTTGTTCGTGCCCATTTTGAGAGTTGGCATTATTTCCCTTGAAATATAGAGGGGCCACATAATTTTCTTTCATATATTAAGCCTTGTACCCATTTTGGTTTCTGAGCACATGTGATACACAGTCTGAGGTAACACATTTACTGAGTCACAAAGTGTTTGCAGATTACACAAAGCTTTCAAAATTTGTGTTTTCTCACATCCTATAATTTCAAAGTTGCTAACCTGGTTATGTGGTGCTAATGAGAGGCTCTAATTGGAAGTTTCAGATTTCTTGATTTTACAAAAAAATAGTGGGGTGGGGTGGGCAGAGACAGTACAGTGGGTAGGGGGCTTGCCTTGCATGCGGCTGACCTCAGTTTGATCCCCAGCATCCCATATGGTCTCCTGAGCATCACCAGGAGTGATCCTTGAGTACAGAGTCAGGAGTAACTCCTGAGCACTGTTGGGTGTGGCCCGAAGAAAACAAATAATCAAATTAAAAACTTCAGTAAGGGCTGGAGAGATAGCTGAAAGACCTGTAGTATTTGCTTTGCTTGTAGCAGCTCCAGGTTTAGTCCCCGGCACCCCATGGTATCCAGAGCACCACACCAGGAGTAAAAACCGAGCACCAGAGGAATGTGCCAAAAAACACCCTAAGACAGTACACATTAATCTATTTGGTGTTAAGTAAAATCACAGAGTTTATTTTCTATGCATCCTTTACTGCTACCTGTCTAATAAAGTTTCAAGTTCTCTTTCAAACAGATGGGTCACTATAAAAGATCCATAATTCTCTCTAGGAATCTTTACCGGTTTCCTGAGAATGGGAAACGGCAAGGGTGTGGCCACCCAGCTGAACTACTGGGTCCTGGTCTAAGCTCACAAGGGCCCATGCAGGGTTCTCCCAGGAGCTGTCTAGGGCTGGTTCCCTTGGATGATCAACACACTGGACTACTGCAGCGATACTCGGCCAACTGGTCTGCACGGGCCAATGTTAGGGCTCATGCCATGTGGTGAATGAAGCATGAGGAACTGGGACTTATAAATGAGTCCCTGTGCATGCAAGGCCTGTAACCCATGACCACAGAGCTATCTCCCCAGCTCAGGACTAGCCGTCTTTCAAGTGTCTAACCACATTATTAGACAATGTGGTTCCTTTGTCTTTTGTACCCTACGTGGCAATGCTCAGTGGTTACTTCGGACTCTGCACTCAGGAATCACTCCTGGTAGTGCTTGGGGACTATATGGGCTGTCGGGGATCAAACATGGGTTGGCCATGTCACAAGACAAGCTCCCTCCCCACTGTACTATCGCTCCAGTCCCTGAAGAGTGTGTGGTTCTAAACCTGATTCATGTCGCAGAATGAGATTTATATGAACTGTTAATTTAACATGGGCTAAGGGGAAAATAAAGGCTCAGTGAGCAAAGTGTCTTGCCTTAGGAAAGTGTCTTGGCACAGATGAGCCTCAGCACGAAGTCTGTGGTCAGATGAGCATTAGCTTCCCCCAGGGCTGATATGTGTTGACAGGACACACCTACAGGAAGTGTCTAGCACTGTGTCTGCCTCATCTCCTCGACTCACACCCAGAAGCCCGGGCTCCATCATTGCCAGGCAATGAATCCCAGCACTGGGAGGGAACCCAGGGCTAATGGGGAAAAGGCAGGGACCACTCAGAGTCACTAGCTGATTCACTTCATGGGGCCCTTCAGCCCCGCCCAGAGCTTGCCCAACTCACTGGGCTTGCGGGTGAGGGAACCACGATGCTCAGTTCGGCTCCATCCTCCCGAGGTTCTGGCTGGCTGCTCCCCTGGCAGGCTGCGCTGGTCAGCTCGCCCACCAGACCCGAATGCTGCTGGCATGGAGTCCTCCCTGCAGAGACAACAGGGGGAGTTCCCAGTGGTGGCAAGTCCGGGAGCCACCGTCTAAGGATGCTCGGAATTATCAAATGCTTCCTTTTCAGCAGGTCCAACTTCAGGGGGCGGGGGGGACTCCAAAGAATAATAGTGAGTTTTTGTTGAAATATTGAATGTCATCAAAGTAAAGTGAAAGTAAAGTGAAATTTATCAGCTACACAGGCGGGGTGGGGGGCTGAGGGGGGCGTGGAGGGAAGGTTTACTGTGGTTCTTCGTGGTGGAATATGTGCACTGGTGAAGGGATGGGTGTTCGAGCATTGTTTAACTGAGATTTAAGCCTGAAAGCTTTGTAACTTTCCACATGGTGATTCAATAAAAAAATAAATAAATAAATTTTTTAAAAAAGAAAAGGCTGGGTCAGGCAGGGCTGAACTGATGTAATGGGGTGTGGACGGGGCGGCACAGGATTTGCTGCTTCCTGGGTTAGTTGGCAGGTTGGCACAGAGTCCTTCTGGGCTTTGCTGAATTCTGACAACACCTTTGGAAGTTTTAAACAAAAAAATACCCTGTATGACAAGTTGCCCACTAGGATGCCCACCACGGAAATCGTAAGTAGGGAGATATGCTGCTTTGTGATCTGAGCACAGAGCAAACATCTCTCTGAGCCCTCCCCATGGGGACAGGCCTCCTCCCCCGCAGTCCCTCTGCTCCCCCAGCACAGAGGGCAGCAGGTATGAGAGCTGAGAACCTCGGGCAAAGGAAGCTGACAGAGCAGAGACAAAGGATGCGATGGGAAAGGGAAGTAAGTACCTTTGAACTCCTAAGCAGCCTAACTGTGGGCCTGCAGTTAGATCAGAAGCCCAGGCCCCAAGACTCCTTCCTGGGACTTGGAATTTGGTCACGTGGGGACCATTTTATTCTCAGAGCAGTGAGGTGCTGCTGGTTTACCTCTGTGCTGTGGGGACAGAGTGCATTTGTTTCCTGGTCTCTGCGCCCAGAGCTCAAGGCTTTTCATGTGGGCACAAGTACAGACATGGGGGAGGGCACCACTCAGTCCCCCCCCAGGGGGTTTGAGCAAGGCCTTCTCTCCTCTCTGCATGCTTCTGGGGCCACAGGGAGCCAGTGTCCCTGTCTCTGTGGACGCACACCCTTACACATTCAGGCACACGAGTCTCCTTCTCAGCCTTCTAGAATGGGCACTAGGCTAGTGTTTTCTCTTCCCTTGTGGAGGTTTCTCTTATTGTAGGGCCAAGAGACAGTAGCCTAACGGTGGCCCACATCTGCCCCTGTGGCTGAGAGTGCAAACGCCCAAATGTGGGCTCATGGGAAAGAAGACTTTTATCTGATAGTCTCCTAGCTGAGCTTTACTCTGACCTACCTTCATGAATCAGATCTTTCAAAACATCCTAGTCAAGAAGAGGTGATTAGAGGCTGGAGCCATAGCACAGTGAGCAGGGCATCTGCCTTGCACACTGCTGACTTGGGTTCAATTCCCCCAGTTCAATTGGGGGCACCCTAAATACTCCCCCACCTGGAGTGATCCCTGAGCACAGAGTCAGGAGTAAACCCTGATCATTGCTGAGTGCAGCCAAACAAAACAAAACAAAGGTAATAGGGGATCACCTACACATTTATGGTCAGCTTTTTAATCAAGGGCACCAAAATATCTGGATGCCAATATTTTTGTTCTTGTTAAACAAATTTTGGTTTTGTGCTGCTGACGTTAAACCAACAGGAGGGTTTGGAGTGATAGTACAGTGGGGAGGGTGTTTGCCTTTAGTGTGGCCAACCTGGGTTTGATCCCTGGCATCCCATATGGTCCTCTGAACACTGCCTGAGTGCAGAGTCAGAAATAACCCCTGAGCACCGCTAAGTCTACGACACCTCCAAAATAAATAACTAAACAAATAAAACCAAAAAACGGGAAAGACAAAAAGAAAAATTTCAAAACAAGTTTAAGAAAGTTCATTTAGGGAGGGTAAGAGTGAAATGGTCCTGGGTCTATATATGTTGTAGAGGAGGATTTTCAAAACATTTTCTACTTGTCAATTTTTGGCAGTTTTTTGTTAGTTTGTGGGCCACACCTGGCAGCGCTCAGGGATCACTCCTGGTATGTTGAAGTTCAAGCCTGGATTGGCTGCAAGGTATGAGCGCTACCAGCTATACTATCTTGTCATCCCAACTTATATGTTATTATCAGAAATTATATAGTAAATGTTGGTGAAAATCTTAAACACTACAACATATACTCCAAGGGCTGGAGAGACAGTACAGGGAGGGGTTAATACACTTACCCTGTATGTGGCGAATCCGGTTTGATCCCTGGTACCACATGCCCCCCCAATATCACTGAGGACAGAGCCAGAAATAGCCTCTGAGCATGGGAGGGTGTGGCACAACACCCTCCCCTTCCCTGCTGTGCATTTGTGTTAGTGCTCCCAACTTCTTAGACTGTAGCTCATGAGCCCTTAGGGTAACTCACGGAAACTGAATGTGAGAGGGTTGTGAGCATGTGGGCCACAGGAGAGTTATTATTTTGGGGGCCTTACCTGGCGATGCGCAGGGCTGACTCCTGGGTCTGAGCTCAAGGATCACTCCTTGCAGGGTTCGGGGAACTGTAGAAGGTGCCAGGGTCAAACCTGGGTTGGCCATGTGCAAAGCAAGTGCTCTCCCCGCTCTCCTATCTCTCTGGCCCAGGAAAAGCTTTCTGAACTGAGCACTCATTCAAAATCAAGCTCCTCACGAACCCGAGGTGCTTCTGGCAGCACTTGCGCAGGGTGGCATCTCAGAAGCCAAGAGGGGCGGCGAGTGGAAAGAGTGTAAGAGGCCCCCTGTGTGCTCTAGAACTTGGCACTGCTGGGGATTTTCCCCGCACAGTGATGGCTCCACCCCCACCCCATTTTTGCCCCCACCCCACAGCCAAAGCTCACCTGTGGGTGATGGCTTTCAGAGGAGCCAGAAGGCAGGCTGCGACAAGGGCTTCCACTGAGCATGCTTCTTCCTTTCGTCTCCCTCCTCGGCGAGGATGTGCTTGGTGTGCAGACAGTGGATGAACATGGCCTCCAGGGCACTGTACACGGTGTTGGCGTCGGCATCCTCACTCGTCACCACCGTGTCCCAGGACACGTACTGCTTCTGCAAGGCCTTCATGGAGCCCACAAGCCTCTTCTTGATGACCTGGAGGATGGCGCAGACAAACACGAGGTTGGTGGCACCCCTCGAATGCCACTCTGTCCTCCACCAAACACGGGATGAGACACACCCACAACAACGCTTTGTCCTGCTGAACTACTGAACTAGCACCACTTGAGGCTAGAGGCACAGAAGGAAAAATCACACATACACACCACTCAGAGGAAGCCGCTGTTTGTTAGGTTGTTTACTTATTTGGATACGGGGTGGAGAACGTGGATTTCAGGAGGCCCAAGGGCCCCTCCAGTGATTCTCAGTAACTGGCATGGCAGTTCAGAGCGAGGGCCTGAGGGTCTGTGCTACCTGTACTGTGCAGTGCTGGGCATTAGCTGGGTCACCCCTGGATTCTGGGTGCCACCAAGCCATGCCCACTGATGCTGGGAGGCTAGGGGTTCTAAGAATGAAACCTAGGTCAGGTGCACACTAAGAGTTGCCCTAACTGCTATACTCTGTTCTGGTCCCAAGTAGCAATTAAAAAGTTTTTCAGGGACTGGAGCAATAGCACAGCGGGTAGGGTGTTTTCCTTGCATGCGGTCGACCAGGGTTCGATTCCCAGCATCCCATAGGGTCCCCCCAGCACCGCCAGGAGTGATTCCTGAGTGCATGAGCCAGGAGTAACCCCTGTGCATCGCTGGGTGTGACCCAGAAACCAAAAAAAAAAAAAAAAAGTTTTTCAAGGGCCAGGGAGCTATGCAACAGAAGGGGCATAACCTTCACAAGCAGGAGGCTTGGGTCCAGCCGAGCACCACCAGGAGTAGGCCCCAACACCCGCCCGCCACACCCATCCAGGAATAGCCCTTGAGCACCACCTGTGTGGCCCCACCAAAAATTACCCAACAAAATGTTTTTTATGCTTCCTCTTTCCAAAGCTTCCAGAAAATGGGCTGCCAGGATGACTTTAGCACATGTAGTAGCACCAGGGTTTGGACTTGTGGCCTCAGGAGCTTGTGACCTCATTTAGGCTTTAAGCCACTGGACCACCTATAGCCCTTGGTGTGTGTGTGTTTTTTTTTCTTAAACAGAGGCTATTCCTGTTATGCATCGCTGGGTGGGCCTGAGAATGTTTTGGGGATGCAGTGACTGGGCTCAAAATCAGGGCCTTAAAGACAAGAGCTTGGCCACTGGCCACCTTCTCTATTTCTGAAACATGGGCTTAGAGCCACGTGGAACGGGGATTCAGAGGCAGACTCCCTCAGAGGGACTGCTCCGGAGCCTGGGGAATGCCTCTAGGCAGGGCTGAGCTTTTCACCTGATGCTAGACCTAGACTGCAGAGCATCAGTAAGAGGAAAAAGTACTGCATTAGAGCCAGAAAACTAAGGAAAGACAGGCATTTCTTTCTATGGTAAGAAAGAGTCCAGGGACCAGGTAAATAATAGAGCAGGGCTGACCCTTGCCCTGCATATGATCTGAGCCCTGCAGGAGTGATTCCTGAGTATAAGCCGGGAGTAAGTCCTGAGCATACGCCAGATGTGGCCCCCAAACAAAATACAGGAAAGGATTCTAGGGCGTTGGAGATGCTCAAAGGGCTGAGCACATGATACCTGGCATGTACAGGGCCTGACAATCAATCCTCTACACCGCATGCAGGAACTCCGGCGCACCGCTGGTGGAGAGCAGCACTGCTGGAGCCTCACTCCCACCCAAGAGGGAGAAAGACGTGAGACTGCAGAGGCCTGAATTTAGTCCGGCTGTGCCTGTCACCAGTTGGAACATCTAGACACTTCAGGTTCCTGAGTCCCAATTTCTATCAGATGGAAATAAATTTCCTCATCTATAGCACTGAAATTACTACACTGAGGGCAAGGCTGGATTTTTTGTTTGTTTGCATTTTGGGGTCACACTCGTGATGCACCGGGGTTACTCCTAGTCCTGCACCCAGGAATTACTCCTGGTGGTGCTCAGGGGACCAGATGGAATGCTGGAAATTGAACCCGGGTTGGCCACGTGCAAGGCAAATGCCCTACCTGCTGTGCTATTGATCCAGCCCCATGGCTGGAGTTTTTAATGTACTTTTCTGTCCTCCTCATTTGGCACAGTTCCTGGTACATGGAAGCTCTCAGTAAGTATTTGCTGAAAGAAGAAATTAAGTGGGGCAGAGGTGATGGCTCAAGGCCTTTGCATGTGGGGGACCTAGGTTTGATCCCCAGTACTGCATGAACCCTGAGCACCACAAGTCTTAGGAGTAGCTCCTGAACTTTGAGCACTGCTGAGTGTGGCCTGGAAATCAAGAATAAACAAACTTGAAGGAGGGCAGGGGAGACAGTTTAAGTAGGTGCCGGCACCATATGGCCCCCTCGGCATGCTGTTCTGATGGTCTGAAATCACCGAAATATTGCCATGGTGCCCTGCTAGCACCTCTGGGCTAAGCATGAAGAGCATCACAAATGGTTCCATGATGCGACAATTAATTTACAAGAGATGTTCAGAACTGGAATATCTATAGAAATAGAAAACATCTGCATGGCTGCCAGAGACCGAGGGAAAGGGGAAGAGGAGGAACTGCTACTGGGTGCTGCAGTACTTCTTTCAAGGGGGTGCAAATATTCTAAACTTAGATTGCGGCAACAGTAGGTGGCACAGTTGTGTGAATAAACTAAAAACCACTGACCTGTGTATTTCTGATGAGTACATGTCATGCCATATATGTACTCATTGACTATTTTAATATATTACCTTGAGAAGCATGTCTTTAAATCCTTTATTTTTAACTGGATCTGCTTTTTATTGTGGAAGTATGAAAGGCCTTTATATATTCTGGCTATGAGACCCTTTTAAGGTTTTGATGTTGGGCCAGAGACACAGTATGGGGGTTATGGCACTTGTCTCCCATGTGGCAGACTCCAATTCTATTTGCTCGTACCACATATGGGCTCCCAAACACTGCAAGAAATATTTACTGGGCACAGAGCCAGGATTGAACCCTGAGCAGTGCTGGTGCCCAATGCCCCACCTCCTCCCCCCCATGAATAAAGGATTTTAAATCTTTATGGAAGTTCAACTAAAATTTTCTTTCTACATTAGATAGTATTACTATATTATATAGAAGGTCCAATCAGGGGTCAGAGTGATAATGTAGTACGTAGCGCTTGTCTTATAAGCAACTGGCCTGGGTTTAACAACTGGTACCTTCTATGAGCTTGAGGCTGCCAGGTGATCCCTGAATGCAAAGCCAGGAGTAAGCTCAGTAAGCTCTGAGCACCACTAGGTATGGCCCCCAAACAAAAACAAAACAAAGATACAATGCTTCCTTCAGCTGAACTTCTAAGGGATAGTGTGGAGAGCCTCCACGGGACCGTGCTTTGTAAACAACGCCTGTTTCTTGTTAATTGCAACGTGCTTCGAAAATAACTCCTAATAAGGAAACAGGATGTCCTGTCACACCCACAAGGTGTAACTAGCCTATCAGCTGCAGACACTTGGGCGTAAACAAGCAGCGACAGGTATATAAGGAGGGAAGCTGCCTAGCTAGTCGGTTCCCCGTTGTTGGTCCCTCTCTCCTCGTTCCGTTTTTTCGTTTCATTGAAAGTCCCTGAATAAATCGTGGCAAGAAGGATCTCCGAGTTGTGTGTTTCTTCGCTGGTCGAAGCGGCGTGCGACAGGGTAGGGTAGGAATAGACGACGAAGGCACATATGCACCAGAAGCCTACTGCCTAAAGACTCAGTCCTTGTCAGGATGCAGAGCCAGCCAGTGGCTCTGCCCAACCTCTGAGGAGCACTGAGAAGGTGGCATAGCGAACGGCCTTCCGAGGAGAACCAGCCTATGGAACAGACGTCCCAGTGGCCAGGAGGAGAGAAGACACAACTGAAGCTCGAAGTTCTTTGCTGGCAGAAAGTTCTCAGAATTATGGAACATCAGCAAGGAGAGAAAGCAAGCTCAGCTTCTCCCAGGAAGACACCTCAGAATTTGGTTTCCAGACAATCCAAACATCGTTCTCACACTCTGCCTCTCCCAGGGAATGCAGGGCCCATGGAGAGGCCAGGAGAGCCCAGGCCCACAGCCACCAACAGGTCCCCTTGCAAGGGCCAGAAGGAGGTAGTCTTTCGACTACATGGAAAGGAATGGACATCATGTGAGAGGGGAGGCTGGGGGAGCACAAGGTGAGGAGCCTTAACATGTGCAGGACAACTCACACACCATTCTGCCACCACACAGTGGCATCTCCACTTCCCCAGGCCAGCAACGTGACTGGAAGGACTGGGTCCTGCAGCTGCAGTGGAGTGAGCGACTGAGGCACCAGCACTCACCTTCAGGGATTTGGCTGCTGCCTACCAGGTGGGTGGCCAGCACAGGGAGTCCAACACCAGTGCCAGACACACAAACCCCAGGACAGCCCAGGGAGACAGAAGGTGAGGAGAAACTCTGGCTACACAACAGGGGCGGCCCCCCATGCTAGCTGACCACTGGAGACCTTCAGGGGCCAGTCCAGCCAGCCCCCTTCACTGCCAGGTTGTGCGCAAGCGTCTGTATTTGGCTGCTGTGGGGCAGTGATGGGGGTTGGCAGAGGGCTCTGAACTTTCTCAGACCGCATGGGGACTGGGTCAAGGGGCGATGGGTGCGGAGCTGAGGCCGCGGGCAGAGGTGCAAGGACCTTGCTGGGTTTGTCATGAGACCGATGAAGAAGCGGAGACGGGGGCCAGGGAGAACCGGGAGGACACGGGAGTGAGGCGCTGAGCTCGGGCACATTTAAGGGCTGGTCCAGGTTGTCACCAAAGCGCTGGGCTCCACCGGCCACTCGCCTTGGCTGTGCTGGTAAACGTGTGGCCAGCGGAGGTGGAGGGGGGCTTGGAGGAGGAGCCCCTGGTTTTTGGCTTTTTTGGGGTAGACACCCGACAGTGCTCAGGGCTCAGTCCTGCGCTCCACACTCAGGAATCCCATACGCGATGCCGCGGGGGATCGAACCCGGGTCCCCGGGCGGGCCTCGGGGTGCACTGCAGGGAGCTGAGGGAAACTGGGCTAAGGGAGCCGAGCCCGCGAGGGGCAGAGCGGCGAGGGCGGCCCCCGGGGTCGCGGGGCGATGGCGGGCCGGGGTCGGGCTCGCGGGCTCGGGTGGGGAAGGGGCTGGCAGACGCCGGGCTCGGGGCGGGCGCCCGGGGGGATCCGCGGGGGCTCCCCGCCGCCGCGACGCTTCCCCTCTGCTCGCCCCCTCAGTCGTCACTCACCACAGGGAGCCGGGAGGCGGTGACGGGCGCTCAGGGCCGCGGCAGCCCCTCAGCTTCGCTCCGGACCCGGTGGCCGCCTCGCAGCCTCAGACAACAGGAAGCAGCGCCCGCGGCGATGACGCAAGCACGTCGTCTGGAGGTCGGGCCACGCCCCCACGCGACGGCCCAATCGCGGAGCCCCGAGGAGGTTGAGGGCGGGGCCAGTCATTAGGGGCTTCGCCCCAGATCCCGGAGGAGCCTGAAGACCTTCCCCCTAGTGGGGCTTGCCACTGTCGCAGGTGTCTTAGGCTCTAGATCCTACTGGCTACCTTCCCTTGCCGGCCACCTTCTGTGTAAGGATCGGGCCGTCTGGGCTTCTGTGAGTGAAGCTTGCCCACTTGTGAAGCCGCCCGTCTTTGCTTTCCCAGGGTGTTGGCGCTGGGGACCAACAGAGCTCAAGCACCTTCCTGCCCAGGGGGCTCTCAGGAAAACGTGTTTTCCCTACTCCTTATAACAGGAGCGCAGGAGCGCGCCCTGAAAGCCCACCGCGATGTTTTATAGTCAACTGTTTGGCATCTGTCCCAAAGACCCAAGACATTTGCACCCTTCTGGTCTTTGCAGCACTATTCACAATGGCCAAAATCTAGAGCCGACCCAAATGTCCAAGAATTGAGGACTGGTTAAAGAAGCTGTCTCTATCTTTAAAGGTACATCTAGAATGGAATACTACTCAGCTCTAAGAAAAGATGATAGCATGTAATCTGCTGCTTATGTGGATAGATCTGGAGATTATCAGGACAGATTAGTCAGGAGAAGAGACCCAGAATAACCTCCCTGACATATAAAAATACGAATCAGTACTTTGGCTCCTTTTTCCGGGTGGGATGTGGAGATCACTCTCAGGTCTGTGGTTGGGAAATGGTCACTCCTGGCAGCGTTTCTGGGACCATGAAGTGTTGTGGATCGAACCCTGGCCTCCAGCATGCAAACTCTGTGCTCAGCCAGTGAAGGCAATCTCTGCAGCCTGTGTGACCTTTGATGGCAGCCCCAACTTATCCTTCCCTGCAGGGCGGGGTGAGAGTTGGGAGGCTTCAGAATTCAACCCCAGCTCATGGACTTGGATGTGTGAGCTTGAGCACTTGAGCACTGGCTGTCTAGAGAACAGCCATCCCTTGCTCCGCATCCACAAACTGAGAGCCCTGACAAGAAAGTGACGGGCAGTTCACTCAGCACACTGACCTGCAGAATGTGCTGGCCCCAGGCTCCTTGCAACACACTCATTTCATATGTCCAGAGTGTCAGCATTGATGTTGTGCTCCTTTAGGTAGGTGATCAAATCTGGCTCACTGCTCATTTTCCTCGCTCTTGTATTCAACTTTTCCTGGCTTACAAGTGCACGGGTGATATATCAAGATGATTACTTTTCTTTTTGGGTCACACCCGGTGATGCACAGGGGATACTTCTGGCTCGCACTCAGGAATTACTTCTGGCAGTGCTTGGGGGACCATATGGGATGTGGGAATCGAACCTGGGTCAGTTGTTTTCAAGGCAAATTCCCTACCCACTGTACTATTGTTTCAGACCCCAAAGATCATTATTTTGGAGTAACTAGAAGTTATGAGTATCTTTGTTGGAGAGGGAGATCTGTGCTTCTTCCACTGCTACTGGGGTTCTTGCTGCCACAGATCTATCTCAGGTGGGATGGAAGGTGGGGTGCATGAGACTGGGATAAGCCCACTGGACCCAGGAGAGCCTCGGGCAGTACCTGGCTGCACCAATTTTTGGTTTTGGGGCCACACCTGGAAATGCTCAGGGGGTTCTCCTGACTGCACTCAGGAGTCACACCTGACCGTGCTCGGGGACCATATGAGATGCCAGAGATCAAACCATGTCAGCAGCACGGAAGACAACCACCTTTCCTACTGTCTCTCTGACCCCTCTTAATTTTTAAAAAAATATTTTGGGGCCATACCTATCCAGGTCTTACTCTTGGCTCTGTGCTTGTGGATCACTACTGGCAAGGTTCAGGGGATCATATTGTAGGGTCACGGATCAAACTCAGGTCACTTGGGTGCAAAACAAGTGCCCTACCCACTGGTCTATTACTCCCATCCCTCCACCAATGTTTTCTGAAATCGAGGTGGAGAAATATCATCTTAGTCAACTACTGCTCACACATTCATCTTTACTCTGTGCCTCTGGGCATCCTGCTCACTGCGGACTGAGGGGTTTGGTTTGTTTAGCTTTTAGAGAAGTGGGGCTTCGTCCCAACCTGGTGGTGGTCAGAGGATATTTAATGCTCTGTATTCAGGGGTGACTCCTAATTGGGCTTGGGGGACCAGAGGTGGTGCTGGGAGTGAATTACACATTGGTCAGTAACCTGTAAGGAAAGGGCTCTCTTTCCAGCCTGGAAAACTATGTTTTTCATTGTGTTTGTGTTTTAAAAGAATACCAAGCCCCCCCCCCCAAAAAAAGAAAATTTTCTGCAAGGTTTTAAGGGAGGAGAACCTTCAATACTAAGATAGGGCATGCACTTGTGAATAAGTCTGAGAGCTTGGGAAAACAGACAGGCCTTTAGCATCAACAGCAGTATAGACACAGCTGCAAAAGTTCTAACCATTTCAAGAGCCCGAGAGTGTGACCATAAGTAGGGGTAGGAATTGAATCTGCTGTCATTAATTGCTTTGGCACTTGGGGAGCACTTGGACAGAACGACAGGACTGCTTGTGATTTGCTTTAATACTCATCCCTGCTGGAGGATGATGGCTTTAACAGCTTTTCAGGAACGATTATTCTGGGGCCACAGGAGAGGCTCCCATCCTTCCATTCTCCCACTCCTCGTGGACCTCATCCCCGCCTCGGGGAGGGATTCCAGCTCATGTCCAGCATTTCCTGCCAACAGCCTTTATTGGTTACATGAACGTTGACCTTTTCGGCTTTACTTCCCAAGCCCATCGCTGGACTTATTCATGTATGCATTTTAAAGTGAGGAAATAGGTATTTTACAGGAAATGCTGAGAGGCTCTTCAGAAAATAAAATTTCCAGGTGGTGTGTTGCAGGGAGCTGCCTGCTCATGCAGGGTCCTTATTTGGACATAGCCCTAGGAGCTGCCTCACACAGAGGGCCAAGAACACTTGGCATAGTTCCCTGTACTGCCACCCCCAGTACGCAGAGAAGCTATTATATTGCCAACCCAAGCCTATAGAGATTAATACATTCCCACCCTTAGCCTGCTGAGAAGTTAACAGGATATAGATGTGTTAATAGATTAGTAATCCCATCAAGGGCCAAGATCCAGAGACAATATGAAACAAATCTCCCAGAAGCATGAGGCCACTTTGTGGCTGCACAACCACTTATAGTCTAGCCCACTGATGTGCCTAAAGCAACACCCATGTGTTAGGTTTTAACAAACTTGCTTCTATTCACTGATATACACTCTCCATTCCTCTCAGAGAGTCTGGCAAACACCGAGAGTATACCGCCCACATGGAAGAGCCTGGCAAGCTCCCCGTGGCATAATCGATATGCCAAATACAGTAATAGTTAAAGGTCTCATTCCCTTGACCCCGAAAAAGCCTCCAATCATTGGGAAAGACAAGCAAGGAGAGGCTACTAAAATCTCAGGGTTGGGATGAATGGAGACTTTACTGGTGCCCGCTCAAGCAAATCGATGAACAACGGGATGACAGTGATATAGTGACAGTGAATAGATTAGTAGGATACACACGTAGCTGTACGGTCTGCTAATCATTAAAAGGTTTAGGAATGATCAGGTTGTTCCCCATTGCATTTTGTTAAGATCAAAGAAATGTATGATCTTAGGAATATGCTTTTTGCCATTACAATGGATGACAATGCTTGCCAAGTTCCTGATAGAGATGTAGAAAAGGCTGCTTGAAATAAAGATCGAGGCTGCTGGTCCACAAGCACTCAGACCTCTCAACCACTTATTTGTCTGTCTCTTTAAGATCCTCACCTTCCCTCTTAGCCCATTCCTTTGACAGCCCGCATGCCCTCTAAGTGGTGCCAGAACTAAGGGCAAGAGGAACAGAGGTGTGTGGCCTGGAAAAGACAAGGCAGCTGCGGAATAGGTAAGGAAGTCTGGGGTGGGACAGATATTGCTGAGTAAGGGGGGACAATGGAGCAACAATTAAGTAATCAAAAACTGTTTGCACAGATGCTTGCTTTAATGATTCAAAGTGGAGGTTTAAAGTAAAATAAAGTCAGATTGTAAAATTTTTGCAGCATGTACATTCTGTTTCTCCTTGGTTTCCTAGCCAAGGAATTCTAAATGAGCCAACTCGGAAACAAGAGCTTGGATCAAGATCTCCAGCAGCATTTTAATAATTGTGGTCCTGATAAAACTCCAGTAGATAATTTTGCTCTCTGGACATTTATTATGGAAGGGATCTGCTTCCAGGAAGAAAAATGTGTTCCAGAACAAAAAAGGGAGAAAATAGAAACTAAGGAGGAGCCAGAACAAGGGACAGTCCTTCGGGTCCTCCCACTTCCACAGCTCCTATAGTAGCTGTTTTAGAAGAAAGTACTAACAATCTTATAGCAGATCTGTTACAAAAATTAACTGTTGTTCCTATTAAACAGGATGAGAATGCTATTCGGGTATCCCAAAGAGGAATCAAAAGAGCTATGCTAGGAGTATCACGTCTCACTCAAGTGAGAGAAGGAATCCGGAGTTCAGACCTCCGTCAACGGTCAAGAATCAGGGACGATGTCTCATTTGCCAAGGCATCAAAAATCAGATGGGCCGGACATGTAATGCGATTCAGAGACTGGTCTAGAATTGTTACCGACTGGATTCCATGGGACATCAGAAGACCCCGTGCCGCCCACCAATGAGATGTTCAGACTTCTTCATCAAAACCCTGAATGAACAGTTTGAGGCTCTTCCTGTTCCTGGAGCTAGCAGATGTCATTGGGCTACACTAGAATGCGACAGGGACAAATGGAAATGTTACTGGTGCCCACTAGAGCAAATAGAAGGTCAATGGGATGACAAGTGATACAAGTGATATTCCTATTAAGACTCAAGAAGGAAATACTCAGCTTCTTCCTCCATATTCTGGGAGGCAATCTGTGTGGGAGGAAGCGATTGCAAAGGCTACAGCAGCAGGAGAGGATGTCAGGGAATTTACTCTATATCCTGTCAGACTGAATGTGCAAGGAAACCGTGTGCATAATAGTCTTACCCTCAAGGAAATTAAATGGGTGTGGTTTGGGTCGCACCCTCCCTGGATTTTCCCCCACGGTCACTGTCGAGTGAGCAGACCCAGTAGTTTGGCTTTCTGATACACCTGTCTGAATTGAGCAGTGGCCACTTAATAAAGAAAATCTCGCTGCTGCAGAATAGTTCAAGGACAATTATATTTGGGACATATCGTGCCTTCTAATTCTCCCTGGAACTCACCAATTTTTGTAATAAAAAAGAAATCTGGTAAGTGGAGGAGGCGACGAGATCTTAGAGCAGCTGATGACATAGGCAGACTATGGGAGCTCTGCAGCTGGCCTGCCAAGTCCTGTTGCTATTCCTGGTCTGTATTACAAAGTTGTTTTGGATTTAAAAGATTGCTTTTTTACTACACCTTTGCAAGAAAAATATTGTTGTTGCTTTGCCTTTTGTGTTCCTGACATTAATTTACAAAACCTTATGAACATTATTATTGGGTTGTTTTACCCCAAGGAATGAAAACAGCCCTACTTTGTGTCAAAAGTTTGTAGCTAAAGCTATTCAGCCTATAAGAAAATTATATGAGCGTGTCATTATATTACATGATATGAATGATATATGTGTATATATATATATATATATATATATATATTTGCTTTTTGGGTCAAACCCGGCGATGCACAGGGGTTACTCCTGGCTCATGCACTCAGGGAATTACTCCTGACGGTGCTCGGGGGATCCTATGGGATGCTGGGAATCAAACCTGGGTTGGCTGCGTGCCAGGCAAACACCCTACCCGCTGTGCTGTCACTCCAGCTCCCTGAATGTTATTCTTATGGCTGCCAGAATTGAAGATTTAATAAAAGAAGCATATGTGGCATTACAAGATAATCTTAAGAAATGGGGACTTGTAATAGCACCAGATAAAATCCAATGGAAAGCCCCATATGAATATTTCAGCTATAGGTTATTACAAAACCGAATTGTGCCACAAAAAGTGCAAATTTGGAGAGATTGTTTGAAAACTTTAAATAATTATTAAAAATCACTTGGAGATATTAATTGGATTCTACCTGATTTAAAATTAACTACTGGGAAATTAAAACCTCTCTTTGATATGTTAAAAGGAGATGCTGATCCTTTATCCCCCAGGGAGTTAACTCCAGAAGCTTCCTTGGCATTAGAAGCAGTAGAGGAGTATCTTCAAGCGGCTCAGCAAAAATACTTGAATTATAATCATCATTATCCTGGTGATAGATTGTTACAACTTGCCTTAAAGACATCTTTTATCTTTCCCCATGTTGTTAAAGACTTCTATTGCAGGGGCCTTAACTGTATTTACTGAGGGCACCTCTAAAGGATTTGCTAGTATAGTGTGAAAGATACACTTCAGTTGTTTTCTATTTCTATTGCATCTGCACAGCAGTGAATTATATGCTATTTGGAAAACTTTGCAATTATGGAAAGACACTTTGAATATTTTTATGGATAGCTACTATATAGCAAAAAATTTGCCAGCAGTAGAAACAGGCATTTTGTCTCAAATGAGTACCTCTCCCATTGTTACTTTGTTTATTAATAATCAGCAATGCTTGCAAGCCCGGACCTCTAGGGTGTATATAGGACATATCAGAGACGTGTGGTGTCTATATAGGACATATCAGAGCCCATTCAGAGTTACCAGGTCCTTTATCTGAAGGCAATGAGCAAGCAGACCTTGCTCTTAGATATCATACTATTCTTACACCTGAACTGTCACTGTCATCCTGTTGCTCATAGATTTGCTCGAGTGGGCACCAGTAATATCTCCATTGTGAGACTTGTTGTTACTGTTTTTGGCATATCAAATATGCCACGGGTAGCTTGCCAGGCTCTGCCATGTGGGCGAGATACACTTGGTAGCTTGCCAGGTTCTCCGAGAGGGGCAGAGGAATCGAACCCATGTTGGCCACATGCTAAGCAAATGCCCTAGCTGCTAGGCTATCACTCCAGCCCAGGCTATCGCTACACCTGAACAGTCAAATAAATTACATCCTCAAAATGCAAAAGCCTTTCAATATCAATTTGGACTTACTAGAAAGGCAAAAATTGTTAAAAATTGCCCTGCCTGTGCACGTCATTTCAGAATAGTTTCTGATGGGGTTAATCCAAGAGGACTCCTTCCTAATGAATTATGGCAAATGGATGTTACTCATGATCCTTAATTTGCAAAATTGAAATTTATTTATGTTTCTGAGGACACGTATTTAGGTCTGATCTTTGAAACGTTACAAACTGACGAGGCCTTTAATAATGTATCATGTCATTGTTTTAGTCAATTTTTTCAATTTGGTATTCCAGAATCCTGTAAGACTGGTAATGGCCAGGATATACTGGTAACGCATTTTATACTGGTAGCACATTTAAAAACTTTTGCGTTCACTGTGGGGCCTCTAACACCATGTCCTCCGGTGATGGTTCCTATTGCTCCTCATCAATCTGAGTTGAGATCTCCAGTGATGACAGGATCTCCTGGGATCTGAAGGACTCTCGTGCACGGAGGACCTGTGGAGCCTTGATGGACTGTCGTGCTGAGAGGGGCTGTGAAGACCTGATGGACTGTCGTGACTGGGGGGGAGTCTGTGGTGTCGGGGTGTCATGTAGAGATTTGCTGGTCTGTCGTGCCAGGGGGACAAGTGGTGGTGGGGGGCGCTGAGATGCCTGAGTCTTCCGTGCTCCCTGGGACTTCATGGCTGCCTTGGTCTCCTTGGCTGCTTTCTCCTCAGGAGTCAGTTCTGCTGTTTTCACTACTCCGACCTCCCTGAGCTCCCTGGAACAAGAAGAATACAGTCAGCTCTCGCAATGGACGTCCCCCCTCTGCACCTCTTCCTGACTTCAATTTGGTATTGGACCTGTCCCATCATTTACCCTTGGTTTCTGTTGAAAGTCTCATCCTCATCAGAGGAATCTTTGTCGTGTAGCTTCCGTGCCATGTTTTTCTGACGTGTGGCATTGAGTGGCTGATACATGTCCCTCAACCACAGGGGCCGCCTTCGCCAGAAAAAGTCCTCCTGGAAAAGGCAAGGGGAGCTCGTGATCCTGTACCCCGGCCCACTCCTGTCCTGCCTCAGTGCCCCTCCCTCCCATTGCTTACCTGAGGCTCATGTTCCACTGAACTTCTCCTACGAAACAATAATCCAAAGAAGATCCTTGGAGGAAAATACGGACACACATCATTCATCATTCGCCCATTTCCCATGCTTCCTAGGATGGAGGTCTCTGGTCTTGTTAGGATAACTACATCGGTACCTTGGTCTGGAGCCATAATGAGTCAAACCACTATGACCTGACACCTTGACAAAGTTTCCATGCATACCTGTGGCAGTTTTTAGACATTTTTTGGGTCCTTCCAAAGGGACCACACAGTCTCTCAAGAGACCATTACATGTAGCCTGGCTAGAAAAACAGGAATTATATGTAGTTGTGCTAACCACCATGGCCCCAGCAAATGCCCTGTGCAATGAACAAACTGCCCACCACACTGAGAGAAAGCACTAGAGTCTGTTCAGAAGCCTTTCCACTGGTTGCCTCTGGATTTAGTCTCTCAAGCACCCTTTACCGGAAGTTGGGTTGGGGGAGATGATTCTATCGTCCCAGCTGCTTTATCCCAGATGCTGAACTAGAGTTAATGCCTGTGTGCAGTTAGCCAAGCTCTTTAGCACACTAGCTTTCATCCTGCAGACAATCGCCAGTGAGCAAAGAAGCCACAGGTATCAGCATCAAAGGCAGGAACCACACTGAGGCACGGCGATGGGTTTTGAGTGTGAACAGAGGAGAGAGCAGTCTCGCGGTTTACAGGCAGTGCGTGTGTACAGAGCAAGAGGGCGCTGAGTGGAGGCAAGAAATGCAGCTCCCAGTTCAAGGACTCTGGTTATCAATGGAGAGGCCCCAAGGGACAGGGACCATGCTCTTTCCCACTCACCAGCAGTGCACCCCCAAGGGCAAGGTAGTTTCCATTTTCCCTCGGTTCTTTCTTATAAGAGTTAGAGACAGAGGTTGTGGGATGTGCCTCAATGGTAAAGTACTTGGCTTCCATGTGTGAGGCCCTGGGTTCAATTCCTGGCACCACACTGAGCGCTGAGGCTAGAGTAGCCCCAAGCTACTGGAAAGAGAGTTAAAAGGGCCTTTTGGGAGTGAGCCTCCAACTTTGGTCTCTGGCACCATATGGCCTCCCTGAGCACAGGTGGGCTGTGATCCCTGAGAGCAGAGCCACCCCACATGGGGGACTGAGCAGCCTGGCCTTATGGGGCCCTAAGACACTAATGCTCAACTCAGGCCAGGTCACAGGGCCAAGTAGCACACGGAAGGGCTCCAGAGTCCCTAAGCACGGCTGGGAAGGACACTCCAAGGTAAATGAAAGATTGACAGACTAATATTTACCTGGATCTTCCATCTTTACACTCCTCTGGTCTATGAGAATAAATCTGTTTAAAAAAATATGATCATGATTATCGCGGTGACCAATCTCTATACAACCTTCTTAATTCCATTGATTTTGCTGTACCTACTCACTGATGTCACTTTTTGAGAACAGGAATTTTCTCCTGATTAATAGTCCCTGGACTCTCCTACAGCACATGACTTAAGGGGCACAGTTAGGAATACAGCTTAGTGACTGTTTTAGATAAATTCAGCACATTAATCCAGATTTAAAATAAAAAACTGAGGTAGGAAACAAAGTATCTGCCAATACCCAAACACAGAAAGATTCTTTTTAACAGTGTTTTCTAAACAATGTCAAGAACCAGTCTGATGCCTTTCCCATTACCACTATTCATCCCCAGTGAGGAGTCCTCCTCAATGCAACGAGCAGAGTCGAGTCTTACAGGAGACAAAACTTGGTTGCAATTGCAATGTTTCCTCCCCAAACAAACCAAATCCAATAAAGCTTCTATGATATATGTCGATTCCTGGAGCTATAAATATCATACAGTGGATGGGGCACTTGCCTTGAACGTGGTTGACCCAGATTCGATCCCAGGACCCCAGATAGTTCCCTGAACCCTATTGGGAGTGATCCCTGAGAGCAGAGCCAGGAATAAGCCCTGAGCACAGATAGCCCCCAATAAATAAATAAATGAATAAATAAATAAATATGTCAACTCTTTGAGCGACTTTGACTGAAATTTCAATACTTTAAACATTTCCGTGTTTTTGTCCTTAAGGAGATAAAATGGAACAGTGGAATAAGGAGCACGGGCTGCTTTGCATGTGACCCTCATGTTTGAAAGTGGGATGATGGGGCTGGGGAGGTAGCTCAGTGGGAGAATGCCTGCCTTGCATGCAGGAGACGGGGGTTTGGTACCCAGCATGACAAGAACAGCAAGAATGGAGGGATGCTAATGCTGCCCTTAGAGGACTGCGAGGATTAAACCAGACAACATATAGGAAACGCCTTGTACTGTGGTTGGCATAAATCAGTGCTGCTTGCTGGTGATGTCACAGACGAGCAGCTTACACATATCAAAGGCTCAGAGAGCTCTTCCTCAGCACCGTCACTTCTAATTTATTCTAATTCTTTGTTGGTTGTTGTGGTGGTGCCAGGGATCGAACCCAGGGCCTCACACACGCAAGACAAGTGCAACACCACAAACCTAGATCCCGAACCCCTTCAATCACATTTTGCTGTTGGTTTTTTTTTAAGGCTCTACCTGGCAGTTGGTACTTGTGGGGGCTACTTCTGGAGTGGTACTCAGGGACCAGGTAGCACTATGGCTAGCACCTGGGGTTCCCATGTGCAAAGTGAGTTGAAGTTTTAGTCTTTTGAATTATCTCCCTGGCCCTTAAATCACTTATTTAATGTGCCTGCTGGGAAAAGTCAGTGGTGTGTAATTGAACAGTAGACAGATGTAGCTGAGCTCCTTGGAGTAACTACTGCACGCCTGCCATGATCAGAGTAGCCCAATGAGGGCTCAGGCTGCAGTATGTGTATGTTTGGTTTGGGACCCACCCAGCATATGCAGGAACAACTTGATTTGCTCTTTGGGAGGAGCTCCTGATGGCCCTGGTGGGTCTGCGGGACCATGTAGTGCTGAGGATAGAATCCAGGTCTCCGTCATGCAAAGTATGGAAACTAGCCCTCGGAGCTATCACCCCTGTCTTAGCTGCAGTTTTAACTTCATCTACCAGGACGGACCTTAAACCTAAAGAGGGCTACTGCACTGATCAGCAGGACAACAAAACCTTTATCTTTCAGTCCCAGGAGGGTGGTGACTCTCCATTTTGATCCATCCAGTCAACAAGGAAAGTAATCAGTAGAAGAATGTCAGTGAGTGGTGAGTACATCAAACCACTGACATTCTTTTGAATTTAAAAGAGGAAAAAAAGTTTATATTGGGACCAGAGAGTGAGAGAGCTGATGGTCAGAGTGCATGCTTTGCATGCAGAAGGTCCATGCTGGATCCCTAGCTCTGCAAGGTGCCCTGAGCACCACCAGAAGTGACACTCCCCCCACCCGCCCCCCACACTGAGCTGGGGGGCAGGACCTGAACATTGCAGGGTGTAGTCCGCAAACAGCACACAGGGGGTTCATCTTTTTGTTTCATCTGTATCCTTCTTATCTTCAAAGTTATCTAAGAGCTTGTTATTTTGGTTTCACTTCCACAGTGACCTCCCAGGAGTCAGGTTTCTTCACAAGCCCTGGGATCATCTTTGCAATATGAAAAGCAAGCACACCTCATTACTCAAGATTGAAGAGGAAAATCAAGTGTCATAGGAGGAAAAGGGGCTTCTATTTTCCATTTGTAGCCCCTGAATCTATTATAAGACAGATTAAATCCTGGAAGTCTGAATGAACTGTTCTTACCTCAATGAGACAGAAAATTATAATCAATATCATCACGAGTACAGTCACAGATATTGCCAAGAATAATTTGTTATTATAGCCATATCCTGGAACTTCTTTTGTGAGCTGAAAGAAAAAGAACAGTTATTTTTATGCATTATTTTTTGGGGGCCACACCCAGTGATGATCAGGGGTTACTCCTGGCTCTGCACTTCGAAATCACTCCTGGAGGACCAAAAGGGATGCTGGGGATAGGATTTGGGGTGTTGGCATGCAAGGCAAGTGCCTAACCCACTGTACTATTGCCCCAGCACCCAAGAACAATTAGACAAAAAAATGGGAAGGATTCTTAAGCACATTAGAAAGAATGGCTAACTATTCTTATACAGTCTAAAATCCCATTCTCTCAAATGAGTGGACTATAGGCTTTTGTTTGATATGTTTTGGGGTTGTTTTGTTTTTGTTTTCAGCCCATACCCAGGGTCCTCAGAGCTACTGCTGGCTCAGTGCTCAGGGGCACTCGTGTTGAACTTTCTCCTTGGCCCCAATATGTTCTTACAGAGCACACCAGATACGTTACACCATCTTGTCTGTAGCCTTTCCTTCTACAATTTATTTATCTGGTGTGTTAGGTCCTCTCTTACCTCTCCTAGGAACAGTGCTACCTTTCTATAAATGAGCACAGGGACCATCATTATTGTAGTCAAAATTGTGTGGCCACAAAAAAGAGAGCGAGCAAGTAAAAGAGGGAGAGCCAAGAGACCCTGGTCTTCCTGCTCGTGTTCTTTCATGGCATGGCCTGAGAGCCCCAGAAGCCCCTGAGCCTGGTCACTGTGAGATACAGTTACAGAGCTTTCCTGATTGTGAGCCAGTTTCAGCCATACAGTGCTCCAACACCCGACCCTCCACCAGTGTACATTACCCCCCATCAACATCCCCGTATCCCTCCTGCCACCTCCCCCCGCCCTCAACCCACCTCTCTCTCTCTTTCTCTCTCTCTCTCTCCTCTCTGTCCCTCTCTTTCACCTTTTATTTCCGCCTCTCTTTCCTCTCTTTCCTTCTTCCCTCTCCCTTCTCTCTAACTGTCTCCTCTCTCCTCTCACTCCACACCCTCCTGTTGGACATTATGGTTTGCAATGCAGATACTGAGAGGTCATCATGTTTGATCCTTTACCCACTTTCAGCACACGACTCCCATCCAGAGGGATCCCTTCCAACTATCATTGTTATCGTGATCCCTTCTCTATCCCAGCTGCCCTCTCTCCCAGCCCTTGAGGCAGGCTTTCAACTGTGGACTGTTCATCCTGGTCATTGTTTCTAAATGTCCTTGGGTGTTAATCTCATACTAAGATTTAATTTATTTTTTAACATCCCATAAATGAGTGCAATCATTCTGTTTGTCCTTCTTCTGACTTATTTCACTTATGAGACTCTATGAAAAAAAATCTGTCCTCACCTCACTTTCCTCTGGCTGTTTCTGTTCATCCTGGCCTTCGGTATTGTCACTGATGAAGTTCTCAGTCTTCCACTGGTCCGTATCCCATTCTGGCTTGGGAACCTTTCCTTCCTCCTGCTCACTGAGACGCTTCATCAGGAGGCCGGTTTCAGAGAGGAGCTTGGCACATGCCAGCTTCAACTGAGGCTCAGAGCAGTCCGTTTTTAGAGTCCGCATCATGTGAGCAATGAGCTTCCTCACGTTATTGTTGGGGATAAGGGACCGCAGCTGCTGGATGTATTCCATCTCCAGTTGTTCTCTTGGGTCTGGTCTTTGTGTGGCAGAGACGATGTCTGTGGCCACGTTGTGATATTCCCACTGCATCTCGCTGGACTGCTTGACAGTCGGCGTGAGGTTGTCCACCATTGGGGCTTCCATCTCATGGGAGGTGCCTTTGCTACCGACAGTTTTCTCTGGCACCGTGATGCCTCTGGTGTTTGTCCCATTTGCAGCATGCGTGCTTTCTGCAGTCCTTTTTCCTGCAGATGAGTGTGAAGGTTGAAAGGACTGGAGCAAAGGTTTGTCCTGATCTCTCCAAGACAGAGACTCCTCTCTTGGCGGGGACTTGATGAGGCTCTTCACTGCAGCGAAAGGAGGCCGCTTGGCGTCTCGCACCGGCCTCTCCGGTGCTGATTCCTTCGTCTCTGTATTCGATCTGGCTTTGGCCCTTCTGCGTCCCAGGTGAGAGTAAGATTTCTGAAAATTATAATTTGTTCCATTGTGTGGGATGGGCCTGGGAAACTTCATGTTCTGAACCCTGGCATCTGCGTCTTCTAAAACGCGGAGAATGTCCCTTAGGTCTTTGGGGTTCTCGGGTGGGACTTTAGGAGTGGCGGCAGATGGGCTGCCCATGGAGAATTCTTTCAGGGGCATGGAGAACACCGCCTTGTGCTCCTGGATGGAGGAGGCCTCTTCATTGAAGGAGTTTTCCACCCATTTCCTGGGCGTCCCTGCCAAGGGAAGCTCTTTCGGTTCTCTTGGGGCCGGCTGCATGAGCCTTATTTTTTGGGCAATGTTCCCCGTCGCGGGCAGAGCCTCCCCTTTCCTTAGGCTGTGCTGATTGCCCCCTTCTTTGAAGCGCCTCTTCTGGAGGCCCCCGGGGTTCTTGATCGTGCTGCTCATCTGCAGTGGTTGCCTCTCCCCCTCCTCCACCTTTCCTAAGTGCTTTCTCTTTGGCCAGACAGTTTTCAATTTCTTCGGAAAGATTTGATGTTTCAGTTTGGGCCCGAAAAGTATGGAACTGACCAGCGTGGCAGTTTTCTCTCTCTTTCTAGCTTTGTGAACTTTTGCTTGAGTTCCTACATTTATCAAGCTTTCCAGAAAATGGAGACTTTTCGACTTATTGTATGTTGTATTGTTGGATTCGAGCTGTAGAGACATCGGAATTGTGCTATTCTTCAAATGTTCCAGAGGATTTGCTCCATCTTGCATATCTGAAAAAAGGAGCTTAACGAAGGATAACAATGTTGATTCAAAATCTCCTATGTTCCCATCCAGGAGAAAAGGCACTACGTAATTTAGCCCAGTAATGGTATCACTCTCATCATTCACGTCTAGCTGCTCGTTCACTAAAAGGGACATGCTGTTTCTCTCTGGCGAGGTGTTCTCCGATTCAATGGTTAGCTCGGTGCTGGTTGTCGTCTTTCGGGCCTGTAAAACCTTCATGAAGTCCCCTTTGGTGTTGCTTATGGACTCTTCCTCATCTGTCAAAAAGAAAGAGCTTGCTTGTCATCATGAAAGATGACTGGGGAGAATTTTGGGAGCATCGACAGACAGAAATCCCAGGCAAGCAAATAAGTAATCAGTAAATGAATGCCATATGGTGGGACAGGGAACAGGGAAACCCTAAATTTACACCTATGATTGACAAAAGGCTGGCTGGAGCGATAGCACTGCGGTTGGGCATTCGCCTTTCACGCGGATGACCCGAGTTCGATTCCTTCGCCTCTCTCGGAGTGCCCGGCAAGCTACCGAGAGTATCGAGCCCTCGAGGTAGAGCCTGGCAAGCTACCCGTGCGTATTGGATATGCCAAAAACAGTAACAATAAGTCTCTCAATGAGAGACGTTACTGGTGCCCGCTCGAACAAATCGATGAGCAATGGGATGACAGTGACAGTGATTGACAAAAGGAGAAATGAAGTGGTCATCACTATTTATTCAGAATAAATAAGGCATGAAGCTCAGTACATGTCAGTATCACTGTCATCCCATTGTTCATCTATTTACTCGAACAGGCACCAATAAGGTCTCCATTCCTCAAAGCCCAGAGATTTTGCAGCCTCTCCTTACTCATCTTTCCCAATGACTAGAGACTCTTTCAGGGTCAAGAGAATGAAACCTATCATTACTGCTTTTGGCATATTGAATACACCACAGGTAGCTTGCCAGGCTCTGCCCATGTGAGTGGGATTGTCTCAGTAGTTTGCCGGGCTCTCAGAGAGGTATATGTATATGTGTGTGTGTGTGTATATATATATATATACATATATACATATATGTATATATATTACTCTATATGTCACTGTCACTGTCATCCCGTTGCTCATCGATTTGCTCAAGCGGGCACCAGTAATGTCTCTCATTGAGAGACTTATTGTTACTGTTTTTGGCATATCCAATACGCATGGGTAGCTTGCCAGGCTCTGCCGTGAGGGCTCGATACTCTCAGTAGCTTGCCAGGCTCTCTGAGAGGGGCGGAGGAATCGAATTTGGGTCAGCTGCGTGAAAGGTGAATGACCAACCACTGTGCTATCGCTCCGGCCGCTCTACATGTATGTTATGTATATATATATATATATATATATATATATACATACATACATACATATATACATATATATACTAATTTAATAGCTATAGATAAATTCACTCAGTACATGTATTTAGGATTATTCCACTGGAGGGCAGAGTGACAGTAGAGTAGATAAAGTACTTGTCTTCTACGCAGCCAACCTGGGTCTGATCCCCAGCACCCCATAGGGTCCCTCAAGCCTTACCAGGCCTGACCCCTGAACACAAAGTCAGGAGTAAACTTTGAGCACCTCTGAGTATGCCCCCAAACAAGCAAACACATAAACAATAATAATATGATTATTCCACTGGTCCCCAAGGACCAAATGCCTAGTATTCAAGAGAAATATTTGCTGCCCAGTTAGACTCTTTACAGATCAACAATGACTTCTGTTTTATTTTTTGGCCATTCCCAGCCATGCTCAGGGGTTACTCCTGGTTCTGCTTCAGAATTCTAGCAATTCTGATTTCTAGGAATTCAGAATTGAAGTATGTTGAGTTATGAATTCAACATAATCTGGTTCCAACTGTATTCTGTGAATCTGAAAGTATTTCAGATCATTAAAAACTAACTAACCTTGGGTCTGTGATTCAGCCACAGGACAGGATTGATGCACAGCTGACTTAAATAACATGCATCTTAGAGATAAGTGACCTTCCTCTATGATTAAGGAGGAGTGTTTTAGATAGAGAAAAATTAAGATTAAAATTGAGCAAGTTCCAAATTCTGATTTAAAGTCTACACTTTTTGAGTAAAATATACCTTTCTTAATGTCTACCTGCTCTTCATGCTTATTGGTTTATATAAACACTGAACTAATTTAATAATTTATTCTTTGTGCTGATAGTTTTACTCTTTTAATAACACAATTTAACACTAAGGTCCATGTTAGAATCTATCTTATAACTGTTACAAGCTAATTGAAAAATATTAATGCCATCAATCACTATTAACATTTGAAAACTTTTCATAATGTATCATTGGGATGGCTATGAGATTAGTTCCTGGTATGTCAAACAAATCACATGTATTTGGATCTTCTTTAGGTTTATCAGAGAAACTATTTAATAAAGTTTGCAGACATAATAATGCAGCTATTAGATAATTCAACCCTGAGTTAGAGAAGCATAAGAATAAGCCCAAGAACAACCTCAAATGTATGATCATCTAATCTTTGATAAGGGAGCAAGAAATGTGAAGTGGAGCAAGGAAAGCCTCTTTAACAAATGGTGCTGGCATACCTGGGCAACCACATGCAAAAAAATGGGCTTAGACCTCGACCTGACACCAGGCACAAAAATCAGATCAAAATGGATTAAAGATCTCAACATCAGACCACAGTCCATAAGGTACATCGAAGACAAGGTCGGCAAAACCCTCCACGATATTGAAGCTAAAGGTATCTTCAAAGATGACATGCAACTAACCAACCAAGTGGAAACAGAGATAAACAAATGGGACTATATTAAACTAAGAAGCTTCTGCACCGCAAAAGATACCATGACCAAAATACAAAGACAATCTACAGAATGGGAAAGGATATTCACCCAATACCCATCCGATAAGGGGTTGATATCAAGGGTATATAAAGCACTGGTTGAACTCTACAAGAAGAAAACATCCAACCCCATCAGAAAATGGGACGAAGAAATAAACAGAAACTTTCCCAAGGAAGAGATACGAATGGCCAAAGGGCACATGAAAAAGTGCTCTACATCACTAATCATCACGGAGATGCAGACCAAAACAACCATGAGATACCACCTCACACCATAGAGAATGGCACACATCCAAAAGAACAAAAGCAACCACTGCTGGAGAGGATGTGGGGAAAAAGGGACCCTTCTACACTTCTAGTGGGAATGCCGACTGGTTCAGCCCCTTTGGAAAACAAAATGGACGCTTCTCAAACAACTAGAAATTGAGCTTCCATTTGATCCAGCAATACCACTTCTGGGAATATATCCTGGACAAACAAAAAATATATAGTCAAAATGACATCTGCACTTATATGTTCATCGCAGCACTGCTTACAATAGCAAGAATCTGGAAAAAACCTGAGTGCCCTAGAACAGATGACTGGTTAAAGAAACTTTGGTACATCTATACAATGAAATATTATGCAGCTGTTAGAAAAGGTGAAGTCATGAACTTTGCATATAAGTGGAACAACATGGAAAGTATCATGCTAAGTGAAATGAGTCAGAAAGAGAGGGACAGACATAGTAAGACTGCACTCATCTGTGGAATATAAAATAACAGAGTAGGAGACTAACACCCAAGAATAGTAGTATATAATACCAAGGTTGGCTCCATGGCTTGGAAGCTGGCCTCACATGCTGGGGGAAAGGCGGCCCGGATAGAGAAGGGAACACCAAGTAAAATGTGGTTGGACATCCTGCGCGGGAAGGGAGATGCATGCAGAAAGTAGAATAGAGACTGAACACGATGGCCACTCAATACCCCTATCACAAACCACAACATCCAAAAGGAGAGAGAGGACAAAATGGAATACCCTGCCACAGAGGCGGGATGCGGTGGGGAGGACGGGATTGGAGAGTTGGAAGGATACTGGGTTCATTGGTGGTGGAGAATGGACACTGGTGAAGGGATGGGTTCTCAAACATTGTATGAGGGAAACACAAGCACAAAAATGGGTAAATTTGTAACTATACCCTCACAGTGACTCACAAATTAAAAAAATAAACATATTAAAAAAAGAAGAAGTTTAGAAGGAAGCCTCCAATTCAACCCGTGGTTCTCCAGTAGATGGAGGACAATTTAATTAGTGGAAATCTAGTTCAGTTTGGTGAAATCCAAGAAGACACAAGTTGCCCTGTTTGCTAATAGAACAGCTTATCTCCTCCAGGGTGGTTGAGAGAATGATATCAGATAGGTCAGGTGAAAAAATGCGTCATTGCAGCAATAGATACAGATATAATATAAAATTTTCTCCGTAATTTCTAAGCCTTTTTGTTCAGGATGAAGAGACTTTCACAGAATCCTCATTGAAAGTATGAGTTAAGTTAGTGAGGCATTAACATGCAAGGTATGAATGTGTTCAAAATTGGGGGCATGTAAAGCTAACCTAAGAGAAGGTACTGAAAAGATTGTTTAACAAGAAAGGCAGGTGCATGCCGGAGGCAAGGATATTATATGATAAGCAGGGATGACCCAGAAATGCTCAAAATCTATAATCCTAGATAAGAAAGGTGGCTGTGCAATCAGGACCAAGAGGTTACGGATGGCTCTGGGAAACCACGATTCCTAAGAGAAATCCAAAAATGTGGAAAAATATGGCCTTTTTAGTCGAATTCTGATGGGTATTCTTAAATGTGTCTTGAATCTTTAGGGAAGAATAAACGAGAATACATAGTAAAAAAAAAGAAAAGAATAGGCCCAAGAAATTTGAATGGTTTAATGTACTACAAAAATAATATTTTTTATTTTTTTAGTTAGTTATTTTTATGGCTCACAATTATCACGTTTGACAAAAGTTTAACAAAACAAGCCTGCTGTTGATCATAATAAGGTGTACTAAGCAAATATGTAAAATGATATATGATAAAGTTTAGACTTGGTGCTCTGAATGCATCAAAAAGATAAACTACATTTGAAAAATAGTTGGATTTTTTTGGGGGGAGGGGACTACATGGCAATGCTTAGGGGGTACTTCTGGTTCTGCACTCAGAAATCACTCATGATAGCGTTTGGGGGACCATATGAAATGCCAGGGATTGAATCCGGGTTGGTTACACGCAAGGCAATCACTTTACCTGCTTTACTATCTCCAGCCAAAAAAAAAAATCTTTATAATGGC